>NC_057933.1:27345111-27718236 GCF_018555375.3 Anguilla rostrata | reverse complement strand
TTTACCTCTGTGTGTCAGATTTTAGCTCTACAGCAGAGTGATGGGATACCTTTGTTTTTCATTGGATTTTCATTCAACATTTGCTTCTTAGAGTAGAATTACCTCATTTTATTTCTGTGAGCAGCATCATTGGCATTGTTCTGCTATTCCCCAATTTTGTTTTGTTTAATGAATTGTAAAGATGCTGTTGTCATTATTTCATAGCCATGGCATAGCACATTTAAACTATTCAGCTACAGGTTTTATGGGAAATAAAAACTGGGCCATAATAATGATACATTTAGGCAACATTTTAATGAAATTTTGATGGTAGAAAATTCAAATAAATTTAAATTAATTTCTCTTATTTATGAGATTTTGTGAACTCAGTTTTTGGAAATAGTGACAGTCCTACCTATAACCTGTGGATATGTCTGGTGTCGTTTATGACTTAACTGTAGGTATCTGCTATCAAGGGTAGGTGGCAAAAGATAAACGCGCTGGTCCTGAAGCTTTTTCTCATCTGGATTTGTCATTATTTGAGCATCTTTATATTATTATTTTAGATAGGAATCAAACAGATGATGACACTCTTATTTCTGATAGTTTTTCCTCTATCCTCTCTATGTTTTCAGCTCCAGTCAAAACCAAAATAATTAAGTGGGGCGAAAAAACAAAACAAGTTAGAACATTCCCTCGGGCTATCCAATCACACTGTAACAAATTATGATGGTGTCCATGGCATGACAGAATTCTATAAGTGTGCAGCATTGGCTCTGCACAATAGGGAACATCTGTGAGGACAAGAGCCTCTCTAGCAGGTGCAAGTGCAGATAAGCTATGCTTCTTGTGTCACTAATTTACTGGCAGTATTGATAGTCAGTAATTGATTGATGTTCAACATGCTGATGTTTACTTAGGTCACAATGTTCAATGTAAAATTGGGCGACATAATCAATGCACAATCCGCACAGAAAATGGTCTGTTATTATTCTTGCTCAAAAAATCACTATACCAGCCACCATATTGGCAATCAGTGAATCTTTCCCCTCTAAAATTGGTATCAGTAACAGTTTTAAAAAATACCATAACAGTCAGGCTCCTTAGCCACCCAAGTGTTGCATCTGGTTTAATTAAACAGTACCTGAATTTGCAGTGTTTTGCTGTGTTATATACTGTAGTAGAACCTAAGAGATACAAGCCTCAATTGCAGTAAATAGAACAGGGTATGAAGCTGAAAATAGTGTAAGCAACTGCATTTTCAAGCTCCTTATGACTAAATGGTAAACGGACTGCATTTATATAGCGCTTTTATCCAAAGCGCTTTACAATTGATGCCTCTCATTCTCCCATTCACACACACACACTCACACACCAACGGTCAGCTCGTTGGGAGCAATTAGGGGTTAGGTGTCTTGCTGAGGGACACTTCGACACACCCAGGGCGGGGGATCGAATCGGCAATCCTCCGACTGCCAGACAACCGCTCCTACCCCCTGAGCTATGTCACCCCCATATACAACGATTATTGTACTATGCATCGATTATCTTTGTTATTATCACTCATGCAGAAAAATTAAGTATTAAACTAATAAATAAATAGCACTTTCCCTCTTTCTTTGTAACTATTTGTCGAATCCAATTAAAATCAGGGTGCAAGTTTCCTAGGGAGTGGCACGATGAAACAAAAATAATGGAACATTCTTGTGTACAATAAAACACCCATTTTAAAGTTGCTTGACACATAGATGGATGCTTTCACAAATTAGCAGTGCTAGAAGCAGTTTAGGTGGAGCTGGGTGATTTGAGGCCACCTACTCTTCAACAGATTGCTGTTCCCCCTTCAGTGTGTTCCCTCACTGATATCATTTCTTGATACTGCTAGAATTATGCCTTGCTGTCTTTGAACTCACAGTCTGGTCTGGGTATTTTTTATCTAGCTTTTTCTGGTAGTTTTCATGTTCTCTGTGGTGTTTTTGCAAAGACAAGACAGGTAGAAGTTTAAAGTTAACAGATGTCAGCAACAGACAGGTTATTATGCTCAGCCTTATGCTGCCTCCTTAGACATAGAAATAAATGAATTCTCCAGTATGATCCTGCTTGTGGTTTGTTTGATTTTTGGTTAATAACTTAAGATTTATAGCTGCAAAATAAAAGCTTGTTAAAAATACGGCTAGTGCAATGCTAGTTACCTTTCCAATATAAGTTACTTTCAAAGCAGTTGAAAACTTTTTTGTGTGAGTGCATTTCTATTTTATTTCAATTTTATATAGGCTATTAATCAGTTTCAAGATCATTTTGATACGAAAGATCTGTGACCGTATCAGTGCTCCCTTTTAACCTTGGTGAAGATCTGCTTGTTCCATACTTTGTGCGAAGGTCTCTGCTTAAATACTTTGATATATGATGGATTTCCTAAGATTAGTTTGATATGTCCACGGCCATGATTAGGGTGATGGGTCATTCAAAGGCATCTAAGCCTTTCTCTCCCTATGAGCTGTTCCTCTGGCCGGGTCTGCATTGCAGAACACATGCGTCTCATACAGCGCAGCCAATTACAGAACAGCCATGCCCTGTTTACGTTTTCATTGCACTTCCTGTCAACGAAAAGCATCAGTCTGCTGTCTGGCCTAGCCGTTTTCAGATTTCTTTAACAAGATGGTGGGCAACACAAAGAAATCAATGGTTCGGGGGGTGGCGGGGGGGGGGGGGGGTGGAAGGAAGGTCCAAGAAGAAATAAACTTAAGGCGTCTTTCGAAAGATTTCCTTTCTGTATTGCGGAGATAGCATCATTCTTATTTCTGGAGTACTGTCTGCTCTGAAGCTTTTATCTTTAGTCTGTCGTCAGATAAGCCAAAAATAATATGTGATTATAGCTGAATAGAGGTCTGCCTGAATCCTAAAGCGAGTATATCCCCGTGCCATTGAGTCAGGTAGAAGCGAGGAGAGGAATGAAGGGTCATTTTATACGGTCATATTCTAAAAAGATATAGCAACAATGTATAATTCCTGTTCTCTCTTTACACATTGATTGTTTTTTTCTTGAATTCAGTTAGCCTTATAGAATTCAAAATATATTATATTATTGAAACTATCAGTTAGCCCTATGCACTGATAGCACATGTGTGCACTCAGCTTCTCTGTGTGTGTCCTCCTTCCCATAATGCAACTGAATACCTCAAGAAACCAATAACTCATTTCAATAAGCTGATGTGAAACTTCATACATGACAGTCAGTTTGATGTATGGATGTTAACAAATATCCAGGGCTTTGAGTTAATGGCTGGTGGGCTAACACCTTAGACTTAAGCAAATAAAATATATTTTAAAGAGTCAATTAGAAGTAGGCTATATAGCCTATTTTTCATTGCAGGTTTCAAAGGCTAAAGTCCAAGTCAAGATTTTCCATTAGGGGGTCCTGTGTGAAAGGATAGGATGTAAAAAATGTTTTAAAGATGGGAAGATTCTGGAGTATTTTTGGTCCTTTGATGTGAGGGCTGTCAACAGAATGAGATAAAATACTTCCTGAACATAAATCAATCAAACTTCCTTTGTTCCAGTGAGCTTCCTGTGAAACAATACTAAACACCTTGCGTTTGATGAAATATTTCTCTATTTTCAAAAACAACATTATAAATGGTGTGTGTTTATTTTTTATGTAGATTATGTTTTTTAAATAAAAGTTTGGTATTGTCGAAAGGAGCTGAATGATCCTTGCCATTTGAAATATATTTATTAATCTGAATACCTGTAAAAGCAATATTCAGGGTACGTGTTTGACATTGTTCTCAGTGCTTGTCCTGGTGTGTAATGCAGGTTGACTCCCTTAATCTAACGGTGTTGTGTCTTTCCCTGTTTAATGTTTTCTTAGACACTTTTCCTAGTCAAAACACACTTTAATCACTATGATCCTTTAAGCTGATTACACGGTAGCCTATATCCCACAGTTTGTATACTGGTATTGAGAATGAACAAAATGCAAGGTAGTCCTGCTTTTTCACCATGAAATGTTTCTCAGGTGGAATAAATTCACATGTCTGCAATTTTCAGATGTTGACTATGGCAGCGATGCTGAAAGGAACTGAATGTTTGCCAGGATTTTCAGTGATGTCGAACCGAGCAATCTGCTTATTGTAGAAGATTGTATTATAGAGCCTTGTTGCAGTGTCATGTTATGCCTTCTGAATCTCTGCAAGTGAACACATGAAATGACTGATTTCAATAGAATTCTTGTCACTTATGGACACAATTTCTTTCAGTTGCTGTACACATGAAACCTTGCCTTGATATGCACACTGCACACGTAGCTTTGCTTCGACTGGCGCTTGAATTTTGAATGTAGAATTGAGCATGTCCAAGACATGAATCAATCAATCAATATTTAGAATTGAGT
Source organism: Anguilla rostrata (assembly GCF_018555375.3). Classification (NCBI taxonomy): domain Eukaryota; kingdom Metazoa; phylum Chordata; class Actinopteri; order Anguilliformes; family Anguillidae; genus Anguilla; species Anguilla rostrata. The sequence goes on along the minus strand of NC_057933.1, from coordinate 27,713,864 downwards.
CTGGGGTTTTTAGATTTCAACACAGGGAATTGATAATCTTGTTTTCAGTGAGCAAATGTTATCATTTCATTTCCAGTATAAATGGAATGTGTGGTTGCAGCGCAACATTTCAAAAATGTGTACTTTTTTATTTTATTTTTTTACCAGTTTAAGGTATGCACTGTCTCCTCATGTACCAAAACGATGGACCAAAAAGATGACAAGCCTTGTGTATTTTTTTGTTTCACACCACAGTTCTTAGCGATATGGTGTATAGGCTAGGCCTATCCCTTGCATTGACCCCAGACATGGTGTAGAATTTGTCATTTAACCCCTGTTTGACCCTTATAACATCTGTGTAATGTTTTTATTTTTCTTTGGTGTGTAGATAGAGTTTAAAGTAGCCAATTGCTGTTTATTCATAAATATTCAAAGAAGTTGCTGCATTTCAAATGAATATAACCTTTACAACAAAATTGGACTAAAGATTGTGGGTGTTTGTTGTTTTCATGTAGGCCTATTTCTGTGCATGGTAAGAAGCTAGGTTATGAATCTGATGCAGATTGGTGCAAATAATCAGTACTTGTGATTATGTACTTGCATAATTAATAAAAAATATATGCTTAGTTGCAAAGTGAACCTTGGTGGCTGCAAAGTAAGAAATTCACAAAGGCGAGTCAATAATTAACTCAATTCGGTACATTAACCATATATTAATAAAGGTTGACTTAGCCGCTGTGCATCTGAAATAACACAACCTAATTTGCATTTAAAGTAGAATGCAAACTAGAGGAGTTAAACTTTTAGCCTCTGGGCCCTTTGGTAACAATTACTCACTGATGTTATTTCCATTCCGATGGTGTTAAATTGTCAGCCACAGGATGATTTACACCCGGGGTCAGTGCACACACACACACATGCTCGTGTTTATTCTGGGAAAGACAAGCCGACTTGTACACAGCGATTGTTGTGGACAGAGGCGAAACGCGTGCTAACATAATACCGCGTTTGTTTGTTTTGCCATCCTATGTTAACGGTCCAAACCCTTGTCATTTAAGAGCCCCCAGGGGTGTCAGTCCTTTTTTTTTTTTTTTGTTTTTTTTTTTGTCGGTTCAAATTAGCCCCGACTTTAGCTGAGGCCTTTTAATTTACACACACAAAGGCCCGCGACCACAATGCAGCCCTTTCTCCCTGCTGGCGTTAGCTCGACAGCGAGGGAATTAGAGCCAAAAAGGAAATTCAGAGCACAAGCCGTCGAGGATGTGTATGCGTAGCCACGCGCAGTTCTTTCTCTCTCTTTTTAAAGTGTGGAGTCTGCGCTGTTTATCTTTTGATTGATTTTCTGCACTCTGCAACTTCTGTGTTTTTTTTCTCCTCCCCACCCCTCCCCCACCCCCCCCCCCCCTCCCACCCACAGGAGCGTGCATGAGGCCAGTGGATTTTTTCGCCAGCTGCTGAGCGGGTCCTCTCCAGGCAGTGAACTCTCAGCATGGACTTGAACGAGTTTCCTCCCCCACCACCTCCCGAAAGTAATGTCAACCTCTGGACCTCCTCCGTTTCCACCGCTGCTTTCTCTTGGCCGACCACGGTGTGCCCGGGCCTTAATTCAGCTAGGTCTAAATTGTGTTTTAGCCCTCCTGTTATGTTGACATTTTCTGACACCTTTTATGTTTGGGGTCAAATTGAGCCCAGACGTAATAAGAGGGCGAAACAGTTGTCGCTGTGAGGTTGCTACGAAGAGTGCAAAAGAGGTGGCTTGCGTTTAAGGTGCCTTCAGTCCTACATGATAAAAATACATTTGTGATTCTGTATTGGTCTGTACCAGTGCTGTTTGCTTTGCATCACAAGAACATAAAACTGACTTTTTTTAGCACCGCTGTTTGAGACAGATATTCAATTTCCTTTTGGATGACACAGCAGGGAGATCAAAGAGAAATTGCGTTTTGTTCTGGAGTTGCCAGAATTCCCAAGATGGCAGTTGGAGACGTCCGGGAGTTTTTTTTTTTTGTCAGAATGTGAGTCAGAAGCGTTTTTTTTCTTTGCCGCGTCCACGCACGGGCTCCAGATAGCCCCAGCGGGTGGGGTTCCAAAGGGAGGTGGGGGGTTTTCGGGGGGGGGGGGGCATTTGTGACGGAGCAGCGGTAAACACATTCCATGCCGCTTCGCCGGGGCGCGTGGGACGGTAGCGCGGAGGAGGAATGGAAAGGGAGCCGCGGGGAGGAACAATGTGCCGAGTATCTCCGCCCCACTCAGCGCCGCTGCGCCCGAGGCGCCTTGGCGGGCCTCGGCCAAAAAAAAAGTGCAGCTCCCGGCTGGGCCCCTGCTCCCTTTGTTGCCGCGTCGACATCAGAATGCGGCGTCACTCGGTGACTAATTTCAGTGAGTCAGCCGCGGAGGGCCAAAAAGAAAGACTACACGGCGTGTCTCCTGAACCGACTGCAGATGTTTCCTCGAAAATCTCTTTGAAACGCTGCGATAACAAATGCCACGCACACGTTTATTGTGAAAAGTTTTCATGCTTCTGTCCCTGCATTCACTTTCCTTGGAGAAAGCATGCAATATGAATGGGTGTTGGAGATTAAATGAAAGATTTAAAAATGGTAGGTAAAAAAAGGTAGCTTCAGTTGTCAGTCATAGTAAGAAATGTCCAATGTCGTACTTATATTTTTGCATTTAGCAGACACTTTTTATTGAAGCAATTCAGTTACTTACAACAATAGGGGCCTGGCTGGGAACTGAACCCAAAACTTTACAAGCCCCATTCCCTAACCCTTCTGCTACGCTACCACCCACACTTTGGCCTATGTCGCATGGCGACAGTTTGTTTCTCCAGTTCTTAAGCCGAATACAGACATACGAGTTCTTACTTGAAGTGCGATCCGTCTTTTTTTCCATTCAAATCTAAAGGGCTGTAATGCTGTAAGCAAAACGACAGGCCTTAACAGTGACAGATCCTGCATAAAAAATACATTTGAGAGCACACTTACTGTGTCTGACAGTAATGTAAAATCAGCCCTGAAATATACATAGCATATTGCTGATGCACGAAAAGGTAAATAAATGGGAAAGCGTTTTTTCCGACAGCGAAATCTGGGCAAGACTGGGAGTGAAAAATGTAGAGTTTAAAAAAAAAAAAAAAAAAAGCTGGTGACAGTTGGTCGTTTGTTGAGCTGTGCGGTCCTTTGATGAGCCTGGAAAAAGACAAGCACGCAAAAAAACAGCGCTAAAATGGAAACCTGTCGGCAAAGGGGAAACGCGGCTGAGGACAATGGCAGCGGCAGACGCGAACGAAATTTTAAAAAAATGTGCCCTGGGGAGAAAAACGGAAAGCGCGAGACGGCGGAAGGTGGAGGCGCCTGTTTTCACGCCCTTAAGTGTCGCTCAACTGAAAGACATTTTTTTTAAAAAGCGTCGGCCCAAAGGGCTTGAAGACCCTGCCTCTGTCTGCACGAGCGAGGCCCACAGGAACCCGTTAGCGCTTAGCCGCGCCGCAGACGGTCGAAAGTTTCGAATGGAGCGCATTCCTTTCGTACATTCCGCCGGGGCCGATCTGCCGGGTGTCCTTTTTTCCTGATAGGTCGAGCGACTGCATCCTGTGGCGGAGGGGCCTCGCCCCTTCGCCCCCCTCCCTGAGCACATCCTGTCTGCGGCGCGGGGTTAGCGCCGTCAGGGCACGCGCTCGCTGCGGAAATGCCCTCAGGAACGCTCCCGGTTTCCCCGTGTCATCCGCGTGAATTTAACCGCCCTTGCCCGCGGAGTTAACACTCCCTTGGCACAGCTTTGGGGGGGGGGGGGGGAATTACATTTTCTGTGCCTAGCGAGAGAAGGCACTTTCTGTTATTTAGTGCTCCTATCCAGGGGAAATTGCCTGTATTGTTCTTAGGGGAAGACTTTTCTTTTTTTTTTTTTTTTTGCTTGAGGAAATTTTATCGCCGACTTTTTTTTAATCTGCGTTTGGCATCCTGAAGATCTTTATTTACCTGCCAGTATTTCTTACGATTGTGAGTTCCTTTTCCAACATAAAAACCTAATGAACTGCTACTGTTTCTGGAGCTTTGAAATGAAAGATGCCATAGTTGGTGGTGATGTCGTCCAATATCCAACTTGGTATGCTTAGTATGGGTTTGTTTAACAGACTTCGTTGTTTTTGATTGATAGCAGGTAAATACTAATTTCCTCGTTTCGTTTTTTCCAATCGAGTTTAGAAAATGGCGCTGTTCGAACTTGTTCTGCTCATCTGGTGAAGTACAATTTAATGCTGTGACCTGTTGGGAATGTGGGTGATATTTAGAACGTGATTCACTGTTTGCCCCTTGGCATCCATAGCAGTATTTCAGCAGCTTTGCGTTTCACGTTTTGTGCAGAGGAGTGCTATATCTTCAACAGCCATTTTATGGCCTCCTGGCTGCCACGCACGGGGTCAAGCTGTAGCGCGCGGTTCGACGACACACCTCGTTGTGTGAGAGGATGAAATAATTATCGTTTTGGCGCTGGTGCCAGATGGCCTCGGGTCCCTCGTGGCATCGAGCTGTCCGTCGCGGCGCGGCGTAGCGCAGGGCGGGAGACTGCAGTCAGCGGGGGATTCCTTCACGTCACTGTTGAAGCGCGACAGCTCGATGGGCCCTTCAGACGGGCCGCGCAGCTCGGCTGGTGGTCGTCACGGCGAGGAGTGGAGCTCGGACGTGCGCGGGACGCAGGGCCTGCGGGCTAGTCCGCCGCCGCCGCGCTGACAGAGCGCGTGGGGCGGCAGTAGGACAGGCCTTCAGACGTGATTGGCTGTCTACGAAGCGCAAAATCCCTTCAGCTCCAGTCGTGTTTTAATAAAATCTATTTACTTATTATTATTTATTTATTTTGTTCTATTTTGTTTCTTGTTGCTTTTCAAATTATTTTCTTAGAAAATTATGTCCAAATTATTATTATTATTATAATATTGTGTTGCATCATTGTCTTTTAATTTTATATTCTGAATTGATTTTCCCTCCTATTATTCTTTTTTCCCCTTGTTTTTTCTTTCCTTTTCTTCCTCACCTTATCAAGGGCTATCGGCAGGGGTATCGGAGTGGCTTCAACTAGCCTAATGAATTCTTTGTCAACTTTAATAAAGTAATAAAGCCTTCATTCAATAAGGGGAGTAGTGGTGGGCCAAAAAAAATTTGCGATTGGCTGCTTTCCGACTGATAGAAAAAGTAAAAAAAAAAAGGGGATTAAAGAGCCTTTTTTAAACAGTCAATTCAGTGCATTCATGGTCCTATAATGGCTTTTTTTTTATAAAGAAACGCTTCATCAGTTGACTTTATTTCTATCTAACCCTTCTAAATTCAACAGAATCGAGTTCCGCTTTTCAATTGGCATAATCAGCCATGGTGGGATCCTTTAGACAGGTTTAAACATGGCTCTTATTACTGTCGAATCTGTGAGTGGGCCGCAGATTGTTGCTTTTCACAATTTTACCTCGATGTTTGCAATTACGGTTCCCAGTTGTGGTGGCCGGTGTTTTCTCTGACCTTAATCTTAAGTTGTTCCTCCCTTTTTTAAGTGCGTTTTTTTGGCCAGGGCTCCATCAAAAAGTACGGTCACACCCAGTGCAAATTACAAACTTCGCTTAGTGCTGGAGTGCTATATTTGACTCCATCAGTTTGGGGGGGGTCTCCACTGTACCCACTACCATCAATGGTTATAAATAGCCTGGGGACGGCAGGTCAGACATTTTATTGCCGTTTATTACCTCCGTCTGCTTCAAAATATCGGTCAAACCGGCAACCGCAACGGTGTGACTTACTGGTGCTCCATTCAAATGAATGGCATCGCTGCGCTGTGCGTAGTCCTGGAAGATTACTCAACTGCTACCCGCGGTTTTGCCTGTAATTAATGGGCTGCTGCTACAGTTCTGCTTGTTGGAGGCACATTTGTTTGTGATGGAAGTCTCGAGAGTTTGCGGTGTTAGATGTTTAGAGTTGCATATGTAGAAGGAAAAAAGAAAAGGGAAAAACTCTTTTAACTCGTGCAGTCTGTCTGCGTCTCTCTAATCTGCAAGGTTTTGTTGAAATTATTTACGTCAGTTTGTTCCCTCCCCTTGTTATTTGATTTTGTATATTTGTGATAATACGAATTGCGATTTTTAGTTCACTCATTGAAAAACAGTAATAATTATGTTTGATACCTGATCAAATAGTAGACTGAAATATGTTTCTCATTATTGATATGTTTAGTTATGTGTGGCCTAATTTAAATTGAACTGGTTTCACGAGTGTGAAGGAAAGTTACTTATTCTTTCTCTCTTCATTCAGTGTTTATTGAGCATTCCCCGTTCCCTGAGGAAGAGGAGGGGGAGCAGTTTGACTTTGACGACAGCGGAGACGAGGTTCCCGAAGCGGACAGGCCGCCGCCCGCCCCCCCTGCCGCTGACTACGGGCCCCCGAGCGACGTCGATGGCGGGGTAGCGTCCGGAGAGGGCATGCCTGAACCCACGGAGGGGCAGCCCCCAGGTTCAGTGAACGGCGAAGGTGGGGCCCCCCTGGGAACTGAGGGAGATTTGCCCCCACCTGTAGGAGGCGCTGTTAGTTCTAGCGCGGACGCCGCCCAATCGGAACCCGAGCAAGATTTGCCACCGCCTCCAGAGGGCGCTGTGGACTCTGTCACGGATGGTGCCCTCGCAGGTGGGTGCTTTTGAATTGGATGGTTGTCATGGTCCCTCTCTTTTCACAAGCCGTAAGCCTGGATTCAGTCTCCTCAACTGAGCACAGTGTGTTTATGAAGAAAAAAAAATAGAAACCCTTTCATTTAATTGTGAGTTAATGACAATTGCTGAATGAAATCAAGTCTGTCCAATTCTAATTTGGTTTTCTTTGAAAGGAGAGCACGTCACATTATTTTCCTTTATTAAGAGAATCAAATTTGTCCAAACCTTGTTGGTTTGGGTGCGGATTTTCCCAAGCCTAACACAAGCCTAACTACCGTTTAATTGCTGGTCATGGTTGTCATCACGCTAAAAGAAAAAATGTCATCTTCCGTCTAATAATAATGATGATGACGATGATGTCTTGATGTCCCTCAGAGGAGGAAGGCGCCGGCGAGGACGCCGTTCGTCCCGCGGCCGCGCAGGGAAAGGCGAGCCCGTACTCGGTGATCGACATCGGGCCCCTCCAGCACCAGCAGCCTCCGCCGCCGCCGCCGCCGCCTCCCCCTCCCTCCTCCTCCTCCCCGGAACCCGAGCCCGGCGTCCCGGACGAGACGGCCGCCCCCCTGGGCTACTCTGTCCCCATGGCCTGCGGGTACGCCGTCCCCTCCAACGTTCCCGCCATCCCGCCGGCCTACACCACCCCCGTCATCATCCGCCACCTCTCCGTGGACGAGGACGGTAAGGAAGGCACACCTCCCCCCTAGACCCCAGCCCGCCCCCCCCCCTTCCCTTCCCTTTCCATGGCTAAACCGGGGGAAATTCCCTGTTCTTCCCTTCCTGTCCTGTCCCCAGAGGATTGTCCTATGAGAACGTTCATCACTTGTCACAGTATTGTCTGTTTATTTTTATTTTTTTAAAGCCTGGCCAAGAGGAAGTTGGAGGCTAGAATTTGGCCTCCCTAAAGCTCTTCTTTGGCTTCACAGGTTTTCCTGTTTTCCTACCATTTCCTTTTCACAGTAGCATTGCCCGAGGTCCGTTTTCATCAAGTGTCTCAGTAGGACTGCTGATCTTGGATCAGGTCTCCCTGTCGGTATCCTCATTTTTTCCTACCATAAGCTAAAAGGCAAAACTGATCCTAGATCAGCACTCCTACTGAGCGCTCGACGCTATGAATATGAGTTGCCAGCCGTCGGAAAGCTTTAATTTTATTACAAGTATTAAAACAAGTTTGTTTGGTTGCTTTTGACTAAAAGCGTTTGACTACAGTCCTGAGATCGATCTATGCCTTATAAAGCATTTTATACCTTTTTTATATCTTTTAATATATTTTCATATCTTTTACATTTGCATTGAGTGCATAACAAAACCACTTTCTTTGGCAAGCTCCGTTTTCATTCATGAAATATTGAGGAGACTGCTTTATTAGGTGCACTTAACAGTGTATTTAACATAATATCCAATGCTGCAATATTCCTGAAAGCTGAGGCCCATATTTTTACATTACATTGCATTTATTTGGCAAACGCTTTTATCCAAAGCGACGTACAATAAGTGCATGCCAAAGGTCATTGGAACAACAACAAAACACACGTCCGATAAGGTACCATACTCATTTTGTAACAGTTGTTCACAGCCATGAACACATTAAGTCCAGTTCACACAGTAAACATTTTTCTCTGGTACCGCACCTTATCTTCTGAGGTGACCTTTGTGTTCTCCGAGACATTTAAAGGATGAAAGGATGAATCACCCCCTCATTCTGCGGGCTGTAAATTTTAGCTTTAAGTTTGAGATTATCAACCTGTTGATAAAATGACTTTATCAACCAATTTCATTTTAAAACAGCTTAGCATTCTTACACATATTTTCACAAAATCGCGTGTGACTGAATCAGATCTTATGCTGTCTTTCCCGTACATTTATTGAAGTTTCTTTATTAAATAGAAATGAGCTGAAACTGAAAAGTGCACATTTATAATATTGTATTAGTATGTCATGAATGGACAATAGACATCTTTAGTTTACATGCAGCCATACCGTGTGCACAGTGGCTGATGTGTGGTACAATGAGAGAAATGTTGAGCCAGGGTCAGCAGAGAGGCTCATGGGAATCCCATCAGATAGAGAAGGAAGAGAACCACAAACAAGGGACACATTCATGGTGTCTCTGGATGAACAAGTGACAAAGGGACCCTCCAGATTACAGCTTCGATACACCAAGAAAGAGGAACTACACGTTCTCCAACAAATGGACCCCAAAGACTTGCCAAAAATTCAAATTAAAGCTGTAAATAAAAATAATAATGTCTCATAATTAAGCCACCAGCCAAATAGTTTCCCGGTTATTTCAATTTGAATTGTGCATTGCCATTAACATTAATATGTATCATGTTGTCCCTGTCACCTTTTACCCAACTTTGTTTATAACTACTTAAAGTATGTTGAGTCATATGAGGGCAAACTTAAGTTTCCGAGGTCTTGGTGCCCCCTAGTGGTGAACTATTTCTTAAACCGGCATCACTGGCCATGTTATGAATTATATGAAGTGAAAAGTTGAAAGTTGAGTGAGTGATATTGAGTGAAAGTTGTATCTGTCCTCATCTTTGCCTCTGGTTCATAGCCTCTTTCTTTATCTTTGCAGTGACTGTGGTCAGGACGTGCGGCACTTCAGTGGACAGGTGAGTGTCATACCTCATAAATAACGCTGGGCTGTAGCAGTTTAGGTGTTATTATGATGACTATTATTATACTATTATCCCAAAGATTTTTCTATTATTAATAGACAATTGAATTACTCTTGAGTGTGTCATGCATATAACTTCACTGTAATACTACCGTAAAGGCTAAATGAGCTTAAGGCTAAATGAATGGTTATATAATTTTGTATGAACATCGCATTTCCTAATTGAAACAGAGGTTTGCATATATAATGTTTCTGCGAACCTAAAAAGTACTTAATAATGGAAATATATTGCATGTTTTCTATCTCGTTCATTTTGTATTCGCTTTGCGTTCATTGCAAATGCCACGGAATTGCTTGCTGTACTGTACTTGATGTGGACCCCTCTTGTGTGTTATATTCCAATGTGATGCGGAATGCTATCAGTGAAGAATATCCGGTCATTAGAGAAGAAGATGCACTGTCCAGATGGGTGTCCGATCCTGCAAACACGGCCTGGATGGACAGTAAGCACTCGCCAATATACCAGCGCACAGATATATCTGTATCTATATTGTGACAAGATATTCAGTTCAGTGTTCATATCATTGAGATCTACCTGGCCTTACACCACAACAGTTATTGTATATACTGACCAGATTTTCAGCTCGCTGCGTCTACATGTGGCTCTTCCACTGCTGAAATTCATTATGTTCTGATATATGGGCTCATGGTAACTTGTGAAGGGCTGTGACTGAAGACAGACCATCCATAGCTGGCAAAGTAACACAGACAGCTCCAGAATCTTTTGTTTCCACCGGGTTTTTCTATAAGAAGGATGTACAGAAACATTTTAGAGTTGAATGACTTGTCAGTAAATGGAATATCTGCAATTGTGCAAGATGGTGAATTTTCAAAATTTCATTTGTCTGTATGAAAGTGAAACTCATGTAATGACCTTGAAGCAAGAAATGATGTTCTCTCACATAAAACCATAACACATTTCAAATAAATAAATAAATCCTCGGCTTCTCTTGTTAGACTAGCTTTTCGTCTGAATCTTATATCTTTGGAAAACACTAGGCCATTGGTAAAAGAAGATTTCAGAAGGTTTAGCTGTAGTTTCTTTCTATTAACAATTTTATAATGTAACGACGTCTCTTTCCTGTGGGATATGTTCAGTAATGTCTTTTGCGTTCGCTATGCTGTATCAGTAGATCTGAAGAAGGAGGGTAACAAGTCCCATCACAGCATGCAGTGAGCTTTCTTTTCCCGTTCAGTCCGTTTGAACGGTCGTTACTGCACTGCGGTGTCCCTCATAAGCCATTCTTTCCTCCTCCCGCAAGCTCCAGTCCTATTAGTTTCCTTCCTCTTTTCATTTTTCTTTTTTTTTTTTGCGGAACTGCCTCTCCGTCATTTCTCCCGGGTGCCATCCAATGAGAGATGGCCCCTGCCGTCGGTCCTGCCGAACGGGCGGATCCGCATGCCATTTGTCTTCTAAACGTCCGCGGCGATGTGCCTTCACAGATCCAGACGAGGTTATTTATGATGACGTCCCCAGAGAGAATTCGGATTCCACTACAGGTCGGTGCGGTTTGCTGCCATCTTGCTTATTATTCCTCCGGTCTCTCTCCTGTCCCGTGCTCGGCAGTGCGTAAGGCGTGTCTGTATTTTACGGACATCGCCAACCCTGCTCTTTGTTTCTTTTACTAGGAAGCTACTTAGAGAGGCTGCAACACACGCTCCTCGTCCCTCCCTACCTGTTATATACACATATCAGACTCATAATGTTCAATAATAATATGGTTGCGATATGTACGATATTGTTAAGTGCGTATTCTAACGCATTGGTATTAGTACATGGTCATATGTCTTTACTGTTGGGGGCATGTTTTATTTTTGTAGATCCTTGTTGTGCTTGCTTTTGTGTTTGTACAAGGCATGCACAGTTGAGGCAGGACAGTTTTGAGAATATATATAGTGACTCTGTTGTTTATGTAACTCCTACACGTACTTGACTGGAGCGCTTTGGTAGTAACTATGGTGTTTAGCGAATATGCTAATGGTTTCCAACCCTGGTCCTGGAGAGCTACAGGGTCTGCTGGTTTTTGTGTCTGCACCTTAAATCAGCACCAATTAGCAAGACCCGGTGAGTTGAGTTAACTGTAATCAACTGCTGCTTGATTCATGAAGTGCAGAGTCACTATGAAAACCAGCAGACCCTGTAGCTCTCCAGGACCAGGGTTGGAGACCACTGGTCTAAGTCATGTGTAGGCACAGTCAGAGGCTGTAGAGTTTGTGTAATGTCTACATGAGGAATGTGCTGATCTTGTGCCCGGCGCTCAGATCCTGAGGAGATGATCTACGATGACGTGGAGCTGGGGGAGGAGGGGGGCAGCAGTTCCCTGGACAACGGCTGGAGCTCCAGCGAGTTTGAGAGCTACGACGAGCACAGCGACGGGGAGGGCCGCAACGGGCTCCCCGACGCCTTCATGAGGGGGAGGACCCCCCGCAGCAAGACCCACGTGTGTACAGTCTCGCCGTTCTGCGGCGTTCTGTATGTGTTTGTGTGTGTGTGCACACGTGTGCTTGTGTGGTCGTGGGTGGGTGTACTAGTGTATGTGCCTCATGTATATTTGTGTATACACATGTGGATATATATGGACATTTGTGCATTTGTGTGTGTGTGTGTGTGTGTGTGTATATGGGGGGGGGGGGGTACAAGAATGTGGCTCCCTGAAACCCATTGTGGGCACAGCTTCAACAAGCAGTCTTATGTGAACCAACCAGAAGACGTTGCTCTCCAGAGTAAAGCACATTGATTGGGTCAGATTTGCGACTGACTTAATTTCCCATTATTGGGTTTCACAAAGCCTCATTCCACATCACTGGGGGTGGGTTGCCTGCTGGCTGAGGTTAGCGAATGTGCTATTTTAAGTTGTTCCTTACCTTTCCGTTTAGTGGGGATCCAGATAGAAGTGTGTAAATGTGTCCCAGGGGTTGCCGGCTTTCCCTTTAATCTTCCACTTTTCCCATTTTCACTCCCTCCGATGTCAGAGCATTACTTGAATCCCCATTAAATTAGAAGTGAACGAGCCTGGACCGATTAAATCGTTTATATTTTACCTGCCGTACCGTTGACCCCGTTGAACCCTTGTAAATTTCAGTACGGAACCCTTTCATCTATTTCTCCATCAGCAGTGTTCAAATGAGGGCAGGTTTTTCATTTGAACTTTCTCCTTGTAAAAACTTTTGCCGCCGGGTTCGCAACTGTGGAGACTGGGCCTGAATTCAATTCACATTTGTCCTCGACTTTGACCCGCAGTTAAATGCAAGTGTAACTTCCTTCAAAAACACCATTTATACCGGTTAATGTGAATTAATACAGGTGATCGCTGGACTCGTTCTCTGTTGAGGAGGATAGAAGTTACGCTTATATTTAAGTAGAGTCATAGAGACACAGTTGGAAACAAATGTTATTTGAAACGTTTGAATGTAGCCTCTTCGCTTTATTTGGACGGCACTTTGAAGACGGAAAGAAAAAGAGAAGTGCATTTTGGACTTTGTACAAGAATTTATATACCACTGGGTGGATTATAGAACCATGAAAGAATTTTAAATTTGCTCATCTTATTGCTTCATTAAAAAAGAAATAATGTTTTATCGGGTGGATACCTGCTATAGTGAAGGTGAGGAACAATGCATATAATTGCTGATAAATTGCACCTCAATATCCGAGTTCAAAAAGTGGAAAATATGAATACGGGTTTAATGTTGTGCCTGTGAGGCATAAAAACAAACAGAATGTGTCTAGTTTTGCCGCGAAGCTGCAAAATTGATATTTATGAAATATGGGCAAGAGCAGCTTGGTTTGAAAAAGGAAATGAGTAAATTATTAAAGAAACCCTGAGAGCAATAGGGAATGAATTTTTCCCACTTTGTTGCCGCTCCACTTATCCATAAAGACAATCTGGCTTTAAACATGATTGAAGCATTTCAACAACTTTCAACATGCTTTTGCAGGTTTTGCTAGAAGACGGCTGTCTTGTTTTATGTATTAGAACTGTCTCCAGTTCCAATACAGTGGCATTTAGGATTATAAACTCCTCACCATGAGGGTTTTGGAATTATAATTTCTGTTTTGCTTTTGAGTCTGCCTCAAAAGCAAAAGAGATGTGCACTGCAGAATGTGGGGTGGTGATGGCTTGCTTTTATTTATTTTAAAAAAATAAGTTTTTTCCCCGATTTATAAATTTGGTGTGGCCAGTTGGCCAGAGTTACTGCTGTGCTGTCTGTGCAAGAGAGCAACCCTTTCAATACATTAGCCTGCAAATGTATTTTAGCTTACTGACCACACAGATCTACAGGAGCGGTTGCGTTGATTGGAGGAGAGGAGTGAAAACAGCTGGCACTGAAAACAGCTGGTAGCCTATCAGCAGCTTGGGTGTCTTTGGAAGGAAACAACGCAGCAGTAACCTGCGGAACACAGCCTGGCTTAATTCCCCCTTATTCCTGATTGGACAAAGCCAGTGTCCTGCCAGTAAGAATGTTCCTGTCACTCTAGGCTAGTGACCTAGCCCGGGCTCAATCCTGTCTGGGATTTGGGGCTTAGCCAGTGCTTATGGCGAGTACATTTCCCAACTGAGCCACAAAAGTGACTAAATCCAATTGTCCAAGTCTGGCTTTTATTTACTTTGGTTGAAATCACCTTTTTGATTTGACAATATGAAATGGGCAAAACATTTCATTAATAACATAGTACATGTTCAGCAGTAACATGGCGGTGGCGGTGGTGTTGGTGATGGCGGTGGTGGGCTGGAGATGGTGCGCGTCCTGTTTGCCACCGGCTGCGCTTCTTCAAAAAAAAAAAAAAAAAAGGCGCTTTTTTTTTTTGGTAATGCCTGCTCTGCTCCACTTTAGCTCTCGCAAGATCTGACGCGGTTGAAAGAACACTATGAGAAAAAGATGAAAGATCTCATGGCGAACACGGTGGGGACTGTAGAGCTGCAGCAGATAAGGCAGAAACAGGAACAGAAGGTAAATTGTGCCATGATGATGTCACTGTATCAATGATGTCACTGAACTGGCCCCACCCATTACCCAAACAGCTGCTCTGATAGAGACTGACTGAGGGGGCCGAAATTGGTTAACTGTCTAGTATGTGTAGGTGAATTGAATAAAACCAACAACTTGTTTAGAATTGAAACCTTTTGTTGAGATTGACTAGTGGAAGTCCTTTGGTGCTCTGGCAAGTCTAATTTTTATTTAGTGTATTTAGAAATAGTGTTAGTGCCTTCGGCAGTATTACAAAAAAAAACTGTTGTACTCGGTCCTTGGGATCTACAAAAATATTATAAAGAAGCCCTTTTTTTGCACATTCTTCAGAAATGTATATTGAATCAAAAGATAGATGTAGTTAATTCATCAATATAAATTATTTTTAAAAAACTTTTGACTACTGACTTAAAGCATTAGAAAGATTCATTAGATTCTATGGTCATTGCTGCTGGGACAGGCGTGGAAGGAACCGAGAGGACTTTTTGCTGCTCTTGCTGCTGTTAGAGTTTCCTGCTTTCTCCAGCATCCTGGGAGGCCTTCAAGTCTATGGGAAGCAGCAGTGTCACCCACAGACATGCACACCTGAGGGTGATTGGTAATCAGCCCAGGTGTTGCTCATTTCTGGAGGATGTGGGGTGCTGCCTCTCTGCGAACTCTTCTGTGAGCACTGGTCCTCAAGTTGACAAAGTACAATAATAGACTCCCAAAGGCAATCAAAAGGCAAGAATCCAAATTAGATTCTGAAAGCTGTCTCATACCTGCACTAAGGAAGCAATTGAACACTCCTAACTAATCAGAAACACCCTTGACGCCATTTGTCCCTAACATTACGATTCCCTGAAATGGGTGGACTATTTATAGTAAGTTCTGTAATGAAACCAAAACCAAAATGGTGAAGCCAAAATGAATTTAAAAATACCCTTAAATAAAAGCTGAGAATGCACTTTAACCACACATTATTTTTTTTTATTACAAATCTAAAATTGTGGAGTACAGAGCCAACTCAAGAAAAAAATATATATGTATGCCTTTGTACCAAACATTATGGAGCTCACTGTATATATCCTGGTTTGATTTCTTACCTCAGAAATGGAACAGAAAAGGAAATTCAAAAGGCGTTAGATTATAGACAGTACCTCTCTGTGTGTCTGTGGGTAAGTGCTCACAAATGTACAACTTCTTTAATCACCTGTGCATTCGGTCCACCTGAGACCTTACCTCAAGTAGCTGACCAATCTCTTTATTTGCCCTATTACGATTTCACACAAAGCCATTGTACCTGTTCCTTTCACAGGAATCTTATAAACGCAGTTACTGCTTCTTCTGAAATTCTAATCTTGATTTTCTGTAACAAAGAGCATAAAAGATTTTTTGGAGGGAGTGGAATGTTTCTGTCTTGAAGTATTGACTAAAATGACCTTTGCATTCAGAGCATATCAAATGAGCACGGTGGATCCAACTGTTAATAAGGTATTCAGATTGGAGTGCAGATGGATTCAAGCCTCATTAAAATTTTATTCTGTGCATGTTTTGGCACGTTTCTCAGTCTGCACACAGAAGTTCTGACATTTTCAGGCATCGCTTGCAGTGAACCACAGCTGTTTCCTCCCATTGAAATAATGTAAATTGAATTAATAAAAAACATCAGTTAAAATACCCATAATATTAAATTATATTTTCTTTTAAATAATTGAATACATTTTAGTTAATTTGCGGAACTGTCTTTAATTTAAAAAGGAATGACAACTGCACATTTTGTCCAATGCAAATTGTAGTTAGCTTCATATGAAGTCCACTTTTTCGTTTTTGATTTTCTCATTTCATTTCATACTGGCCCACATTTATACAATAGACAATACATACAGTCACATTTCAGTATCCCATACATAGACAACAGTAAATATATTTTTTGCACCTGAGTGTTTCTGTGCTCTGACAACGGTGAAACTTGCAATGGGGAAAATGTGTGGAAGTTGCCCTTATTTCGTGGCTGCCGTTTACTGCCAACACTTTCCCTGAATTTTCCCTGAATCTTTTCCCTGAGTTTCAACCCACACAAAGTACAGTAAGAAGCTGTGGCTGCTATTAAGGCCACTTACATCATTGACTGGATGAGGGCCAGATCTTAGACTCAGGCTATGAGGCTGTACCACTGTAATCTATAACAGGGAACATTAATAAGTGCTACAGAGTGCATTATAAGCATTGTTGTATACGTATCATAACACATGGCAGTTGGTTTTCATAGGACATGTGATATATGATGTCACGTAACTAATGCAATGACGCATATCATTACATGCTTCATAAACTAATGTCAGTTGTTATGATCTGGTCATAATGCTTATGTATGCTTATCTTGCCTCCTCTACACTTGCTTTGCCATCATTTTTGTTTACTTCTTTAAGATTCAGTTTGTGGAACAGTAACGAATGAAAGAGTTTTGTAACAGACATTTTCTACTCTACAGCAGGCTCAGGTTGTGTTAGAGTTCAAGGGGAAGAAACGGTGTACTCTCTGTGCTTTCCCATGCATATGAGTGTCTGCTACAAGATATTGGGCCTCACATTTGATTGTAACTGTGTGTAAGAACATTTTGGCATTTTTTTTTCTTATTTTGTTCATGGCTGTTTCCTTGTGTTAAGCACACGAACATAAAATTTACAGACCGTCAGCATTCGTCTTCTCATGCGCCTGGGATACGCACGAAAACAAAGGTCTGCATGTGTGTGCGTGAATCCCATATTGGTTTTTCACAGGAACCTTTTTAAGAACAACAGTAAGAATAATTAAAGAAAAGTTTTGTGAATGAGGCCCGTTGTATCTAAAATGGGCTGCTATAGGCTTATGACAGCACTACATGTGTTTTTTATGGAGCTCCTCTGAAGTTGTGCTTAATTTAAAGTGCGCTGGTGTCGTGGTTCGTCCTTCTAACGCTTGCGCGTGCAAATTTTCACGAATAAGATGCAGAAACTGGTGAAGGCGGCGAAGGAAGGGACCAAAGACGGCTTAGAGAAGACCAAAGCTGCGGTGAAGAAGGGAAGGTCGTTCATAAAAACCAAATCCTTCTGCCAAGGTAAGAGTGCGGCGAGCCTTCTGCGCGCACGCGCGGGCGCGCTTTCGCTCGCACGCACGCTAACGCGTTTGACGCGCGCCTTCTCGTCTCCCTCCGGCTCCTCAGAGCGGAAGTCGTCCTGCTTGGAGGAGGAAGGGGACCTCTTCATCGAGGTGGAGTGCTTCAACGTGGAGCCCGAGCTCAGCCCCATGCCAGAGGGACTCTCTCAACAACAGGTACGACTGACCTTTGTTGTTGACATTCACTCGTTCACAGTCATTATCATTTACTTGTTCACAGTCATTCTCAGATGTTCTCATTCACTCATTCACAGTCATTCTCATTCTCATTCACAGTCGTTCTCAGTCATTCTCATTCACTTGTTCACAGTCATTCTCATTCACTTAACACTGCATCATTTGCTCTTGCTGTCTCTCTCTGTGCTATAATTTTCTCCTCTGGGGAATTGCTGCATTTTGGTCCTTGATCTGCACTTGTGTTTGTACTGTTAGGAGCATCTGCCAAATGGTAGTTATGTAATGTAATGACTGTGTCTCAGCATTATAATTCAGACCACTGCATCATAGTGTTCCTATCTACACCACTGCACCACTGCCTCACTGTTCTCATCTGCAGCTCTGTGGCGGTATTGTAGTATTCATGGACGTGGCTATCTTGTTATGTTCGGGCGCCAGGTAGCATATAACCACCAACGTAGGGTGAAACATGCCTAACCAATTACCAACTACCAGGAAGAGACAAAACCTCCCTCTGTGCCAGGATAGACAGAATAGAATAGGTCAACAATACAAGAAGACAACAGTGATTGCAGTGATTTATTGATCAGTTATTTCATTTCCCCATATAACTAAGTAAACCTTCCTTTATTAGGGAGAAGAGGAAAAGCCCTCTGAAAATGGGTGGCGGCAAAGTCACTATAGTAACGATTGCTGAAAAAAGTCAGTAATATAAATAAACAGACAAAAAAAATCATATATCAAATACACCACTCCCTGCTTTCAGCTTCACAACACTGCAAAAGAGAAAAAACAACATTACCACACCCTAGATTCCCCGCTAACCTAGAAGCTGCTAGCCTTCCGAGACTGCAACTCCACCAGTCTGCTCAGCCTGTCCGTGTGCTATTCGAATGGTTAGAGACACATAGAGGTACTAGTAGATCTCCTCTCTTTGTGAAGAGGTGATACCTATAGACTTAAATATACAAATATACGCTCTGGGCTGGTAATCCATAAAACTAAAAATATGAAATGGTCTAAAATAAACGAATACTGGATTGTATTATATAGAACCTTTCAGGATCTCTAAGTTCTTTGGAGCTTTATGGCTATCAGCAATATGTAGCACATACACCTGGGCGATGCACTGCTGCAACTTTGAGCCAAAGCGTGTCTAAATGCTTTCGACCGTAATTACGCAGCATAATTACTCTCATTACTGACTCATTTGTCCCTGCGTTTCTGCCCGTAGGTGGTGAGGAGGTACATACTGCAGTCGATACTGGAAAGCGAAAAGAACTATCTGGACGCACTGAAGCGCATACTAGAGGTAAGGGAAGTGAAAAGTGTGTGGCACTCGCAGGTAAACTCTACTTGAATTAAAATATTGAAAATGGTACTAGTTTATCACGGGAGCATGAGTAGTGTACAAGCGCAGCGTAGGCTTAGGTTGCATTTCCTCTCTGCTTTGTCTGGCAAAAGTTTACATCCTTGTAGGACAGTGGTGCCCAGTCATGTGCCATGAAGTTAGTTCCCATTAGTTCCTTCCTCTCTGGTGTGTTAGCGAGTGAAATCAGCAAGTGTAGTGATTGGTCAGAATGAAAACCTGCATACTGTTGGGTGTCTGTGACATATGATTGGGCGCCACTGTTTTTGGACAACGATATGTGTTTGTCTCTATGGTCTTGTGGTAGAAATGTATTAAATTGCGTCTATGCATTTGACAGATGCTGTTGTCTTATGTGACTTATGAGGTCATAATGGCAAAGTAACCCCATGTCCACACGTAGGGTAACTGCAGAAACGTGAGCAGCATAAGCAGTAACACTACTGATATTGCGTGTGGTGAAAAGCTGTACAATAAATGACATGAGTGAAAGTTTCACATCCCTCTTTTCTTCACTCCCTCTCTCTTTTGCTTCTCTTTTCTTAGTTTTGTGTCTCTTCAAAAATAGCCAAGTGAAATAGGCGAATGTTAAATGATTTGTACAATTTTACAGTAAAAAAAAAAAAAACTGATCACAATGTGTAAATTAAGGGGACAAAATCTCTCTTTCTAATTACATTAAATTAGAGGCATTTAGCAGACGCTCTTATCCAGAGCGACTTACACAACTTTTTTACATAGCGTTTTTTACATTGTATCCATTTATACAGCTGGATATATACTGAAGCAATGCAGGTTAAGTACCTTGCTCAAGGGTACAACGGCAGTGTCCTTACCCAGGAATCGAACCTGCGACCTTTCGGTTACAAGCCCAGTTCCTTACCCACTGTGCTGCACTCCGTCTAAAGTTCTCTCTCTCTCCTTCTTCGCACTGACTTTCTCTCTTCTTCCTGCTCCCCCTCTCCTTGCCCCTCTCCTCCCCCCCTCCCCCCCCCCAGCACTATGAGAGGCCCCTGTCGGAGATGGACCCCCGGCTCCTGAGCGAGCGGAAGCTGAAGATGACCTTCTACCGCGTGCGGGAGATCCTGCAGTGCCACGCCCTGTTCCAGATCGCCCTGGCCAGCCGCGTGGCCGAGTGGGACGCCTCCGAGATGATCGGCGACGTCTTCGTGGCTTCGGTGAGTCGCCTTTCCCGGGGGGGGAGGGGGGTGGGGGGCGAGCGATGGGGGGGAAGGGTGGCGTGGGGTCGCAGAAGCTGATAACGGTTGGCCGGACGAACAGCGGGCCTCAATGCAGGGCCTGTTTACCCGGATTAATCCCGGCTCCGCTCCCGACTCCCACCGACACCCCCACACGCAGCTGTGCGCTGCCACATCGGAATCTCCAGATGTGCCCCCCCCCCCCTCCCGGAACCCCCCCCACCACCACCACCACCACCCCCTTGCGGAGTCTCCAACCCCCACCCCCCTGCTGGGCAGGCGCTTCCCGGAAAACAAAGGAAGTCTATTTCGGCATTGACACGAGCCCCACCCCCTCCCCCCCAGCTCCCCTTCCTGACCTCATTATTGTTAGAGATGGCTGGATGCCTTTAGCTGGAGCCCGTGTGAGGGAAGATTAACGCGTGTGTGACCGATGCAAAGACGGGTAAAGCCTGTGCCAGCCTGTGTGTCTCTCTCACATGCCACACAGTATAATGGATCGCACAGATCCGACAGATGACTCATTTACTGAAAAGTGGCATGTCTGTATGCAAGTGCTCCAAGTCTCACAAATGCCATAATATGTTTAGTACTGTATGTAACACTGTATGTAACTGCTGAACCCGTGTTCAGCAGTTGTCTACGATCATGAAAATGCACTTTTGTACGTCGCTTTGGATAAAAGCGTCTGCCAAATGAATGTAATGTAATGTAATATAATGTAATGTAACACGTGCAATGTAACTTGATGGGAGTTTTTTTTTTTTCTGTTTCTTCACCCTGTTAAGTTCTCCAAATCCATGGTGTTGGACGCCTACAGCGAGTACGTGAACAACTTCAGCACGGCCATGGGGGTGCTGAAGAAGACGTGCGCCTCCAAACCGGCGTTCGTGGAATTCCTCAAAGTAAGAGAACTTGGAAGGGGCTTCGCGACCGAACCGCGGTCGGGACGACCGCGCGCTACGCTAGGCTTAAATATCAACCCCAGCGAGCGGCGCTGCGAAACCTTCTGTGAAAATGAGCGTTAATGTGGCTATCGCCCGGCTCCTCTTGTAAAGACACCGATCCAGTGTGTGGATGCGTTGTCTGGCGCAGTACGTAATCCTGCCTGAACCAGCGGTGACCTGCGCCAGCTGCATATCCTCCTAAGACGAGCATGTGTGACCGATTCTCCGGTCTTAATCTCAAGAGCTACGGTGCCGTGAAAAAGTATTTGCCCCCTACCCGATTTCCTCTATCATTGCATATTTGTCACACTGAATGGTTTCAGATGTTTTGGCAAAATTTAATTTTAGAGAAGGAAAACACAAAACGTATTTTTAAATTGTAATTACATTTATTCAGTTAAAAAAAAAAGAGTTATCAAGGAAATCAAGCAGGGGGCAAAAATACTTTTTCACAGCACTGTCTATACAGGGCTCTACAATAGCATTTTCTCCAAGAGATTACATTACATTACAGGCATTTGGCAGACGCTCTTATCCAGAACGACGTACAACAAGAGCACACAAATGTATCCTAATTGGGAGATGTGCTCCTAAATTATTCTTCCAGTTACCACACATCAATTGTCAGGAGAAAATGCTTTTAAAAAGAGAACACAGTAGAAGCCTGATATATTCTACAATACCAAAACCTAACTGGCAAGAGACGTTCAATAAAATAAATAATATTGTTGAAAGTATTTTGACTGCAGCATGTTTTTGTCATCCGGTAACCTGACAAAAAATGTAAATACTCAAACTTTTTTCTGTTGGGATCCAGGAGGATATAAGTTGTCTTCCACTGAAACAAGGACAGCTCACCCGTGCCAGTGGAATGAAATTGAATGTAGGCAGCGAGTGTTTTGGAGAAAAAATCTGTGGGACGTATCGTAACGCATCGGTTGAATTCGCTGACTGTTGTAAAACGGCTGACCTCCCCTGTGTTTGTCCGGCCCGCCCACAGCACTGCCAGGACAGCAGCGGCGACCGCGTGACCCTCTACGGGTTAATGATGAAGCCCATCCAGCGATTCCCACAATTCATCCTGCTCCTGCAGGTACACTCCCCCATATCTCCACCCCACCCCACCTCCCAGGGGTTCCCGCCCGTTTGTTCCAAACTTTCGGTTCTCTCAGCTCCCTTTTATTGGGTGTCTGCTGGAGAACCACATGATGAAACACAGTGCAAACAGGCAGTCACAGCTGCCATTCTTGAAATGTATGTCCTTTGTCACCTCCTCTTAACAGCGCAGTTACTAAGCCTGTTTCAAAGCAGAGATATTTATTGGGACTACTTTATGTCACAGCTTTGAAGTGGCTCAGGCTCCAGAAGCGCAGTTGGAAATTATAATTATAATGAAAAAATATCATGGCAGAACGTCACTATTTGATTGGCCTACAACGTGTTTAGAGTGGTAGAAATTTAGTGCTGGGGATTGACCAGTTTGGATTGACCAACAGAGGGCGCCCTGGACTCACAAACCAAAGATGATGTAGCTCAACTGTGAAACTGTTTGTTAAAGTAATAATGATCAGAAAAAGAATATCATCTTCCATTTTAATTTGTGTTATTTGCTTGTCACAAATAACAGTGGATGTGCCATGTGTTTTTCTAAAATGTATTTATAAAATGTGTGTGCGTGGTGGGAGACAGACAGTACATGACGAAAATAGACAATCAACCAGGGGTTATAGAAGTAATAACAATTTTAAAATGGGGAAGGAATTTTTATTGATGTGAAACAGACCTCATCATGTGAAGGCGTGTTTAAATATACTACAAGTAACTTTTTTGATGTGGTTTCAGTCTCCTTCCCTTGGCACAATTTGTTTATGTGACCTGCAGTAGCCTAAACTCATCCTCCTTTTTCTGAGAGACAAATGTACGTGTTGTGGTGTGATGGTGAGTGTACGGCAGGGCGTAAGGTTGACGATTTGGCCGTGTGACAATGTTACGCGTTTTGGCCCCGCGTTAAGGACATGCTGAAGAACACGCCCGTCGGCCACGCCGACAGACTGCCGCTCCAGATGGCGCTGACCGAGCTGGAGACGCTGGCCGAGAAGCTGAACGAGAAGAAGAGGGAGGCCGACCAGCGCTGCGAAGTCAAGCACATCGCCAAGGCCATAAACGAGCGCTACCTCAACAAGGTACGGTGAACAAAATAATAAAGTAAAAGAAATATAACAATTAGAATGTTGGACCTCATGAAGGTTCCTGCCCTACCAACCACAACAACAACACCAACACCATCAACAACAAAACTAACAACACAATCAACACCATCAACAACAATACTAACAACACAATCAGCAACGCCATTAACAACAATGCTAACAACACCAACAACCACAACAGCATCAACAACAACACCAACAACCACAACATCATCAACAACAACAACATTAACAACAGCAACAATGAAAACAACACCACGACTAACTAACAGCAACAACAGGCCCTGTGATGGATTGGTGACCTGTGCAGATTCCTGCCTTTCACCCAGTGCACGTTGGGATAGGCGCCAGCCCCCCCCCTCCCCGCGACCCTGACTAGGAGTAAATATTTCAGAAGGTGGACGGCTGGCAGTAATAATAACTCTTCCTCTTCTTTCAGCTCCTGAGCAGTGACAGCCGGTACCTCATCCGGTCGGACGACATGGTGGAGACCGTGTACAACGACCGCGGGGAGATGGTCAAGACCAAGGAGCGGCGCGTCTTCCTGCTCAATGACGTGCTGATGTGCGCCACGGCTAACGTTCGGTGAGAGACCGTTTCGTTTCCTATTAAAAAAACAGCGCCATATCCGTTCTTTTGGTTACCGCTGGCAACCGCCAGCCGTTTCGGCCGAGCCAGCGTGCGCCCACACGCCGAACGAGGTGCAGCTGGCGCGCCTGCCCGCAGGATGGCGAGCGCTTTCCCGCTAGGGAACGCGCAGCTGCGCGGGAGAGAGCTAGCGCTGATCTGAAGACGGCGCTATCTCGCTGGTGACGACTGGCCCCGGGCAAACACCTGATAGGTTATCGGCTGGAGAAAGTTCAGTGGTAACTCAGACAACTGAACTGCAGTGATGGCCTGCTGATACACACCTCACAGCTGGTGGGAGTGAACCCGTTGTGTTTTCCCGCCTTTTTTTGTGGTTTCTCGCTCACGGTAGGCCAGTGACACGATCCAGGCTGAATGTGGGACTGCAGTGCCTGCCTTGCACTTATCGGACTGAGTAGCCCTATGAAACAGCTGTACTCAAACTCAGTCCTGTGGACCCCTGTATTTCCTGGTTGTTGTTCCGACTGTAATCCCAGAATTTTAATAAGCTGTTCATTTTTCTTGATTGCATGCTTTTTAGGCTTTGAGGGATTATTTACTCTCTTAAGCCACATTTTACCCATAGATAGCTGTGCATGAAGAATAATGGTCCCATATTCACATTGTGCTTCTTGTGCTATATTGCAAATAGTTGCATGAAAGAAGGTAAAAAAGTGATCAAACTGAATCAGTAGGCTCCTAATTGGTAAAAATGTGGACACATTACCACTAAAACTACCCATTTGGCAGATAATGAAGAACCCACGGACAAAGCAAATGATAATGAGCCAGACCCGCATTGTGTTAAGTTCCAGGAACTAATTGCGAACTTGAACGCATGTGTCCAAAAACCTCGACTAGAACTGTAACAACTATAACTGAAGAAAGATTGGCTGTAACAAAAACCAGCCTACCCAAGTCTCCAGGATTGAGTTTGAGAGCCAGTGCTATAAACCCTCAGAGGATGGGCGAGTCTGAGCGTGTGCGCCTTGCCCCTCCCCTCCCCTCCCCCTACAGGGGCAGCCAGGACAGCGGCGGCGGGGGCAGCGGCGGGGGCGCGTCCCTGGGGCAGAAGCTGCTGCTGAAGTGGAGCGTGCCCCTCAGCCTGGTGGACGTGGTGGAGTTCGGCTCCAGCGAGGAGGCCGGCGACGGCGGCCGCTTCGCCGCGCCGCACTCCGGGGAGAACGTGGTCATCAACGCCAGGCCAAGTACGACGCCCCGGGCCCGTGCGCTTGCGACTTACGGCAAAGATGTGTAAAGATGGGCCTTTGCATGTTCGTGCTCATTGGAGAAGTAGAAAGACGGGAGCCCGCACTCAAAACAAAACGTTTTTTACATCGTAGGTATCTTGACAATATAGTTTCTTTTCAGCTCTTTATTGTGAAATTGAAGACAAGCATGCTTCGGCCTTTCAGCCGTCCGCAGTGCCTCAGAGTTCATTAGAGACTCACGGCTAATTTTCCCGGTTTATCTGACGGAGGGCTGGGTGTTAGCCAAGCGTTCGTCCTGAACTTTGACTTAAAACCAAGTGTTAGATTATTTTTCTTCACAAACAGTTTTTCAGGTTTATTTTTGGTGATTAGCTGTCCCAAACTGCATTCGTGACAAGAAAAAAAGAATCTATTTGCAATACTTAAACACACATTAATAACAATATTCAAACTTAAACACGAGCGTTTATTGAAACAGTGCCTGGCCTGGGCTGTGTGTGCTACCTATAGCTGATGCTTCCAAGATGTCGCCGTGACATCATGACAGTGATGCTGAGTAGCAGTAAAATCAATAACTCCCCTCACGCCCCCCCCCACCCCCTGAAGGGCCGCATTAAATATTAACGAGCCCACAGGTGATCAGTGCAGCTTCTCTTCAGTGTCTCTGCCCCTTTGTGTGTGCCACCGGACCAGAAGCAACATAAAGAATAGTCGCTGGCGTGTCTTACGCTGCAAAGAAATCAATTCTGCACACTGCTCTCGTTCCCCTGTGCGGTCAGTTTTATCTGTCTGCTCACAGGATTAAAATTTTATTCCTGGAGGTATAACGTCAGGTTGGTCGGGCGCCGACATTCTTGTGGATCAAGCTATTGTTTGTGTTGCAGATTTTGTTCCATTTCTTCAGCTTTAGGCAGAGACTGCAGACGTTGGAGGTCTTGTTTTAGTCAATAACTGTGTTTCGTGCACATGAATATTATCACGGTAACCAGACTATTCAAGTATTCCAGTTATAACACAAGTCACGTGGTCGTTAGCCAAATAAGCCGGTGTTTGGTTTTTATGAGTAACCAGTTTAAGATGTGGGTAGAATATAGTCATAGTCCTATAGTCATGTAAAGACATTGTTCGGAATATTCCTTCCACTTGGCTAATAAACTTACAACATACTTTTTGGGGTACTATGGTGACATGCATACAAGAATATTAGGGGCCTTCATATTTTGTGGCTAAAGCTGATTCAGAATATTAGCAGAACCAGGATGAAGATGTTTTCTGGATTACCGTGCGTGTAACACGGTCTCTGTCATTGCCATTTTCATACAGCTCCAGCATTGTTGTCTGTTCTCCTCTTAATGGCAGAATTTTTGTCCATTGTATTTTCAGCACTGAGATTTCAAGGACCCACACAAAATGGCCGGGCTTTGGTTGAGCACCCCACCTTGATAATATTTTAACTGTATTGTAGCAGCTACATCCAGCACCCACTATACAGTTTACAGCACAGGCTACTTTAAAAAAACTAGCACTTGGACGTGTGGAAGCTGAACAGAGAGTCATACGACATGAATCCTGTGTTCAGTACAAAGCAAATATGTAATTAATGATTACAATCATAATATTACCAAGGACTTTATAGCCACACTCTTATTAGACCATATTTGTTTTATCCAAGGTTAAAATATCTAAATTAGGAAACATGTAAATATATTATTAATGTGAAAATTCATTTCACATTTTGTTGCAGGCCCCTTAAAAAACCTCTGACCCTAGTTTGAGACCCTCTATGTTAATGTTAGGTTATGCTTGTGGTGGGTGTGTTATGTAAGGGTTTTTTTTCGTGTGTCTGGTCTGTGAGAGGCTTTTCCCTGTGCTCTGTACTACAGGGTCGTGTGACTTCCCTGCATTCACTGGGGCTGTGGCCCGTTGGTAGCTGGTCAGGCTCGTTTTCAGGCCCTGTTAAAAACAGACGTGATATCCGGACTTTAATTTGTGCTCTCTGTCCTCGTACTTGATGTCAGCGTAAACAGGAGTCTGGACATCTACATCTCTCCCTGATGATCAGGAGCGGTTTCTGTAAACGGGAACGTGTTTCCGGTTAACGCTTGGTCAGCCATGGTAGTGGGTCTTTTTGTGGAAAAGCAGTACCAACAATTCAGTTAAATTCACTAGGACTAGTAATCCCTTTAAGGGAAACATTGGGTAAAACTGAACATAATTAGAGTTGCATAATAATTTTATCTATCAATCCATCAGTACATGCCTACAGACTGCCAACCACACCTTCACACAAAACAAGATATAGATGTTCCTGTTCTTGGGCTGAACCAAATAGCCAGTATCTTGTGAACCTAGCAACGTTGACTGATTGCAGGGGTTGGGGAATTGTCGTAAATAAGCGTACACAAGCCTATTTAACGCCCGATAGGGTAACAGCAGCAACTTGAAATCGGGCCCGCCTGTTTATTGGTAGCTGGCGAAGCGAGTTAAAACTGTTTTGTTTGGGTTTGGTTGGGATCCTAGCAGCGGATTTTTTTAACAATTCAAAAGGCGGTTTTCAGTGACATTCGAGCCCCCTGAGTGACTGCGGTCCTCCATTAAAAGCACAGATGGCTTTTTCTGCGTCGTTTAGCAAAAAGAAGTGGCTCGTTTTGACGATTTTCCTCCGGTGAAGGAAATTATGCTTCGGGTTTCAAAAGAGAGATCTGAGTCAGCTGTGATCCCATGATCTTTAGCATTGAATGAAAAGTTTAATGTGTTGTTTCAAAGGCTTTCGGGACTAAATTTGGTCCCAGTGCTACTCCATCTGAGCATGTTCCTCTCCAAAGTGCATTGTCATCCTTATCCACTGGACTGCTATGTCATCTTTAATCTGCTGATCAGGAATAAGCTATTGAATGCATACTGTAGAACTAGAAGGAGAGAGTATATTAAATTATTGTGTAAAATTGCATCAGTTCAGTCTACTTTCCTGTCTTCAAAGGGAAGGAGTGTCTTTGTCCTGGTCATGTCAGGCCATGCTTGGCTTGTCTTTTAAAAATGATACCCTCAAGGTCTGGTATGAAACCCGGTCTGTGCCAGCGCCACAGTGTCATGGTGATAGTGGAGGTTGCAGAAGTAAGATGCAGGAATATGATTGGACCTTTGAAATCGGGAGGAAAGGGGGAGCATGTTTCGATAAGTATAGGCCAATACAGTTCGTATGAGCCGCATTCCTCTAATGTTCAGTACTGTGTTAGCATTGCTGAAGATGTGTTAGCTGTCTAGCGCTAACAATGCAATAGGCAGGATATAAATAGCTTCAGTTATAATCTCAAAATGGAGTCCCAAGGTGCAGGTTGAAATGGAACCATGTTCTACATCAAATTCTACTTTTTCACTATCCTGTCTTTTAGAGCAAAGACAAAACAAAAACAAGTAGAATGGGTACATTTGTTTCCCATCAGTCTCTGATTCATTTCTTTCTTTTTAACCGTCTGTTTAATTACGACTTTAGCGTACCCTCCGATCTCAGTCAGCAATTGCTGAGCTGTGTGTGCTGTGAGGTCTCAGAGGGTTTCTGTATCACACAGGCTTTCACTAGTGTGGTAGTGTGGGAAAATGAGGTCAGGTTCAGCACGGTTCATCAGGTTAGTGCGCGATAAGCTCTCCTGTGCAGGCTGCAGTTAAACAACGCTCGAAAGCTGACAGGAACCATTCAGGGAAAGTTCTGGAACCGACACACTGCAGATATTATTGATGAAGTGTTTTGTATATGTAATGTATGTATATTTAGTTTTCTATGCCACGTTAACTTTATTGAGGTACAGGGCAGTTCTGGAACCGACACACTGCAGATATTATTGATGGAGTTTTTTGTATATGTAATGTATGTATATTTAGTTTTCTATGCCATATTAACTTTATTGAGGTACAGGGCAGGAGGAACCTGATGCCACAGTTATAAGTAATGAATCCTTAGGGAAAACAATCCATTTAATTTGCCAATCCATGCCTGTTTGCTTGTCTCCCCCAGGGACTGACGTGTTATTGAATGGCTGCCAAAGCAAAGCTCCCCTCTCAGATAAGCTGTCTGTGCCAGCGTAGTGTACATGCAGGCATGCTTGTGGATTGGTCAGTGTTTCCCAATGGATTTCTCACACAGATTCACACATTCTTATAGCATAGGGGAGCATTAGTCCAATTCTTATTCCAACATTAAACCTATTCCGATGACATAAAATACCTGTGCGGGGCCAGCTCTGAATTGATGCTGTAGTGACGCTGGCTATCTGCAGCTAAGATTGTTTTATTTAAGTATGTTCTCTATTCTTAGGCCTGGTATTTTTAAACCTTAAACCCAGTCCTGCTTAATATTTCTCCACAGTGATACACTGATAAGATACCCTGTTCTAAGTGCATTCTTATGCAGTTACAATACTCTTTTCAGTATCACAACTCCCATCTGTAATCTCCTATACCTGTGCTTGGATGCAAACTGCAAAACTTCCCCTTTGGCCCTGCTGTGTCCTGCTTATTAGATCACATATATTTTCTTCACCACTGGAATATTACTATGCCCCCCCTCCCACACACACAAAAAATATCACCAAAATGAATCACATAATATCATCCTATTGTTTTCCCACTCAAGATTTACTGGTTGTTTACTAGATTAACTAGTAATTACATTACATTGTATTCATGTAACAGATGTTTTTATTCAGCGTGACGTACAATATAGGAGAAACATAAATGCAGTCACATGATTAGTATGAGTAATAGTGCCAGACCTGGCTAACAAGAGTCCCAGACCAGCGAGTAAAGATGCAACTTCACTAAATCACTAGTGCAAGTTAACTACACTGACCCAGAATCAAGGTACAAACTGTAAGTAGAGTACATTAATAAGAAGCCATACGAAGAGAAACATAAAACCCTAAAATATAGCCCGAAAACCATGAAAAACCATTAGCTAAATTACAGAAGGAAGGGGCAGTATGGAGTGGAGATAGGAGAGGAACCAAGATGGTCTGAAGAGATGGGTTTCCAGTTTGTGTTGGAATAGCCAGTGTTTCTGCTGTCATGGCCGCTTTGGGAAGTACTGTATATTTCACAACTGTGGGACCAGTACAAACGGGCATCATGACTGGGAGAAATGGCCATGCAGGGAGCGGTGAGACAATCCCTTCAAGACTGAGGATCGGAGAGCTCTGGTCAGGATGTGGGGTTTGAAGACTGCTTATGGATTTGGTACAGCTGTTCCTTTGTCTCCTCTGTAGGCTAGTATCGGGGTTTTAAAAGTGACAGGCAGTAACAGGTAGCCGCTGAATTGAAATTGTCGGACTCCGAACCATCATTTGGGAAAAAACTGGGGGCAAAATGAGGACAGGTGTCAGATGGCATTAAGTGTGTGTATCACGGTTTCCATAGCGACCTAGCGCGCAGCTAGTGTGCACTCAAGCAAAATGAATTTGTGAGCACATTTTATTACATTGCGTTCCATTCATTTAGCTGGAAGCTCTTATCCAGAGTGACTTAAAATGTGGGAGAACATAAGTACATTCACCTGGTTTACATGAGTAATAGTGTCAGAACTGGCTAACAGCATCTCTGCTATATTAAATGCATGAACATTCTGTACTGTACTATAAGAGTGTCTAATGCTTGCTATAGGTGTTGCAGCCTGTGTCATACTGAGCTTTTTGAGCAAACCTGCCAACACTAGTATACCTATAGTATGACAGTATACCTTCCAGTTTTAGTGTCCTTAATTATATAAATAATAAATAATTTTTGAATGCTCTTGAAACTTCTGCAAGTTTACCTTTTTACTGTATATATGCCTACTTCACATAATCAGGTAAGTGTATGTAATAGTATATGAAACACTGTGAATGAAGACTTTCAAGCTTAAAATTGTATTATACATTCCAGGTAGTAAATATTGTGAATAAAATTCTTTGGAAGAATAGTTTGGTGGCATTAAGGTGGTGGGTACATAATATTCCTGTTCTCACGGTGGAGAACGAGTTAAATTGTAGAACTCAACCCAAAAAAAATCCTCCGCCTCATACCACAACCTCACGAAAGCGAGTGGCGAATATCAGATATCACATATAAAAAGCATTCCTAATGTGCAGGTACTTGAGAAGAAACAAGTGTTTATCCAATCAGAAAAGTCTCCAGAACTCAGCATGAATACGAACGTTAAATTTCAAATGTGGAAAAGCACTCTCAGTGCAAAGGCACAGCGCTCGAGGAGCGGAGAAGAGCTTTCCGAGCCTCGAGGCGGGGCGGTGAGACGTCTTGGCCGGCGCTTCTGGGAGAGAGAGAGCGAGAGGCGGGCGCGTTGGGATTTACGGCGCGTCGGCTCTCCGACAAACAAGACAAGGCCCTTCTGGCAGACGGCGAAGGAGCCGTCAGACCCGTGTGGACTTTGGCCGCGCGGGTTGGCTCGGAGGCCGGGGGGGGGGGGGGGAGCGGAGCTGCCTTTTGTTCCCGGGGTCGGGGTGAAAAGCTTCGCAACGGGCGCTTTTCCTCCCACCGGCTCGGTTAGCGCGCGGGGGCACGCCAGCGTCCTGCGGCGGGGGGGCGCCTCGGTGCCGACAGAAGGTGGGAGGCCGAAGCGCTGAAGCGTCCTTTGAACGAGGGCCCTTCGAGAGCTGGAGAATGCGTCTTCAGACACGGACGCAGTCGTCGCTGACTGATTTGAGCACTCCAGACTCATTTTAAAGTGAATTTGAAGTTCTTGTCTCTCTGTGAATGTGTCCTGAAGTAGTTTCGTGGTTATTTAAATTGTAATTCAGTCAACTCTTTCCATTTTCTCCCCGGCACCAGAATGTACGGAGATGCTGTGTAGTTTGGCAACCTTTCAGAGGGGCCAGTTCATTCATAGACATTTTTGCACACAGGTTACGCACTTGCATTGTTTCATTCGTGTCACAGATTGGCACCAGTGCTGCGGCTTTGTTGGAAACATGGATGTTGCTCATTAATTTCAGGGTTATGCTGGACCCAAAATGAAATTTAAAAAAAATCCATTCTTGAAAAGGCAGAAATAAAACCCCATTACCAGGCTGGCAGAAATGCAATATTTCAGTGAGATTTTATCTTAATATTGTGCTTTTAAATGCAACTGGAAACTCAAATTAAGTGCACTGGCAAGAATATATGCAAATCTTAACATGGTAAGCCCATAAATTGTATATTGAAACCAATACAGACTGGCCAATAGGGCAATCAATTGTTCCCTTGTAGCTAGGTGGAAAATGACACCTAAACTGTTGTGTATCTGTGAAAGGTTGTCTCTATGTATCTGTATAATGTTCTAAAAGATCTTCATAGAAGGTGTAAGGTTGTGTGGCAGGCATTTAAATTGGTTGTGTGGATGGCAGTGTACTGTAGTGGTTAGGAAACAGTGAGAGGTTGCAGGTTCAAATCCTTAATGAGGCACTGCTGTTGTACGCTTGAGTAGGGAGGGTACTTGATGCATGATTGAAATTTACCGGTTAAGGGACAGGTTCAAAAACATTTGCCGTTTCTTGCACGCACACAACTCAAAGTCAAGCTGAAACCTGTCGGTTAAAAATCACAGGGTCAGGGACTACTTCGCTTTTACAAATAATCCTCCTGAATGCATTTAAAACAGCAAGACTGAAATGAACATTAGTGACTGCAATCCACATTTGGGGTTTTTTACAATGAAAGCTTTACTTCACTGACAAGTTGTTCACCTCACTCGTTCATCCTCAACCCCCGCAGACAAGCTGTACGTGGGTCCAGGCCAGCTGTACCAGGACCTGCAGAACCTCATCCACGACCTCGGACTGGTAAAGCATATCTCCAGCATGATTGGCAGCCTGAAAGGAAACTACCAGGTGAGCAGGCATGCTTAATGTTTCAGCTAGTGTCTCTCTTCATAAGAACAAGAGAATGGGAACACCTGACAAACAGAGCCCATTAAGTCCATTTAGCTTTGTCATTTTGCCTACCACGGTGAGCAATAGTGTCCACCATTTTCTGTTTTTTTTTTTTTAATTACAATAAACCCCTTCATATAGAGATTATAGGTAATAGAATTGCATAATTCACCATTCATAATAAACAGTGTAAGAGCAATTCCCAAAGGGTGTCAACTTGTCGTAGAATTAATTTACCTTGGGTTTCTGTTAGAATTAGCAATAAATTCACCATTCAATAAATGAGGAGAGATGTGTCAACTGTGTAAATCGGCTGCTTTGAAACTGCTCAGTAAGCGCTGAGCCCCGGTGAAAACCTTCACGCCCTGCGACGCGCGAAGGCGAGGGCGAACGCCACAGATTGCAGCACGCGGCACTGCCTCCGGGCAGCTCTTTAACACCCTAACGGTTTCTGCCCTTTAAAGCCCGGGTGATTTAGCTCCGCGCCGGTCTGTCGGGGCGAACGCGCCGCCGAGCCGGAATTAATCGCGCGCTCGCGCGGCCTTGCGTTAGCAGGGAATCCGGTCCGTCTTCTTTATGCGTTCTTGCTGTATGCACTGTATGCAAGACATTCTTGGAGTCTCGGGGTTTCGTTAAGCTGTGTATGTTCCTGTCTGCGTGGCAACATGCCAAATGGAAAAACAGCTTTGTCCCCTATGCCAATACCGCCCTCAATGTGTTCAAAACAACTGGCCTGTTACGTCCTTTGATGATAAATTGTTGTTCCAGCGTGTGTATGTAAAGTCTAGATGTATCTGTGTTCCTGTCCGCGTTTCTATGTACCTGTGTTTCTGTTTCTGAAAAAGAACCTCCTCTCGATGTCAATAAAGCTGTAATCTCTATAATGAATAATCCCTGATCTCTGATGCAGAATGTGAACTCGGCTGTGGCCCAGGACTGGGTGTCGGGCCTCCAGAGACTCATCCTGAAGAAGGAGGAGGAAATCCGGGCTGCCGATCGCTGCAGGATCCAGCTGCAGCTGCCAGGGAAGCATGACAAGTCAGTACCGCTCCACGGGCAACCCTCACACACCTTCCTCACCTGCTGTTGGCTCTGCAGTGTCTCTGCAGGGCTGCCCTGGGCTGGCAGTTATGTCATGACAGAGCTGCCTGCCTGCAGTTGACATGGTAGTTATGTGATGACAGAGCTTCCCCACCTGCATTTGGCATGGCAGTCATGTCACGACAGAGATGCCCTGCCTGCAGTTGGCAAGCAATTATGTCACGACAAAACTGTCGTGCCTGCTGTTGGCATGGCAGTCATGTCACGACAGAGCTGCCCTGCCTATAGTGGACATGGCAGTTATGTCACAACAGAGCTTCCCCGCCTGCAGTTGGCATGGCAGTCATGTCACGACAGAGCTGCCCTGTCTGCAGTTGGCATGGCAGTCATGTCACGACAGAGCTGCCCTGTCTGCAGTTGGTGCATGGGTGCCTAAATCTGAAAAAGGTGCAGTTACACCATGGATTTACGTATACGCATTCAGTTCCATATACGTATGTAATGAATTATAACAAGGTTTATTTGATCTGAAAACCTAATTATAATCAGTTTATTCATAACATAACATAAAAATCTGTACAAGATTTTATTTAAATTATTCCGTGTTATTGAAGATGTTTTTTTCTGTTTCGCTGACGACCGCCTGGGGCCGCTTTTCGGATCTCAGTTTGGGAACCCCGGGGCTAATCGGCGGCTCTCCTGTGCCCTCTCTCCGCAGGTCCGGGCGGCCGACGCACTTCACCGCCGTGTTCAACACCTTCACGCCGGCCGTCAAGCAGTCGTGGATCAGCAGCTTTCAGATGGCCAAGCTGGCCTTGGGTACGTCAGGGCATTACGGTGCACCAACGGCTGGCCGGCGTCTCACCCTCCGCCAAAAAGCACCGTGGCGGCCAAATTCACTCTATGACTCTCCATCAGTCAACTCAACTCAGTTCAATTCAATTCATTCCGTGTGCGTTTATTATGCATTGCACAAGCCAGTATTTCGTGTCGCTCCAGAATTAATTATTATTGAAATTGAGTACCTATGATCTCGAGTACACACACAGGGCTGCCAGAAATATTCCGTGTTTCAAAAGCTGTACGGGCCAGCCTGTTCCAATGTCAACCCATTAATTCTCAGAAGATTAGATTTTCGCCATAATTCGCCAAATTCACTCTATGACTCTCCGTCAGTCACCTCAACTCAGTTCAATTCATTCCGTGTGCTTTGTTCGCATTGCAAAATCAGTATTTTGTCGCCAAGTAATTATTATTAAATGAGACATATAAAGTACACCAGAGGCCAGATATTCCTGTTCCAAAAGCTGTACGGCCCTTCCATTGCAACATTAATTCTCAGAAGATTAGATTTTCGCCACAATTTCTCTTTATTGAGCTCTCTTTGCGAATTTTAACGTTCATATTTATCTTCGGTAAGGGGAACACCGTGCTCCTTGGTCTGCTAAAACAGCAAGTTCTGAAGTCGTGGTGTCTGGAATGTAAATTACGGATACGGGTCTTTCGCAACACGTTTGTATTAAACGGGGGAGTAGTGAGTGTCCAGTTCTGCGGGCGGTATCTAGTTTTATTGATGCACAGCGAGTGCGTTTCTCCTCTGATGAAATGGAAAAACTCTTCCTCCTCCCCTCCTTCTCCTGTGATGTGGCGCAGTCCGAGCCAGCTGAGAGAGTGTGGGTGTTTGTTGTTTTTTTTTCATCGGCAGAGGAGGACAACCTGCAGGGCTGGTTCTTCGCCGAGGACGATGGGAATCAGATGAAGAAACGCAAACACCCCCTCCTCCTGAGGCAGATGCCTGTGGTCATGTCCAAGCTGCAGGAGTTCAAGGTGGGCATGCCCGCCCCCACAACAGAAAAACAATATGGCTGGCCTCTCCTCAATCCATGGACTCCCAATTATTTTGTGTATCTATTAAGGTACACAAGATAGAAGTGGTGGGAGGTATTTAATGTTTAATGTGGGTTGCATTTGATGTGGTAGCAGGAGGACACATCTGGAGCTCACTACAGTACCAGCGCATTTACAAAACTCACCTTCTCATGCTTCGCTAACTGGCTCAGGGGTCTGCGACCTTTGAACTTGAGAGCCACAAGATCTGCTGGGTTTTGTTCTCGCCTTAAAAATCAGCACCCACTTCAGTCCCAAGTAGCCAGGTGAACTGAGTTAGCTGTGTAATCGACTAACTCTAATGGATTAATTATGTGTGGAATTGTATGAAGACCAGCAGAGCCTGTGGCTCTCCAGGACCAGGGTTACAGACCCCTGAGTTTGCTAACCGTACCTAATAATGTCGATGTATTATTTTTCATATTGTGAGTAGTTTTCTTGTACACAAGTATTTGTCGAAAGCATTGCTGTTTACTGTTTTCTAAGAAGACAGAGGCGCTAAAGCTTTGTTTGATTGTAGTTTTTAGCAGTTGGTGAAGTCTCCGTTTCTCTTTGTGCGTCAGGTGGAGTGTGCGGTTCACAACCCCGAGCCCCTGTACAACACCGAGAGCACGGCGGACACGCCCGTCCTCGGATACGGCTGCGTGTGGGTAAGCATGCCCCTCCCATCATGTGGCCATGAGGAATATTATTATTGATAATAATCTGTATTATTATTATTATTATTATTTAATTATTCCATTTTATGCTTTTATTGTAAGTCCCTTTGGATAAAAGCTATTCCTATAAGGTCCGTTTGAATTTTAATTTGATTATTAGTGATGGCAGTTAAGCTATTTAGGCCACCCAGCTAGTACATTGGAAATTAGGCTATCAAACAGCGAATTCAAAAGTAAATCAAGCTTTTGTGTCCGACTGAGGGAAAGGCGGTCCACATTGGCCCTCATCACTTGTGTGTCACTTGACAAGTATATACGAGATATGAGAGGATAAGGTATGCATGAGAGAACATGAACAAAAGTGAACATTCCATAAATTTTTTTTTTTACATATTTAAAAACAAATGTGGAGTGAATCCAGGCCTTGGTTCTTGTTCTGCTGCTTGTCTGGGCAGATGTAACAGGATCTCCATTTTCCTCATACTGTAGGTGTGGTCTTAAAGCCATTATAGTCACCTGAAGCCATAGAACATCAGTAAAAGGCAGAGCTTAATGAACAAGCTCCATTCCGGCACATCACTGCTTACTTAATGCCCATAATGGGGGTTTCCTTTAGCAAATGAGTCATTATATTGCATGGAGTGCTTTGCGCATACTTGCTGGAGAGACGGGTTCCCTGTGGGTCTAGTTCAAAGTGCTTGCTTGTGGATGTTGAAAATTGGAGGTCATAAAATTGGATTTGTGCTTAGAGGTGCTTCAGTTTCTGTTGGTTTGTGCACTTTACGGAACACTTTTTTTCTGTAGCTGTGCATATCCTTTAAAGAAAATCCCGACTTTTTGTCAATTATGTGCCATAGTGTCCTGTGCTTTCAAAGTCATGTCATATGCTATAAATAGTAGTGTTAGTACAGTGGGTTTGTAGTCAAAAAAATAAAGAAGGCTTCAGTATTAACTGAAGTCTGATGCATGTGTCATTTACAAATAAGGTCTTTGAAAAGTCCTTTCGTTTACCTTTGGAAATGCCTTTGGGTTCATGGCTATACCTCTAAAAAGGGTTCCCAAAATCCAAAGTACAGGATTTAATGACATTTTCTAACAAAAATAAAAACAGCTAGTGCTATATATGACTGTTTGTGAATTTAAGGGTTTTCAGGTGCATGGTATACAGGTTATATTTTTCATATTTTTCTCACAACCTCTTGACCTACCGGTGAGTCCACTTTGGAAACCCTGTCCTAAAGGTTAAAGGTCACTCCAGATAGCTTGACCCCTCAGCCTGATGTGTGAGGCCTATTTTGTGTTGTGTTGTGGGTTGTCTCTGTAAGCGGTCAGCAGTGGGAACTCTAGCCATCGCCTTCACCTTTTGACCCTCACCGCCGTGCCTCCCGTCTCAGGTGGCCAGCTGCACCAATCAGATGGGCCAGATCTCGGTGGTCAGCCTGCAGAGCCCCGCCCCCAAGGTGACCGAGTGCTTCAACGTAGAGTCGCGCATCCTGTGCATGGTCCACGTGCCCCCTGAGCACGTGCAGGAGGCGGAGGGAAGCGAGGTGCCCGAAAACAACGTCGGCCCCGGGAGGGGGACCGACAGTCCCACGGTCTGCCTGGGCATGGAGGAGGGGAGGTACGTCCTGCACTGACCCCTCTCTGTACATGATCTCTGCTCTCAAACCTCAACTGTCCTTTCTCTCGCACTTCTCAATCATAGTATTTCTTAGCAGTATTTCCTAGTAACTATATATGGTGTCAGGTTTGCTGAATATGTTTCAGCAGATAGCTGCACATGCTAACAGTGTAGCTGAACTATTGCTTAACTTCCTATTACACTGTTACTGATAAGAACATGACTTATCATTTTCTGTTGGTAATATAAGTCACTCTGGATAGTCACTCTGGATAAGAATGTTTTATGTGGCTGTAATGTAAATGACTTGCTGAATTTTATCAAAAGGCAAGATAATTCGGTCACATATCTAGTTCCGGTGTCACCACGTACCATTTAAGCTTCACCCATGCCTGATGCAATCAAAAACTAGACTGTTGCTCTAAAGGAATTGAAAGGCAATTAATGTGGTTTTTATGAGGAAAAGCAAACCCAGGGAAATTAAGTGGCTGGATGTGAACCAGTATTTATAACCAGCCTTGTAAAGGCCAATCACGTGGTATGTGTGCTTATTCATCCAATAAGCACGTTTTCAAATTACTTTTTGACATTTTCTGAGAAATCGTTTCAGACTTGTTACACACGCATGATATTTTCCAGGACTTCAGCTTGATTACCTTTTAGGGGGTATGGGAGTCATCCACCCCCCCCCCCTTCCCATATTGGCTCAAATGGGATTTTTCCTTTTTTTTATTCCTGCTGGGAAATGTTGAGTGTGCAACACCGTGTGTCAGCTCGCTTGTAAGTGACGCCGGGCAAATTGAAAATTGATTTACTGGGTGATCGCGCTCGCGAATCGGGAAGAAGAAACAACAGCGAATTTCCCGCAAAAGGGCGAACGTGGCCTTAGTCTCATTTGTCACTGCCTGACGTAGTGCACGCGTGATGCAGTCGGTTTAGATTGGCAGGTCCTGTGCGCGCATCCCATCTGTTGTTTCTCTGTGATGATCCCGCAGCATTTCGGTGTACAAGAGCAGCCAGCGCTCCAAGAAAATCCGCCTCCAGCACTTCTTCACGCCGGACAAGTCCACGGTCATGAGCCTGGTGTACACGGCGCAGTGTTTATACGCCGGCCTGGTGAGCGGCTCGGTCGCCATCTTCTCCAGGTCGCCAGGTGAGTGGGAAATACCTGTGATGGGAAATCTCTGTGATGGGAAATACCTGTAATGGGAAATCTCTGTTATGGGAAATCCCTCTTAAAATCCTCATGTCGGGGTGTCTCATGGCGTAGCCTGTAGAGCGCTGTCCACATGCTCATTGCGAGCAGCGACGTCGGCGGTTCGAGTTCTACCGCGTGATGTTTATCACACGTCTCCTTTGTCACTTTGTCCTGACTCTCTACACTGTCCTGTCCAATAAAGTTGAAAAGCCCTTAAAAAATTGTTTTTTTAAACGCTCATGTCAGCAAATTTTTCATTCAGAATTTTAAATTTTGTTCTGGAGTCGATCCATATTTTTCTTCACAATTGAACAAACATTTATTGTTCACAAATCACTTAAAAATTTTTGAATATACCATTCATACAGCAGGTTATTTTTACTGAAACAGTTCAGGATAAGTACTTCGTTCACGGTTGTGTCAGTACCCTCAACCCACAGTCTCTGAGCTACAATCTCAGCTACTTTACCATCCTGTACGTCCCACATCATCACTGTAAAAGAGTTTAGCTCACATTTGGCTGTCCTTAAATAAAAGTTCAATAAAATAAATATAATGGTGTTCCACTTAATGTGCAAGACGTACGTAATGCCGGCTCAAATGTCCGGGTCGACAGTGGATGACCATTGTATTTCGAGGTTGCTTGTGGTTTTGTCACGTCTAATTTTTGCACCCTCGAAATCAAATACTGTGCTCACATTTGGCAGAAACCTCTCTGAATTACATTATCAGGTGCTCATTGTGGGCAGCACTAGCAGGCCTCTCTCCTGTTTGAGAGCCTTTCAGCCTTTTGTTTAACCTCTTCTTTTTGTGGTCTCTTTGTGAAATAAAAATAAATAAATAAATAAATAATAGATAATTGTCGTCGTGTATCGCCAATTTCGCAACGCCTCTGAAACTCAACCAGTAGAGAGGGACTTGAAATGCAGCATTGTGGGGGCTGTGGCCTCGTTAAGTGACCTGAGAATTCATTGCATGCTCCCCTATCGAGAGTGGGGGGGAGGGGCTTGGCTGAGGGACGATGAGTCACTCTTTGGCCACGCCCCAGAGACACAGTTCTGTGGAGTGGTGTCTCAGGCTGAGCCTTTCACCGTTGCCCGGGAGAAATGACTAATCCGCCAGGGTGACCTATTTTTCCCGCCCTCACACACAAATAGGGGCGGGCTGACCCACCGCGCCTGCGTTCTGGCACAGCGGTGAACAAAGCCCAGGGGCCCTCTTGTTTGTTTTCTGTTTCTGTCCCAGAATCCTCTGCTTTAGTTTATCGCTGTCTCATTTCAGTCTCCCCCCTGGCTTCTGCTCTGATATGGAGTGAAGGAGAAGGAAAAAGGCTGTTTGAATTGAGAGATTTCCCAAACTGCTGCGTGTCACTGTACTGTGCATCACCAGAGGAGGGTTGAAACACATGGGGTACTTCTCTAATTTTCAAGGGATTCCCTGTGTTAGCTTGGCATCTCGTACATTATCGGTTTTACATGGCTTTAGAAGACTGTAACATTCATAATCCAGACAGAAGACTGAGTCTGTCTGCTTGATATTTTAGAATTATTACCGTTTTTGTTCGCTGTTTCTAAAATTGAGTTCTTGGTAACCCTAAGAAATCCAATGGATGAAATTGAAAGTGGAGGTCAGAGAAGTCTTCAAAAACTCCTGCCCCATATTTCAAGCATGATTTCATCTTAGACCGATTTCAAGTGTTTGATACAGCACGTTTTTTGTTTGTTTGTTTTTTTCGGTTGTTTTTTAGATTTTTAGATCTTTTGGAAACTGTCACTCATTTTTCCCCTCAGTCTCACCGGTCTTCTTGGGGCCCGCTTTCGGTGTGGCCCTGGGGCTGCCCGTGGCCCCTGAACCCATCCGCCCTCTCCCCCCTCTTTGATCCTCCCGTCTGCACCCTTGATGTTTGATGCCTTTACCTGCTGCCTGAGGCATTGTATCCCGCTGAGCACCTCACCCCGACAGCTCAAATATTTAAATATTCAGAAGGTGCAGACTGCGTGTGCTATAAATCCCTAATCCCAAACTCCAAAAGGCAGGCATAGATCCATGTTTCTCACACCGCTGGGGGACACCTCCCTTGTGGGGGGAGTGGATATCGGCTGTCGAGGCTCGTAAAAAATAATAATAATAATAATAATAACGAACTTAAAGTTGTCCCCAAACTGTCAACCGACAAACACAGAAAATGGGAATTTCGTAATGCTGAAGACATGTGTCTGGGACAGTGTCTGCTGACTCTTTAAAGCGTAATTACACGTTTCTAGCTTTTTGCCACGCAAGTTAATCCTATACCCCTTCTAAATTACCAAAACACATTACTCTGGTCTTACTCAATTCAGTCCTGTTATTACCTTGCCTTTAACAGAGGGTTTGCAAGCCTTTGATTGACAGGTTAGCACAATGATAGTTAGATTTCAGGTATTTGTCTATTTTAAACATCCTCAGGGGATATCCTTTTTTTGTTTAACTAGCCAGTGTTTCGCCCTTGGCGTGACTACTGAGTCGTGGAATTTCAACAGTGCTGTCATCTTCCTTGCTGTTTCTAAAGTTCCAAAAATTTTCTAATAATCAGTGTCCTGCAGAAATATTGTGCATAGATTGTTTTTTGTCAGTCAATTAGTTCAACACTGATCAAATATCGAAGCCCCATGCGACTAAACCGTAATGGTCTGTGAATGGTTCATGGAAAAATATATTCAAATGTTCCTGAGAATCATTTTCTGTCATTTAATAATTAGCCTATTTAATGCCCTTACGTAATTTGTTTTGTTAGATGTGCTGAATAAAAAAGGCTGGTAAGTTATGATGTCACGTAATTCATTCTTTTCTTTTTTTTTTCTTTTAAAAAAAAATATTTTTTTTGTAATGTTAGCGATATGCATGCTAAGCGACACGTTTTCTGGAATGAGACTCTCAGGGTCCTATCCGGTGTGACTGTTGTCCTGTGAAATCCTGACAGAGCGTAGTCCGTCTCTCTGTTGCTAACTTTCAAAATTTCATAGGAACTCGGTGTGCTGCAACTCCTCTGCACTTTGGTGGAGGTGCTTCGTTGACTCTGAACTGTCTGCTCGCAGCGGTTCTCTTTCTTGTTCGAAGTCGGGATGTGAACCGTCGGCGAGACTCTGAGACATGAACAGACCTGTTCTCGTGGTTTTCGTGTTGGCATTTGGGTGTGGCCACTTTGAAACCGATTGAAACGGGACAGATTTCTCAGTACTGCTGATCCGACACCTAGGCGCCTCACTCCTAGGTTTGCGCTTTATCCCACGTGAACCGCGCTCAGCGTGTGGGGGCTACTGCTGGGATGGAGTTTTTTTTCTAAGCTTTTCAAGCCTATTTTGAATTGCCATTTGGCATCCACACCTGTGCAGGAAGCCTGACAGCTACTCTTGTGTTCTGTGCGGTGCTGCAGTCATCCGTTACACTGTCCTGGACTGTTTCCCACTCTAAAGTGCTACAGCAGCGCTAGCATTAGCGACAAGAGAAGGTCCACTGCTGCTGCCTGGCGAATAACTGGGGGGGTCACTGATACAAACCTGAGGCGCCCTACACAAATTAAGGCCACCATATCCTGAGTGGAGGAAGTCCAGTGCCTTCTGCTACTGTGAACTCCAGCTCATAATTGGCTAATGACTTTGTGATGCCATGCCTGCGCTTGTGACAAGCACGTTTACTTGCTAAGCCACTCCATTATCTCTTATGAGTTATGGTCCAACTGCTTCTCAGCAACTGATTGCACAATGGCTAATTAATCATATGATTGATAGAAAAATTTTCTGTGTAAACATTAATTACCGGGGAAATAAATGGCATTGGCATATAATTTGCTTTGTAATTTATCATGCATTTATTTTCTCATTAGTTTGGTCATACGCCAGTGTGGCTGAAGCAAGTACTTTATATCCCAGGTGTTCTTCTTGGAGACTGATGAGTCATTCAGTTTTCTGCGGTTTTACATTTTTAATCTCAGTAGCGCTAATGCGCTCATCTATGCTTTACACTTTCGACATGTCAAGTTGGCTTTTAACAGCCTATATTTGCATGTTAGCTACCCAGACATTATATTTTATTTATATGTTTTTGAACTCTTTGTCAGAAAACAGAAAGATTTAGAAATTTAGAAGCTACTTCTTGATGTCTAAATTTCCAGCATCAAAATCTGTTGCGTAACATGGCTTCATTCATTAGCACCTACATGCAGTTATTTCATAATTGCTGTGATTATGCAGAATTGTGTGACAGTACCATAATTGGGTAACCTGGGTGATCTCTCAGCCCACACCTTCTGCACTCATATTAGGGTTACACTATGGGAGACTGCAGAGTAGCACAGCCTGACAAACCACTGGTTTCACGTGGGGGCACATACACATGCCCACAGGCGAAAACACACCCACACACTCGCTCGCTCCCCTGCACACGCTCACACTCGCATAAAAACGGACCTACACGCGCACACACGCAATCATTCGCACTCACTCTCTCTCTCTCAGGCGTATTGACACACACCTGCACTGAGTAATGTTTGTGTTGGCTCAGCCCGGGGGAAAGAGCAAGGTGATGGCTAATGGCTCTGGCAGTTGTCTGGTGCAGAATCAGTGAGCCTTTGTTCGTATCTGACTCTGATTTTACAGACATGCCCGAGTTATAAATGACATGTCCATTCCTCGCCATAGCCTTGAATCTGATATTCCCTTGACCCTAATGCGTTCACCATCAAACAGAGTGAACTTGCCACTATTTAACAGCACCTTTGCCTGGTTTCAGTCTGTATTTGTCATCCTTGGCTTAAGAATAATTTGAAGGGATATGTACTTTCTTCACAAGCACAATTTTGTGTATTTGTTTTGGTTACCGCCAAATTTAGCATTCTGCATTTGTGAATAAAAAGAAACCTGCATTTACCTGTGCGTCAAAGGATTAATGTAAATTCAACTTGGGCCTACTTAAGGATAACACAGCTCCCCCCCTTCTTTCCAGATGGTTAC
Source organism: Anguilla rostrata (assembly GCF_018555375.3). Classification (NCBI taxonomy): domain Eukaryota; kingdom Metazoa; phylum Chordata; class Actinopteri; order Anguilliformes; family Anguillidae; genus Anguilla; species Anguilla rostrata. Next base: position 27,669,379 of record NC_057933.1, on the reverse strand, counting down.
CGGAGCTCTGACTCTCCTAAGGTGGTGAAGCTTGGGGTGCTGCCAGTGAAGAGCATGCTTGCTGTGGAGGACCACGTTTGGGCTTCGTCTGGTGGCCAAGTCTTCATCATCTGCACCAAGACGCACGTCATCGAGGTACTGTCATTTCCTGTCTGAACCCATACTGTCTGAACCCACCTCTGCACCCACCCGTCATGCTCTTAGGATTCTCTAATTGTATGAGGCCTCATCTTGGCTTTATAATCTGTCTCTCTTTGTATTTCAACCCTTGCATCCACTGTGAGCGTGTACAATGTAGATAGAATGCAAGGATACACATGCGGCCTTTGCTGCAGTGAAAAGAATTTAGAACAGTATGAATATATTTCGGGAGAGTATTTTTTATAGCAGGTTTTTAGAGCTCAGTTTTTTGCCAAGAAAGCCTGCTGCCCTGAAAACCTTCCCCGGTATCATTGTGTGCAGGCAGCATTGCGTAATCGATGGCTTTCTTTAGCAAGAGGAGTGGGCGTTGGAGAATTCAGATGCTCTGAGCAGATGCTGTCGGCATAGTTCACATTTTTGTCTCTGTGCACTAGCGCATAGCGGTATAATGCTGTAGCTTCCCACACTTGCTGAGTTGATAGGGGTGTCCTACGGCCATCTAGATTAATTCTGAGCTTGTTTGCTCTACTGTAAATGATACAAGTGCAGGCTACTATCCGAGATCGATAAGAAGCCAAGAAAAAAAGGTTGTGGTTTTTCTTTTTTGGAACAACTTCCGTTCCCTTTTATTTTCATCCCCAGTTTGAAGTGCTCCTTGTCAGTTTCTGGAATATCCCAATGAAGTGTCCCTCATCGATTTATGCGGGGGCATGTTAGCAAGTCTTCTCCTCTGCGTGCAGCCAAATGCCTGCTGAAGTGCACTAGCTGAAGTGTACTAGCTGAGGTGGGCAGTTACTGCACCAGAGGGCTTCACCGCTGGTACAGACTGATCGCTGCTATCCTATCGGCCAGAGGGAGGTGCTGTTGCACAATAAGATGGAGATACCCTGCAAACTGATTACCCTGCATCTCTGGGCTACACTAACGGTCAATTGCGCGCAACCCCCCCACCCCATGGGTTACCAGCCACATGGGGGCTACTCTAAATCGTGGTGCTAAGGCCAAGTGCACCAGCTGCATAGACCAATGCTGGGACTCCCCAGTACAAGTTTAGTGTTGTCTTCAGGAAAATGCAGGACCCTGTTCTCCTAATTTGGGAAACTGACTGTCTTTGACTTCATGCTGTGGCTTTTCTTGTTCAAGTGTAACTAAAATATTAACAAAGAGAGGGCTGCAACTGTGGAATAATTGAAGAAAACCAACACTGTCTTCAAAAAGGAAATAAACATCTGAATGAATGTTAAAAAAAAAAACCTTTTTTGAGCACAGGTCTTAGACTGACCTGAATGTGTTTAAGTTGATTATTAAGACATGCACTCTCAGGTCAAAGGGCCGTTTTGATTTTGAATACTGGGAGGAAAAAAGGCCACAGGTTTTGCAAGCAAAGGATGAGGATGTTTTGCTTGTTGACTTCCTCGGGTTGAGCCATGTGGACCTCATCGGTCTCCTTCTTCATCTGACTGCTCACTGACACTGGACTAGATAAGGTAACAGGCTTCAGGAGGCAGCAGTCATCTATACATATTAAAAATCATGAAGTTTTATTTCTCAACAAATATATCAGAAAAATGTGCTGCATTAAAACCATTCCTAAGTTTAGGGGCTTATGAATGCAGGTTTTTGAAGACCATTTGAGCTTCTACGTGAAGTAAATTTGGTGCTTACGAACCCAAGACATTTCAGTTTTTGATTTCAGAGTCAAAAAAATGGAACACAGCCCACTGTGAACTGCTTGGAAACTCGTTGGAAGGAACTGCACATTTTCCGAGGCGCAGATTTGGCCTGCTTTTTTTAGCCTTCCCTGCTGTCACCGTAACATCTGTTGTTTGCTGAGTTGGATGCTTGAATGAGGGTTGATCTCGACTGATTATCCACCCTGGATACTATTACCGCAGAGAGCAAAGAAAGCAGACTTTCCGCTCGATTTTAACCCGCTGCATGGTGAGTCTGTTTGAATTCAGTAAAGTAGATCCAGCCCTGGGGGCCTCCAGTGGCGTAGCCCGTAGAGCGCTTTCCACATGCTCATTGCGAGCCGAGACGTCGGCCTTTGTCCTCCAACCGCCGACCTTTGTCGCATGTCTCTCCCTCTCTCTCTCTCCTCCTAGTTTCTCCTGTCTCTCTACACTATCCTGTCTAATAAAGCCGGAAAAAAGTAGGCTCTAGCCCTCCTAGGAGCATTCTCACCATGAGGTACATCAGCCCCAGGAATTGTAGAATCTCCTGGTCACCTGTCCTGGCTCTTTACAGGGCAGCGGGTCAGCGTGTATGAGTCAGAGTGCGTGACGTGACCGTAACAGTGTCTGTCTCCCTGCTACTGTGATGTCACCTGACCTAGATGTTCCCAGCTGGCTATAGAAACTAGGTGAGCAATGGTCTTACAGACATTGGCCTTGTCTTTAACTGTGTGCAGTCTGTTTTAACTTTGCTTTGTTTTGTTAAATATATATGGAGTAGGGATTCATTCACTTTAGTGGTTATATGATGCATGATTCATTAGCAAAGAAATTATGGTTAAGTAAATTAACCCTTCCTTTAAAAGCTGATTTATGTGTTTTGATGAGGTGTGTAAGAGTGGCCATGACTTGCATGGATGGGTTGCATATTTTAACAGCAACAGTCTACTCTGAGAGTATACATGTTTTGTATCATTTGGTGAAGTCTGGCCATTATTTCCAGGCTCCCATTGTTCACTCATTTGGAAATGTAACAAAAATGTTTGCTGCATATTTTTCAGAAATACTTTTGCACAAACATTCAGACACTATCTGGAGATGCTGTGTTTGAGTTCCCTCAAGATGTTTTGAGTTGCAACGGCGCCAATATAACTGAAGGAACTATTTTATGTCTTGAAATGCGTACTATGTACATGGCTTTTGTATGTATTCTTGTATGTTTTTGTATGTTTTCTGACTTGACTCCGGTGGTTTCTTCTGTGCATGCGAGACCATTACCGCAAGCACACATACGCTCGCAGGAAATTTCTGGAACGTGGCCCGGTGAGTTTTCACTTTAGTTTTCGCTCTTTGGTTGCTTATGCCGTTTGGCCTGATCTGAGCGATGTCACGCTCTGTGACTTTTTCCCTGATTGCCTGAGGGGAGGGAACAAGTCGAGACCCAAAGGGGACATTCCTCTTTCGAGAGCCGGGGAGTTGAGTCACGTCCCCGCTCCTGCTCCTCTCCCCCCACACCTGCCGTCGTCCTGGAATAGCAAAGCCCCGGGTTTCCTGTGCGGCGTGCGGTGAATAATAATCCCGTTAGAATCGCTAAGCTCATTTAGGGCACCACCTGTCTTCCTCTCCGGGAGCCGCGTGCGTCCTGTTGGCAGAGGGGAAAATGGCGGCTCGACGGCGGAGGGCGAGAGGTGGTTCCCTCCACCCGCTAACCCCTTCCTCCCCAGGCTCAACTGTACTGGCAGCCGCTGATGTTGTAGGCACCACTTGAGTTCAGTTCTGTCACTGGACTGAACTGAACTGGGTGGGACTGCATGGGACTCTGTTAGAGATGAAGACGAGGATTCATTCTATGTGACTCATTACCTTTGACTCTCAATTATACATTGATTTATGCTCTTCATAAACATGTTTTCCAAGGTGTAACAGTCACCTGCTATAACTCCCCAACTGTGTTTACGAGCAAGAAGAAACAAAACTTTAGTTGCAATTTCAGGTGCAAGTTTTTTTTTTGGCATTTTTCTCCCATTTTCTCCCCAATTTAGTCGTTATACCAATTCCCCATGTGAATCACGGTCCTGGTCGATGCGCTATCCCCTGTTGGTCTGGGGAGGGTGTAGACTACCACATGCCTCCTGCGATACATGTGGAGTCGCCAGCCGCTTCTTTTCACCTGACAGCGAGGAGAGCATAACGCGTGCAGAGGTTCACGCCATCTCCCCCAGATCCCCTCCCTGCTGAACAGGCTCCCCGACCAGCCAGTAAGAGTCGCTAATGCAACGATCAGGACTCATACCCTCATCGGCTTCCCACCCACAAACACGTTCCTACAGTTCGTAGGAACGTCTGACCAAGCCGGAAGTACCGCTGCCGGGGATCGAACCCGGGTCTCTGCGGTGGTAGGCGAGTGCTTATACTACCCAGACGGCCCTATTAAGGGTGAAAGTTGACCGATTCAAGGCCTAAGATAGGATCCATTTGAGCTTGATTGCAGTTTGTGAGTGGAGCCCCCTACCACGTTCACCCACTTTGAGTCTCGAGAGCCGGCGGAAGGGAGAGACCTCAGCATTATAAGTAGGGTTGGGGCAACCTCTGCTGTGGCCTGAGCTCTCACTGAAACAGCAGTGTTTTGTCTCCTCTCTGGAGAAGACAAAAGTGGATTGTGCAACAGCTGGAATGCACAACGTGTGCCTCGGTGAACAAATGCTAACACCAGCTATCCGCCAGCAGCACAATGCTTTCTCACGTGCAAATACTTAGTCTCTCAAAAATCAATGAGGTTATTGTGTCCCCTTTCCTTGATTTTCCTTGAGTTGGTTTGTGTTTTTTAGTTTTCAATACAGTGAGAAGATTTGATTCTACTGATTTTTGGAGTTGTATTTACATTTGAGGCTGGTTCATAAACTGCATTGCATGTGTTCCCTGACAAGGGTTAAATACACTGGTAATAGTGTTGAGATTTGTTCATAGAGCGTGCGAGGCCAGTTCCTCAGGGTTAGTTTCTGCTGCTCCTACATGCTGCACATTAAATCTCTCTCTCCCTGGGTGACACTTAAGGTCAGCTGTGCTGCATCGACATTTATCTGCATCACTCCACACTGCAAGGAGCCATTGAGCGCTCAAAAAGAACACTTATTCCCACACAACTTGAGCTTTCACTCATTCGGTTCCATCCATTTTGGTTATTAGTGGGACAGAGTCAGTGTTTTCTGGGTCTCCAGCTAGTTGGGGCGGCTGCCAAACTGTGTGTTTTGGGATATCTGAATGCTGTTCGAACACCGTTACATTTCTTGTGTGAAGGTCTTGGTGGCTCTCTTTGTTGTGCTGCCAAAGGAGTAGATTGTTCCCAGTTTGGCATGGCCGGGTTGTTACAATGGGCGCACTGGAACTAGACAATGTTCAGTTTCATAGTGGGGATGTGTGTGTGTGTGTGTGTGTGTGCATGCATGCGCGCGCGTGCGTGCGTGCATGCATGTGTGCTTGCATGTAGTGTGTGCTCTCGTAGTTAATGTGTGTGTGAGAGAGAATGTGTTTCTGTGTGTGTTGTGTGTACATGCATGCAATTTGGGTGTGTACGTGTTTACGTGTGACGTGTACGTGTGTTTATATTTTTATTTGAACACGCGTGCATCTAATGCGCTATGTTGTAACGCACCCTCCATCTCTCTCCCTGCAGAGGCAGTTGGAGGCCCACCAGGAGGAGGGCATGGTGGTGTCCCACATGGTGGTGGCAGGGGTGGGAATCTGGATCGCCTTCAGCTCGCGATCCACCCTGCGCCTCTTCCACACAGAGACGCTGGAGCACCTGCAGGACATCAACATCGCCACACCTGTGCACCACATGCTGTCCGGTAAGAGTAGTGTACACACCTGTGCACCACATGCTGTCAGGTAAGAGTAGTGTACACACCTGTGCACCACATGCTGTCAGGTAAGAGTAGTGTACACATCTGTGCACCACATGCTGTCTGGTAAGAGTACTGTACACACCTGTGTATCACACAGGTCAGGTACGCATTCTGTGTAATTTCCCTTTTCTTTCAGCTCAATTAAAATTTTATTTTTAAACTTTAAAAATTATTTTTGTCAAGAATTTATTTCATTGCAGAAACGGTAACGCGCCGTTGCGAGAATTACTGCGTGCTGTCCTATGGCAGCCTTCGTAGTTGTAAATAGCTCAGCCACCTCATGTGATGAATGTTTTTGAGATCTTCTGCTAGGCTTCAGTCATAACAGTGTCTTAATAAACACCTTATAATATTGCCCAGTGTTGGAATGTCCTTTGTGTGTTCACGGTCACAGCTTTCAAAAGACCAGCTGCCTCAAATCAGGCGACGTGGCTGGCAAACAAGCCGCCTCCTACCATTTCATTTAGACTGGGGACAACACGCTCTGATTATCTTCAAAGGTTTCCTTATCGACCCTCAGTAAACACCACAATTAGTGCCGTGCAGTGGGGATTACCGTACGTTTTCATCTGAAAGCCCCCAAAAATGACCACACCCGTGGCTGACGGCCTAACCCCCTGCAGTGAAGTGGTTAACGTTTGACAGTTTTACCCAATACTCACTACAGGTTGCAATGCTGTCAGTATTTTAGTGTGCTTAAGGCTCGTTAATTAGTACATAGGATCATCTCTAAATCATGACTTCATTGTATCATGGATTTTAGTTGTTAATTTAATATGATATGAATCTTTAAGAATTACAGCAGCCATGATATTTCAAAGAATGTGTAAAGCTGACACGTTTTATTTTATTTTTTTTTTAAAAACAACCTTAAATATGGAAATATTTTTCCTTTTCCTGCTGAGGATCCACTAGGACTCCTTCGTGGACCCCCAGGGCTCCATTTTGGAAACCCTTCCATTTTTGGAAACCCTGCCCTCCATTAAAATGGGTCTGCTGTAGACCGTGTTCCAGCGCCTGTCCCTGTTCCTCCCTGCAGCGCAGTGCTGAATCCAGCCACTTCCTCGCTTTCCCTCTGCTTTCGCATTTGCTGCGAATTCTCCCTTCCTCTCGTTTCCCTCCGTCATCCTGCGTGCTTATTTTTGGACTCGGGGCAGAGGAAGTCGTCGCAGCTGCGGCGGAAATACAACGCCCCCTGTTTTAGTTGCGCCAGCGCCAGCGGGCCGCGTTGCAAAATTCGAACCGCTGGAAGCTCAGCCGTCCTTCGTGCCCAGACCTGAATAGGTACGGCTGAGCGTTAAGCACATGAGCGCACACCAGGAAGCAGAACAGCCTTTGGCATTCTGTGCTCTGGAAAATGCAGACGTTTCGTCAGACGTTCACCCTGTCATTCAGGTGTCAATTAAAGGGGACACTTATTACAATATCCTATAGGCGAGTAGGTTACTCGTTCCCAAAATTTCTAAGCCTGCAAACCACTAAACTTCCTGAGGCCAACCCCTTATTAAAACAGAGGAATGTAAATCCCAGTGCGTGGCCGTGTTTGCCATTCCCGATAGCGAGCTAGCTTATCGTACGGAACCCGCCAATCAGTGGCTTCTGATCTAGCACCTTTGTGTTTCTGGCAAGGTGTGGAACTGTTCAAACTGCTGTTCATTGGGAGTGTCCTTCATCTCCCAGAATTTTTATGTATATTACATGTTCAAATAACTTGTGCCCTGCCCAAGAAATCAACGTTTCTTCCAGACGTTGAGAAGTAGAGATTCTGTAACGCAGGCTACAGGCTACAGGCTACATAATGGGGACCAAAGGTTGGGTTTACTGCACCTATGTGACATTTAAAAAGTGGGTTGGAAACATTTTTAAATTTGAGAAGTTGGCTCCCAAAAATTGCCTTCCAAATGAAATAGGTTTTCGTTTTGTCTCAGCTGCCAGCAGAAGGCTTCAGAATGAATTCCATCACCAGATAAATGTTCAACAGATGCACTCCTGATACACCCCATAAGTGCCCTTAAGCGCAAGATTGTGTGGTGTGTGTGTGGCCGTGAAAGAGCTGTAGGCGGATGCCTACAGAGCACAATAGGGCACGGCTAGCATGCTAATTGCTGTGGGTTAACCGAGCGACTCAGTGCCGAGTCACGGAGAAACACCTCTGTATCTGCAGCCGCTTGCTCTACCGTCCGTCACATGGAGCGCCGTGGAAACGTGTTTCAGCCGGGCACTCGTGGCTCGTGGTCTGTCAGAGCTCTTGCTCATCGGAGGGCTTTGCTTTGACTACAGACTCTGTAATGAAACGAAAAACAGATGGCTTGCGAGACGTCCGTAGGACAGCCGACTTTCAGTCACGTGCGGTTCCCCCTTGGGAGGGAGTGTTACCCTCTGCTTTCTATCTGAGTAATGCAAAAAAATAAGGAAGGAGGGTGGTGGCCTTTCTTGGCAAACACATGGTAGCCCTTGTGCTTCTATCTTCCCCATCTTCTGGCTCTGTATTACAGTTTATAGGTATTGATGAAAAGGCTTGCCCAAGGACAGAGCGTCCTTTTCCACAGTAGTAGGTTCTCTCATTTTACCACATAAAATACCGGGGCTGTTATCCATTAGTGATTTGGAAGCGCTGCCTTCTCTTTCGCTGCGATGTGGCACACGTTGCTAAAGTTGCACAGGGGATGTCAGCGTTTCCTGTTGCCCCTGAGCCCTCGTCCGTCCCCGAACCTGAGCCTGACCGCGCTCTGCCCCGTAGCGTCCTGCGGTCTCCCGTGGGCCTCTCTCTTACCGAAACGGAGTTTAATAATACTGCGCTAAAGGGCTTCTGCCGCCTGTTCAGTATTTCGGGTACTGCCCTGGAGTCCGTAGCGGGAGGCTTATTTATACCCAGCAGCAGCTGTGGCGGCGCACTGAAGCGCTTGCGAATGTTTGCGTTTGTCAGCGGGGCGCTGACACTAGCTGAGCAGCGCTCCCATTTTTCTCTCGCCGTTAACCAGGAATTTGGGACCGAATCGAGAGACGCGTTACAGCGCCGGTCCTGTTTTATAATGTTTATTGGGTAATAAATACAGCCTCTGATGGCCAGTGACCCCCCCCCCCCCCAACCCCCACCCCATCTACTCTCTCTGTGTATTGCTAAGTGCCTTTTTTTTTTGTTGCCTTGAACGCAGTGCTACTTAGCAATCACAGGACGGGTGTCATTAAATATTCAGCACGTTTGTGTGTCTCCGTAAATCGCGCCGGTGTCACAGCGTGTCGCTGCCCGGTTTGCGCTTCCGGCGTCTGTACCGCTCGCGGAGCGAGAAGTGTTTTCGAGCTCACTCCCGCTCCTCTAACACTCCGCGCGTTCCTTTTCTGGCGCTTTTAATGAGAGGCAAAATGACGGTACGGTGCCGTTTAGTGGGTAAATATGCGGTGCTATCAACACGGCATCTGCGCTAGCACTTCTGCTGTAGCTGCTGTCAGTCTTGTGGAAAACATGTCATGTTAATGTACTGAATTGTGTTGAAAAGGGAAAATGGACTGAGGACAGATTGCTGTATTTCTTTCCTCAGTAGAGGTCATGTTTTCTGTGTTGCTTTGCTTGGTTTCCAGGGTCAGAGCGTTAAATAATCCTGTGAATGTAAGTGCCAGAAATGTAAGCCCACTCAAGGCTTTTTTGGGAATACAATAGTATTTTACTGTACTCGTTGTGTCACGCTGTCATTATCATGTAAACACAATAACGAAACACTTTTGTTTTCCATATCTTTCTTTGTTCACACAAGTTATTTTCTTTGTGAGAATATTCATGGGAAATCACTTTGAATGACTACATCCATGTATTGTTTATTTCTCCTTTCTTGGTTCAGCCCTGAGAATAATTTTTCTATTTCTTCTTCGTCGTCTTCTTTCTGTCAACATGTCAGTGCGCAACATGATGCAGTATGTGATGTGAGAGAGGTTTATATTAATTGTAATGTGGCGAATATTAGCAATTATAATAACAGCAAAAAGAATTATGCATAAGAGCAAGTGGTTACTGTGGTTACTCTCCCACATGGTACGCACACACACACACACACACACACATACAGTCGCTTAGCCTCCTTGCAGAAGAAGCACACATATTTCCAGAGTGATGCGCTCTCGGTAAGTAATCAGGGTGATTTTGTTCAGACTCATTGTTTTCCTTGGGGGGAGGTTCAGGAGTTCATCTCTCTGCGAGTGCATGTTGTCCTGGCCTGATCTGCAGTTCTGTTGAGCTCTGTGTCAGATGAAATCTCCTTACCCGTTATACTTTCTCCAGTTCAGTGTTCGGTTGCCCTTCATCTGTGGACATGAATCTACACGAATCTCACCTAAAGGAGGACTTGTCTTGCTCCCGACTCCTACTCGTGTAATGCTCTTATTGTGGGAAGACCTTCAGGAAATCATGTGATATTCACCAACCCATCATTCCAGTGGCATAGCCAATTCAGTTCAGAAGAGGGGTTTCGGAAATCCAACCAGAACTGACGAATTGTCAAACAAAATTGTCTAACAGCTTTTACTGCTGTTTGGATTCTGTGGAGCTTAAACAACCCCACAGCTATGTATCTGCATGTTTAATGAAAAGAAGCAGTGACTGGCAGCTTATGTGCTTCTCTGTGTACTGCCAGATTCATGAAGGATATCGCAGTGACGAGCTGAGCCTATATATGATATATTCCAAATTGGATATTCCAAATTGGGGGGGAAAAGAAGTTCTGGGTTAAAATTTGGTTTAAAAATGTAAGAAGTGTTAGACCCTGTTGAGCCTCTTCAGTGTGCCTGATATTGTTACACACATTTGATCAAAAAGACACATTTTTCATCGTGTGTACATTTAATGTACCATCCACATTCACTTTCTTTCCTTTCACTCTCCCTATATAGGTCAACTAGGGCAACTTGCTTTTATTAGCATCACAACTGGCCACTAAATTGTATATTGTTATTTTTGTGCAACTGCCACTTCTTGCCAAAATAAAGAAGCTATGGCTGCTATATTGCTGCTACTGCTAAATACACCTAAAACGTTGATGCTCATTCATCACACTGAGAACTCGTTATCTCTTTTTCTCATGTAAAAGACCAGTAGCTTGCAACCTAATTTTGTGGGCAGTTTGTGAAATGTGCATATGCAGTATATACAGGATAATACCTGTATGTCATGTATGTCACATAAATGGCTACCTTTGATTGGTTGATAACATTTGCCTGTTAGCGGTACTGAGGGAGCATAGTGGCATGTGTGACTTAAAAGTAGCCAAATGACAAAGGCAGACCCACCCACCCAGCTTGCCTTCAGTGGGTTCAAACACAGGTATAACAATTGAAAGTGCCTGCAAGTTTGTTTTCAGTGGGTTTACCCATGAGTCACACTTAAATTCATAGGGTGTTGGCAAGACCAGTCCTTCCCTCCTAGTGTGAAAATAAAAACTAATACAGGGCATGATCGTTCTTGAATTTGAAATGCCCTCTGCAATGAAGAAAAAAATCGTCAGATATCCAAGACAAACTCCAGCACCTGCCTTCTTGTAATAGTGGTAATTATAGTGGTAGGCTTTGTTGCAGGGAAGGTACTAGCCAGTAAAAGCAAGTTCATTGTAAATGCATAATGAGGAAATTGGCGCAATCCTGATATTGATACACCTCAAAACCACTGTCCCTTGGAAAAAAAGTTTCGTAATGTCAGGGAGCCTTGGGTGGATCAAAGCTGATGAAACCCTAATGGGAGATGCACGTGTTCCGTCTCGTTCTCTTCCCTTGCCTTGGGGGAGGAGGGGTTGATGGGAAAAAAAACTAGCTAATGACTCCCATTGTTACAATGGGTATGTTATGGCTTCTGCTATGCCAACTATATCCATTAGAAGGAACACCGCAATTGAAGGATATGCTGTCCTCTGATGCACTCACCCAAAAAGCCATTTCATTGGCTACTGACCCCTCTGTGCTACAGGGGAGAGTTACCACATATGATAGGCGGGGCTCACTGAAGATAACTGCTAGCCTGTAGCATGTGGGTACCTGGCACAACCTTGGGAGGAGCTAATGGTGTGGACTAAATGTGTCCCACCACTGCAGGCATCTGATTTGTAGTCCATCAGTGGTATCGCTGAGGCCAAAACCTGGAACAGTAGGGCCCAGTCTGCACTATTCCAGTCTGCCTCAGTGAGCACCTCCACAGACCGAGCCACCCAGGAGCCCTGAGGAGTGTTATACGAGCGTGAGGTCAACTCGGGAAGGCCCTCTCGCAAAGGCCTGCCTTTGTCGGCCTTGAACAGTTCAGATCCGGGAAACCAAGTGAGATAAACCGCCTTAATCGGTCACTGAAGCGTGCGTAACGTCGAAAAGCAGCGGACCCTGCATCTCTCCGGGAGACCGGCTTGCCGCCCGCGTTGTCCGCTTTGACCGATGCCACTGACATTTGTGAGGTACAGGCGCTGTCTGACTCAGCAGATTGTTTGCGCTGTGGGAGAGGGGCAGGGGGGGTCCGAGAGCTAGCGGCAGCTTTGTCTGCGGTCAGGCGGATGGCCAGCCGTGCATGCGGTGATGCTCGCAAACAAGGGAAGCCAGTAAACACCAAGCCCTTCATCAGTGCACATTGGACGGCCACGCTGCTCGGCCTGGTGAAGCACAATGCGCTCGGGGTGAGGGGGGGGTATGGGGGGTGATGGTGGGGGTAGTCCAAAAATCATTGTGTACAGCAAATCAGATGTGCAGAATGATTCATTTAGAAATGAATGATACAAAATACAATTATTTTTCATTTTATGTTGCTATACTTTGTGGTTATTTTATTGCATTACGTTCCATGTAGCCTAGAGAAAAGGTAGTTTTACAGTGTTTCTGTGTTGTATTCTGGATCATATCACGTGACCCAAGCTGGTACTGATCAGAGATAGCCCTTTGCCTAGATTTTAGCTGACGATGGGCGGGTCTAAACCCCCGGGAGCATGGTGATTAAGGGTGGATATTAACCCTGGACATGTGTGATTTAGGGTGAATATAAAGCCCATGTGCAATAGGCTGGGCCATAAACCGGGGAGTGGTGAAAGGTGTATTTCAATATGACAGATGAAGAAGATTACGTCTGGATGCTTGTGGGAACACATGAAACCCTTAACGGCTTGGCTGGGACAGAGCACTTCGGTTGGATGTTCTCCTCAGAAGGATCGAGCTAGCAAAGGGATCAGTGGCGATTTAACTAAAACCCTGGGGGATTATGGGAGATGGCCCTGATTCAGAGCAGTATCATTGCAGAGGTTTCACTCAGACACAAGGCATGTGAACAGTGATTACTGGCTCAGAGTCAAGCCTAATGCATTGTAGGTTGCCACACTCTTTAGCAACCCTGCGCCATCAAAAGCACAATTATTCATTCACAAAGTTCTGTGATTCAGATAGATTCTCCCCAAGAAGGAAATGCATATGTAAAAAACTATATGCAGTAAAAATTTACAAGATATAAACATATCTATGTAATATGAACTCCAAAATGTTCATAGCTTCAATGTTACATCTGTTGATGTGAATATGCACAAATTTTAAAAATGTAATCTTTACTTTTTATGGTATAGTGTCTTTTTCAGTGACTACCTTTTCCAAACTATTTGATTTTCTTCTCACCTTTCTTTAACACACACATTGGCCCCTATTGTTTCATAATCAATGCTGCGTGGCGTATGGGCACAGTAAATCGGTAGCACCTGGGTGAATTACTTGTGGCTAGTGAACGTTGGTATTTTTGTTTCCGGAGGCAAGTAGTGCGCAGCTCAAAGCATGCAGTACGGGTGGAAAATGGGCTGGATTATGCTAAATATATTATCAGGGGGTGTGTTGCAGGTGGATTCATTCGTACACTTTCAAATGATCTCTTCATTACATTTAAGAGCTGTATGTTTACCGAGGAAATTACTGCGTTCAATTTCTGCGGCCTACCATTGCAGTTGAGGACGAGGATAAGGACACTAATCAGATGTTTCTCCCGAGGTTCTTTAGCGGGCGGTGTAGAGTTTGGCTGTCACTGTTTTTCAAGTCAGAACGAATCTTATCAATAATTTTCTTTCGTCAGAATTTTAATAAAACATTGCCCTAAACAAGAGGAAATTTCTGGTTGCAAGTTTTGTTTTCAAACACTACTGCCACCTGGCATGCTTTGCATATTACTAAGTTAGAAAGTTATTGTCTGTACGTTTTTTTTTTTACATGTTAATTGTGACGGGTAACTGCGACTGAGAATAAATTGGAGCTTGAAAGACCAATAATATCTCAGATTTCAAAAAAAGACATTCAAGCAGAGTTAAACTTATAAAAAAGAAAACGGACAATGAACAATAAAAGGAAAGTGTGCAGCTTCTCCTGCTGCTGGGATTTATATCAAAGTCAAATTGGACAGCATATGATCCACAAAAACTGTTCATGGGAAAGCGCTGAAGTTAGCATTCATATGCTGGGCTGCAACTTGCACCGTAGAGATGGTCCGAGCATGTGGGAGGCGAGGGCACAAATGGCAGTCTAGACTGACACCAAAATTGCAATGACTTCAGCACAAAATTACCAAACAGCTCAGGCGCATCACCAAAAAATACCACTTTGCCACTCCAGTGGTTTACAACATGCCATTCACCAGCCGGAATATAGTGTTTGATTTTACTGTAGTTGTGCTCAAAACATAACACTGTAATAGAATTCTGAGGATTTTAGTTGTAAGTGACTTCTTTTCATGCTCCCATTTTGCGTCATTGATAATGAGGAACTTCACAGGAACTAAAGCATAGCTACATATAGTAATTCCTGTTTCACACCTGTCTATTGGCCAGTCAGTCCGCAGTTCTGACTGACTGCCCAACTGAACAGATTGTATTGTATTTTTATTTTTTTTTCACATTTTTGGATGTATGTGTGTGCTTGTGTGTGTCTATATCTCCTGTACGAGAATGAAATCATACAGTTCTCTTCAGGCTAGTGGCCAATCAGACAGCTGCAGACAGTAGAATCTAATCCTATTTAGAACTTTCCTCTGGAAAAATAAGCTTAAAAAGCCTTATAATTTGGTTGTTGTTTACGAAGGATCTGGTGAGTTTTGAGTTCTTGTATGCTGTTTTGTGCCCTTCACGTATCATCTTGTCTTTAAACAGAGTGAAATGTCTGGAGGGATAAATGCTGTTTTCTGCTATGACGGGTCTTTGGAAAGATCTGTAGTGAAAGGTGAACATCCAGTCTTTGAGAAGATGTCACTCTTATCTGACGGTTATTTGAGTTCAGATATTTAGGATTCTGCAGTGGTGAAATTTCCCTGTCTCTTTGAGCTTTGAAGCTTAATCATTGTTTTTTTTCTTTGATGTAGTTAAAAGAGATAAATAATACTGAGTCTCTCTGGAGTGGCAGCTGAGTCTTTCTCAGATAAACTTCTCAAATTTCTGTTTCTTGCTACTAAATGAGGTTGCTTCAGATGATGTTTTCCATCGGTGGCTTGATTTGTGAATTCTGCTCAACGTTTGTTAAGGTTGAGCAAGAGACTGGGAGTTTCCAGTGTTTGTCTATTAACAAATTGGTTTCAATAATTTCTGATAATGCAGATTTTTTTGAGGTAACAGGACTGTAGGATCAGAAAAAATATGCTTGATATATAACATGTTATATGTTAGAGAAGGTCTGTTTATGTACAAGCATTGCCTTTTTATCGCATCACTTTGAGTGACTTCTTCAACAAAAGGAGAGGTAAGTGAGAGGCTTGCATTAAACTGGCATTGATTCCAGAAGGTTCTTCTGTCATGGAGATTTATTCTAATCCAGAACCCATTGCCTTTTCATTTGAACTTAACTGCGAAGTGCTTAAGGGTTGAGTGTTAAGTGCTTAAAATGTAACGTAAGTGGCCCCAATATGCTTCGCTCGTTTTGTTTTTTTTGGTCCTGGCTTTGATTTCCTGACATTTTGAATTCAGATATGTTAACTTCCCATTTCACGTGTGTTTTATTCCAAGTTAATAATGGATACAATTTATGGTTTTGTGAGTCGCTTGTCCTTATAAATCCCTGGTTTTCGGTTTGCTAATGCTGCAGTACCGACCGTGGTGAAGAGTTCACTAGGGCAGCGCGTATTTGGCCATGGTATCGTTCCAGCCAGGCAGATTGGGGAGGAGGGTAAACACTTGCTCAAAAATAAATGAATATATTAATAATGGATTTTATTTGACACTAGGGACTCAGGCTGCAATTGAGTCAAGAACCTACAAAGAAACAAACTCAAATGGGAAGAGAAGTTGTGCGTTGTCCTTGATGTGCCCCCTAGTTCGCCAAATTTTCACAGTTGCACGCTTGCCGTCGTCCGCAGCTAACGGCGGTTCCTGACGTTTCCGTGGAAACGCGTCATTACTGCTGAATAGGGGGACACTGTGCTCCTGGGACTGCCTGCCTTTGAGCTGTTTGCACACGGTGTCTCTCGACAGCAGTGTCTGTTATTGGGTGTTTCCCAGGCAACGGCACTGACTCTGGTGATGGATTTAAAGGGCTGCAGGATGGTGTGTGTGCCCCCCCCCCCCCTCAGGGATAGGCACGCCCCACTGATTTAAACACCATGGACAGCAGGATGTGGACCCCAGGCCCTGGTGTAGTATTTATAGGGTATATTTATAGGATTTTGTAAGCTGGTGCTCACAAAGGACTTTGTGGAAAAAGAGGACAGATTTTTAAATGACATAATAATGATTAGTAAATAATTACTACTGAAACCTTTATTAGGAATTGCCTTTATTAGGCACAATAGACTAAATAAGAAAATGGAGCTTCAGTATTTTCAAATGTGTTGCGTACATTATGTTTTCTCATTTTCACCTAATGGAATACCGAGTCGTGGTGGTTGCTTCACTGCAACATTGTCCCTGCGACCAGCTGAGCTGCTTAGCCATTATACTGGAGCACTCCGCAGCTGACAGCTGCAAACACGCAGTTGACCAGAGGGGGCACTATTGAGCAATGCAGCAGGCCATATCATGCTGATTAGCCTCACGTGTTGGTCACATATTAAGGTTTAGCATCTGGAAGCGAGACTGTGTGCTCATTAAATCTCTCTGTGGTCATGGTATGGCCAATTAAGTTTCACCCAACAGAACTCAGGTCTACTGTCATCACTGGCTTTGGTCCAAACTAAACAGGACCATTTGTTGGTTCACATGGAGTGCACACAGGTTTGAACCATCACACATCTGAGCCCTGTGAGAGCCAGAATCCTTGCGTCTTCTCAGATTTGCTGGTTTGCAGATGTTTGTCTGCTAAAAAATAATTGTTCACGAAAACCTGTGTGATCTGAGTTTGTGATGGGCTGCCATATTTACTTAAAATGAAATAAGGTTTACTTAATAAAATAAAGGGTCACACAATAGTAATCAAATGTATATTCCTGAGATGTTTTGAGTCAAATTGGTTTAATGGTTTCATTGTATTATGTAATTACTGCTTTCACATGTATTTATAACAATACTTTCAGAACAAAAAATGTAAATACTTCATTGATGACCTCCTTTGTAATCTTGAAAGGTATTACTGCAATTAGCAACATGTTTAGTAGTCACGCACCAACAGTCAAGGTGATTAGCAGTCACAGTAATTACATGCACCGAACAGCATTAGCTGCACGCAAAGCATGTAGATTTTCCAGTGACTGCTCACAAAAATATTTCATAACTGTCTTTATTAAAACCGCAATATAAAGTGAAACCAGTTTACCATAGCATTCCTGGTCACGGCAGTTCTTTCCCTCACACACTGCTACTGTAGATGGCTTCATTTCAGACAAATGGTGCACACCACACACCCACGTTCTCAAACAGCTACATTAGAAAAGCATCCAACTGAATATTAACAACTGAAGATCGGAGCGTATAATTTATTTAGCGGGTCCCTGCCTTTGCAGAATAACAAGACCAATTTGTAATGCACTTAGTAAAAGGTGATTGTTTGATGACTCATTTTAAACGTAGTTTCACTTTGCAGTTATAACCGAAAGGGTGTTTCTTGGGTTGTTTTGAACCGTTGTTACGTTATCTTAATGAAGTGCGTTCAGATGTGTGCAGATTGTGGAGGTGTTTTTAAAATCCTGATAAAAATATGAAAATGCCACATTACCATTTTCAAAAACTGAAAATTTGCATCATTAGTACAGTGCAAGACTGTAAAAACTGTGGGACATTGAAAAGAACAAATCTACACACATTTTGCTCTCCAAAACACTTGTGTTAGGTTTCCCCGGAAACCCTTAGCTGTAATGAATGGTTGCCATAGATACTTTCCCACACAACTAGTATAAATAAATCTGATTTCCCTACATAGTTTTTGTTGAAGTGGCCTTTTATGTTCACTTTCATGCCTGGTCTAGTCTTCTGTTCCTAGCCGTTTGTCCGTGTGTGTGTGTGTGTGTGCACGCATTAGTGCATTTACGTGTGTGTGTGTGTTTGTTTATGTGTATATGTGTGTACTTTCTGTTTTTTATGTGTGTGGAGTGCATGACCCTGACAAGCATTCTGGTTTTGGGGCAAATTAAGAGGGCCATAAGTATATGCTAACATTGGAGATATGACTTAATTCTTTTTACTGTCTCAGCATATGCTCCTGAGATCTGGTGGAAAGTATGTGTTTTTTTTGTAACATACAAGTGTCTCGGATGACGGATGCATGTTGCAGTGAAAATGTTATGAAAAATATTATTTATTTTATTTTTATTGAATGTCCCATAGGTTTCAGCACAGTATATGGTTCTTGAGATCCATGTCAGAGACCCATGTCCCCTGTAGGGGACAAAAATGAATTGCAAGATCTTAGGAAGATACAAGAACAGTACAACATTCATTAGTGAAAAGTAATTTGAGTTGCTCATCGATATAAATTACGCACACGGCAGCAGTACCCTGGTGAATAGTGGTACTCGTGGTTTTTTTTTTTTTTACTGTAACCAGCCACAATACAATACAACAAAACCATTTCCAAGGCATGGATTATTTCACAAAACATTAGCTAACTATTCCTTTCGATAGCTTACCTTACGAGTGAGCACCGAGTGAAAATGATAAGTGAGTGATGAGTGTTTTTCCGTAGTGATGAGCTGCACAAGGACTACAAAAATGCTCAGATATCAAAAACGAAGAACAAGAATGAAATGAGGAAGATGAACTAAGGAATAAGTGTCAGCCCGGCACTTATCTTAAATGTTTATTTTTTATTTTTGAAGTGCTTTTCACGTGGACCTTTATTGTTATTTTTATTGGGAAAATAGTTCTATACTATAATAACGTTTCTTCATCTTTTTACTTGTTGCCAGCTATTAGCATTTTATGAGCAACCAAAATTACTGAGTGGGCCTTCAGCTAGTGCCAGTTGTGTTGTGTTGTGATGTCATGCTGCCGTGACAGTCATTGTTGTTTGTGTCTACAGGGCAACAGAGGGTCTCTGTGAGCAGTCTGCTGGTGTGTCATGGCCTGCTGCTGGTGGGGACCAACCTCGGGGTCACAGTGGCCCTGTCGGTCCCCCGCCTCCAGGGCATCCCCAAAGTCACAGGTGGGTTCGCCTCCTTCCCTCCCCCGCCCCATTAGGCACGTTAGCCCACCCGCTACTACTGTTTCTGTTGGACATGCACTCTGAAGTGCCCTGTTCTGGAAGCAGTCAAAATGATGGCATAATTGCCACTGTACTGTTTGGATGAGGGAGTCTGGTCGTTCATTGAACCTGTGCCCTGTTGCTTCTTGGGTGGCACGGTGACGCTCTCCAATACCCATAATCAAACCCTGACCACCGCGGGGCTGACTGCTCCCAGGAGTCCCTGCGGCCACACATGGCTGACCGTAGCTGTCTGCAGCTTGGCCAGTGGACTGGAGAGTGAAAAAGAAGTGCTTGAGCGCGGTCTCTCAAACTGACAGAAGACATTGCAGAAACAAGGCAGTCCTACTGATACGATTTAGCATTACGAATTATTAAAGTCGCACCTTAACGGTCACTGCGAAAAGATGACAATTTCACAGGCCTCGAAACGTGGAATGTTTTACTTTTTCAGTTCATTTGCCGTTTGAAAGGCGGAATCTAAGCGGTTTCCCGTGTAAACAGCCTGTGCTCCCTACTCAGGAGGACGAAAAAAAATTTCAAGCACTGCCACTGTGGCTCAGTAATCTGATGCATTCGGCTAAGTGAATTGAAGAATGGAATGAAAAAAAAACGATGCATTTCTGGGGTATGGGGTTACATTTTTCGCGTATTTCTAAAATGTAATTAACACTGGAATTTTGTTGATTTGGCATGTCATTTGATTTAGTTGAGCAATGAGGCCTTTATCAGTCCTCCTCGGTGTCTGGCTATTTGTGTCTGTCATTATACGCTTGACTGTTGGGATTGATGGGGCTTTACTTAGCTCTGTGTGCTGCTGAAGCCTCGGGAGAGTGGAGGTCTTCTTTCTCAGCGAGTTTGGCAGCAAATTGAGCTAGCTAGCATTGGAGAAACAGCAAGCGCTTCCTGAAGTGAATTCCCGAAGCTAAGCTGTGTTAGCCAAAATGCTGCCAAGCTTTACCTTTGATGTTTCTAAATATATTTTTAGAAATGAGTATTTTCTCCTTTTGTGTACGTGCTGTGTTGTATTGAGGTGGCATCATTATGATGGAAGAACTTCGTTCTGGGCCTTTTGTACTCCCTGAACTTAATGACACACTTTTAAAATAGGCCTCCAATTAAAAAGGAGTCTAGTCTGTGCTCTACTCGATGCTGTCATGGGACGTCTAAGCTTCAGTGATATTCCCTCGGACGTAATTAGTGAATTTGTTCTCCTTTTTTAATGAGGTCTGATTCAGTTCTTCTGTTGTGCTCCTTCTTTGTGTGGGTAGTTACCAGAACGTTGATTCACAGATCTGTTGTGTGTGAGTTCAGTGGACAGTTTGGCAAATGTTTGCTGTTTCATTTGTGTGTGTTTTATTTTTTTTGCTGACTGATGTTTCTTTTGTGTGTGTTTGGGTGTGTTTGTGCGTGTGTGTGTGTGTGTGTGTGTGCGTAGGCCGTGGCATGGTGTCCTTCCATGCTCACAACGGGCCAGTGAAGTTCCTCACCATGGCAGCAGCCGTGTGTAACCGGCCCCCGGGGGACCCACCCAGCACGTCCGCCACCGCCTCTGCCACCGCCATCGCTGCTGACCCCCCCGCCGCCCCCGAACCCTCGGACCCAACCCCGACCCCGACCCCGACGCCCAGGGAGCGGGGCGTGTGGCTGGGCGAGTCGGGCGGCTGCCAGGCCTCGCTCTCCTCCTCCTGCGGCTCGCTCGTGCCTTCCCAGGGCTCCCTGGAGCACGGGCCGGAGGACGGCGCCATCTACGACCTGCTCAACGACCCCGCCCACTCGCACTGGGGCCGCCGGGCCGCCGAGCGGGTGACCGCCGGCTCCGCGCTGGCCGTGTCGGGGGGCGCCGGCCACCGCCGCGTCAACCGCAAGACCAAGCAGTCCCGCCAGGAGGAGGCGGCCGCCACCGTCATGGTGTGGCAGATCCCCCTGCTCAACCTGTGAGAGAGCGGGAGA
Source organism: Anguilla rostrata (assembly GCF_018555375.3). Taxonomy (NCBI): domain Eukaryota; kingdom Metazoa; phylum Chordata; class Actinopteri; order Anguilliformes; family Anguillidae; genus Anguilla; species Anguilla rostrata. Next base: position 27,648,129 of record NC_057933.1, on the reverse strand, counting down.
GGGAGGGAGGCCGCCGCCCCACGGCGGTGAGGTAAGCGCTGATGTCATCGCAGCAGCGGGGACGTCTTATTTACTCAGCGGTGAGCTCACCTGGAAGGGTCATCGAGAAGGCGCGCCGTGTGTTGAAGTGGCCTTGCGTAGCAACGTTGATTGTCATTGTTGATTGTCATCTCTCACTCCTCTGTTAGGTCTTTAATTTCCTTTGAGTGTTTACTGTCTCTGGGAAACTTTTAAGATTTTGGTTATAAAAATTTTTTTACGTATGTGTGTGTGTTTTTTTTAAGAGTAATGTGAAGGACGTCAAATATTTACATTACGTTTCAATGTATTCATATGTCTAAAGCTTTCGTCCGAAGCAACAGGCCACTTTGTTGAACAACACTGAATGTAAATTCCAAAGGAAACGACAAGCACCAGAACACAGTAGACAGTAGCACGATGGATATTTAACGCAAAACCAATCAGCCCTTTTCTAAGTAAATAAAAAGGAGACCGTAAGGGCACTGGTGCAGCACGCTCTTTTTTTTATCTGTTTAACAGAAAAAAAAGAGGAGGGATTTGAATCAAACAGTTGAATAGAAGAGAAACGAAATGCTACAATTATAAATTTGATTGTAAGTGGATCGCATGCTCCCCACCCCCTCTCCTCATCTCCTCTCCTTTCTTCTCTTCCCAGAGTGACAGTGCAGCTCTCTGGCCGGGAAGCGTGGGAGGACGAGGAGGTGTTGCCGTTTCCTACTCGAAGTCCGCAGCGCTCGCCGACACCCACGGACGCTCGCTTGCCTGAACCAGTAAAATTGCAGGCCCCCAGGAAACCTCACCGTGCTTCGCCATGAGACGAAACCTTTGCCGTGTTACAGGAACTAGCGGACAAAACAATAAAACGAGTGTTGCGGAACGTGCTAGGAGTCCCGGGTAATCGCTGAACATTGCCATTGGAATGTTCAATGTAGTTGCCTAGCAGCAAAGGGACACGACCCCGCATGCGGTGGCATCAACAATGTTATAATAAACAGGGCCAATGTGTTTGAGGGAACAGTTAATGAAATATAACCACTCTATCGCGGCATCTTTCGGACAGAAAAGTGTCGCACATTTTTACAGCCAATTGTAAAACTTCCACTCCTTTTTTTTCTAAGGTTTAATTGGGCAATGAGCCTCTTAACTCCCAATTAAATCACTACTAATGTCACTCCTATCTCTAACAAATGCAAATAAGTATTCCATATGCATTAAGCATACTTGACAATGTTTTAAGATCAAGAGCAAGATTAAGATTAGAGTTTTTGCAGGTTATTTGAACCAGAGGGTTTGATGTTTTTTTGAGCTGGACATGCAGACTGATGTATAAATGGTATGGGGCTCCTTTTGCGCAGCGATGCACCACGTGGTTTGTATCGAAAGCTGACTACGCCAGCAACGACTGTTACCGGGGGGGGGCACGACACATAATTGAGCGTAACGTCACCCAGGGAGAGAAAGGTATTTCTTACCTCGTCACTCAATAGCGACCCCTCTGGTCAGTTTGGTGTCTGCGGAATGCTTGCGCCAGCTGCTTAATGTGGCCCTCGGGCTGAGGTGTTGGACCGCTGGCTAATTCGTGCTCTTTTTCAAATCGATGGCGGATGTCGGCAGTGAAATCGACCGTTCCGAAGTGCAGGAGGGAAAAATAGGGAACAAAGTGAATGAAATAACAAATAAAATGGAATTGCGCATCCAGCTTTATCAGTATTACTCAGCAGAATCACCTGGAGCTAAGCGCACCCTTGTGTCTTATTTGGCCAGTGACTAAAGCAGGTGGGGCTTCAGACTTCCTGTCTTAGAGTCCAAGATGCAGAAGGGATCATGTTTCATGAAGAGAGTTAACTTAATCAGCATTCATCTATAAAAAAAGTATACCAGTAACACTTTTTGAAAGGTCCTACATTTGAGTGGCATAAAGCCTGAAATAACACCTTCCTAACAACTTCATAAGCATTCATAAACACTTGTGCAGATGACAGACATGCACATGTAATTGGTTATTATGTGTCCCTTTCACAGAGGGGAGATTACTATTGTAATTTTATTTATTGCGTTATTATAATGTAATTTAAACTTTGGATGACACAGCGAGGCAGTCTATATCATTAGCATTGAAATGTTACAGTACAAAGATGTTATGTAGCTCATGCGAAAGCCTCTTGTTGCACATTTGTATGACCCATCATATAAAGTGTTTTCTGAACGCTTCTGTTGCAATTCCTGTGAAGGAGAGTGCTCATCTTATTATTGGTCAACTGCATAATTATAAGTAAGGCTAGTTCAATATATCACATGCTAGCTAGTTTTTTCTTCATGGTCTTATATGCCGTAACACCACTGACTGCCAACATTGGGAGTGATGCATGATGGGAAAATTCTGGCTGGCCAGATGTCTTATTTATCTTAAAGCTAGTCTTTGTGTGCTGTTTGCATCTCAGTTAAATAATGCCAGCATCAATAATTATTTTTCCACTTGATAAGAGTGATTCAAAATTTACCCAACAACTTTTTACACTAAGGGTATTTAAAAGCAATAAGAAATCTTGAAAAAGATTTATTATATATGTTCTATTTTATACATTCACCAATCTGTAATGAAAATATTTTATTTAACATCTGTGTTTTTCTCTATTTTTTGTAAAAATTCAGTTATGTTTGTAACTGGACTATGGGGCCAATTATATTAGTAAGTTGTGTTTTCTTTTAAAATTACTGTTTATATACTAATTATCTATTAGATTACAAAAGTGAGTTTTATGGAGGAAAGAAAGGTTAGAGATTTTTTAATTTACATACTCAGTGATGTTTAACAATATAGGATCACTAATGTTGCTGCAGATGTAAGATTATGCAATGCACTTTAAGAAGCATGTGCCGGTTCCACAAGTTATCTTAAAGGTAAATAACTAGAGAAGACAAGACGAAAAATGGCAGGATTCCCTATTGAGTGTGTTCTGTCTGACTGAAACCCTTGAGACTGTTAACCTCTGTCTTAATATTATACATATAATACATAATTTCTGTGAGAATATTAAAGTGAACTTTCAGAAAATGGCTTTTTACTTAGCAATGACTTAATGGCGTGTGCCATTAAGACAATAAACAAGGTGCTACTGATATAAAATGGAGTTTGCTGAAATCATATGGTGCCACTTTGTCACAAAAATTAATAAATTTGAGCAAACCGCACATCACTGACACCTTAATAATACTTGTGAGAACAGTTAATTTTTTTTAATGCAACCAAGATGCGTGGTCAGTTTTGTATCAATTCTAATAGTTTCCACTTGCCTCAATGTGTATTTGCACCAGTTCTTTTTATATATTGCATTGTTTTCTAGTGCTTTCCATTTCCCTGACGTGTTGAATTCTTGTTGTCATTAGGGACGTCCCACACAAACCAAGGAATCAGCATTCACATAGCTTCGCATTAATGGAAAAGAAGCTACTCTTGCAGTAGTGCAAGAGTTCTTTTTTTAAAACACTGTCTTAAATATTATGTGCGATGAAAACACGTAGTAAAGGGAAGCAACATTGGCTGCTCTTGCCCACAGAGGAATGAATATTGATTTGAATGTTATGAATATTGCTTTGTGCCTCTAACACTGTGTCTGAAATGTGTGCCCCTGCATTTTTCTAATAAAAGTAATTTGTATGTTTCATTTAAATGCATGATGTCAATGTGATTATTTCATTGTATTCGCTTCATATATGGTTATATATGGAATTTGGTCTCAGTGAAATTGTATATTGCTTCAGAGGAGGATATTCTTTTATAATATTGCATTTTTTCTATGACTACAAGACTGAGTTCATATATTGAGGTGTGTAGGCCACCCAGCCCTCATGATTGGCTGTAGAAATATGGGCAAAATAACATGATGACATCATTCACTCCTTTTTTTTTTTTTTAAACAATTGGAGCCAGATTTATTTATTGGCAATTGAATGCCCTGAGCATACACTGGTGCCTGAAATAGGAACATGTCAGGTAATGTCAGTCATAATACTTTCTTCGTGAAGTTATCTGTAATTTCATTTTTTCCCTGATCTCATTTTACCAAACAAGTCTATGTGACAAGTCTAAACTCTTAAAAGCTGAAGTCAGGTCACATAAAGTAAACGTCAGAAATAAATGCAGAACTTGAAGACCTCCTTGTGTGTTATGATAGAAATATCTTTAGCAGATGTTTCCAAGGTCTTATTCGTCCCTGTGTCCCATTTGTCTAGGCCGGGGGGTCCCCAGCCCTGATCATTGTGAGTCCTATTGTCTGCTTATTGTTTGGGCTGCTCAGTGGCATATTTTAAAGCCAGCGGACCCTGCGGTTTTCAGGACCGGGGTTGGCCGACTTCTTGTCTGGGGCAGAGACGCCCCGCGATCCAGGGGCCGAAGTGGCGCAGAATCTTTCGGAGTCCGGTTTCCAGGAAGCGCAGATTGCGTGCAACAACAGGAGGGGGGGGACTGGCTGTTCACTCCCGTTCAGAGTTCCTGGGATTTGCAGTCCCTCTGTTCCCTCGCATTAGCATCCAGAAATAGTTTGGAATTCAGTCAGATCCCCCCTTTACTGCAGCCCAAATTGCTCTTCTATTTTTTGCCATACATTAAGCCAGGCAATAAACCAGCACCCCCAGACAATCGCTGAAAGTGAATTATAAGCCCCAGCTGAATTACACTTCCTCCTGTCATTTTAATATAGTAATCTGATCAAGTGATGGCATCTTCTATCTATTTTTACCTGCTGTCGGATTGTGTGGTAATGTGACAGGCAGTGATACGCTGAAGACTCACAGTCTTCACGGGGGGTCTGTTGCCTCTTTGGTTTGACTTCCCTCTTGGGGGAGGGGGCTATTAATTGCTGCAAAATTTGACTGCCGTGGCTCCCCCATCGTGGACAAGCAGACTGTGAAAGCAAGTCCACAATTACAGCGTGCCACACTAAATGAGCTCTCGCAGATTCTGTGCTGAGCCTCCCCAGTAATTAGGTCTGACAGCTTAAAGACATTGGAAGTTCCAGCCTGGGCCAGGATGCAGCTGGCTTCATCCTGCTAGGGGTAGGGTGGGTTTAAATTACCCAGTGTTCCTTGGGGTATAGCTGTCTTAGTCCCAACTATGTACCAGGTACCCACAAACTGTGAGGTGACTTTGGAGAAAAGTAGACTTCACCTCTCCTCCAGTCGAGGCTCCACGTTAGCACTCGCATGGGAGTGAATTGAAGAAGTTCACACACAGTGTCATGATATACTTACTTACTCCTAAATGTATGCATGTACAGTATGAGTGTTTTGGAGTTTTTGAGTGATATTCTTTCAGTGTCTTAAGTTTTTCTATTTCAAGTGACTCTTCAGGATGCTTGTTGAACTTAAGTACTTGTGTTTGACGAGCCTCAACTTGAAGAACACCTTTTAACCTATGGTTTAAGGTTTCATTGTATTGGAAATGTGGTCTTGTGATTTCCTCCCAAGTTTATCTGCATGCCTCCTCAGTACAAAAAAAAATAAAAGTATGTTTATTTGGCACATAATATACAAACCATTTTACCATCTTGGTATGTCAGAAATTATAGGGACCTCTAAGCTAAAAAATCAGCTTGCTTGCTAAAGGAACTCCCTGCTGGCCATTTCTCTGATACAAAAATAATACAGGAACCTGTATTATATGGCAACAGACACAATTCAACAGAGAGTCACATGTATTGGTTTTCAAAAGGAGTTCAAGGTCAAGGTTCGTAGAAATCGCTAAAATATTTAATATATTAGAGAGCTGAAGTGTCACCATTGGGTATCATAGGGAAATAACCTGAAAAGAAAGTTGCCTGTTGCTACAATTTCTTTCCCCTAAAATCTTATTGATTTGTATCATTTATATCATTATTAGCATATATATATATAATTATTATTTTATAATATGTATTATTATTATTATTATTATTATTATTAATAATAATAAGAATAATAAGAATAGTAATAATAACAACAAAAATATATAGTTGTTATTACTATAATATTAGTTCTACTAATTGTTGTTGTTGTTATTATTATTATTATTATTGTTATTATTATTATTATACACACCGTGTGTCTGTGTCGTCATAAGAAGGTCCCACACACTGCTTTGATGGCAGACACTTGAACATAAACCGAGCCCTATCTTTAAAGGCGACTGTGCGGTTTGAGACGCAGCCGCAGTGCTGATGTGTAGCTGGAGTTCATAAAAGGGGGTGTGGTTTACTTCAATCCCTACTGTAAAACCAAAACATTATCCCTCCAGTGAAACGAAGAATAACCTACATTTGGACTGTCTCTCGTCAACTTAGATACGAACGTAACGTTCGCTGCGCAGCATTCAGTGTAGACAAAAGCTGGACCTTCCTGTTGGAATTCTGTGCCGTATTCCTGCTGATGGACAGTTTCTCGGTGCGACTTTGGACTCGTGCTTGCAGTCTAGTCATATCGACTAAGAGCGGAACTAGGTAAATATATCCCACTGTAAAAATCCGCCTTTTGTTCCTACTCGTGGAGTATCAGTGGAATAATTTCCTTACTCGACTATACATAAAGATTACCTATAATTTAAAGGGCGATGCTGGTAGCAGTGTGGTGAAGTGACGAGGTTACAGGTTCGCTTAAAGGGGCTTTCAGTTAAGATTCCTCAGGAATTATTGTGGTCGCTTCGTAGAGAAACTGCGACCATCTTCAAGTCATTAAGACCTTACATAACTGGGCTGTGTGTTTGCGAAAAATTACTTCAGTTTTCTGCAACTGACGTGTAAGTATGATGCACCTTTTCCTGCGATTTTTACAGGAAAACGACATCTACATGAATTCTTTGCAGGATTTTGTTTTCATTATATTACAAATGTTACATGTTCATGTTTCTAGGCTGTATAAGGAAAATATTACCCACTGCCTTTAATTTTTTTTTAAATAAATGCTGTCATAAAAACTGGTCGTGTTAGTAGCCTATAGTATCGCCTTACTTGACATAATGTGTAGAATGAGCATTACTATTGGAAGTGAAGTACGACATGAGGAAATTATACTGCGGAATGTGATATTTTTGTAACATAGCCCATACAAAAGACTCGATCTTGGGGATGACAGTCGCACATCCCGTTGCGCACCTAATTAATCCAAGCGATCTCTACCAGGGTACCTCTGCAAGACCCCTTCGGCTACAGCGCCAATGATGATACACAGCCTTTCCTGTCTCCATCAGAGCATGCTCTTTGTGTACGTCTGCCACAGACAGGCTATGAAGTTAAATAATGGGCCGACACATCCGAATTCATAAGTGCTGGGTGATAACACGCACAGTAGGCCCTCTCATTCCACTGCATTGTTCTTTATTTCTCGTTGCGTAATTTCTCTACGCAGTGTTATTCTGAACAATTTCAAAATGGTTGAAATCAGCAATTATTACATGAAGTTTATACATCCCTATACTGCCTCATTCATGGACCATTAAGTCGCAGACGTTTAAGCCAGCACAGTGAATATGCGCATTCCAGGAGTTAAGTACAGGAAACTGGACACCTGTTTTGTCTTGACACACTGTACCGATTTAAAGAGATAATTAAATGGAAGTATTATAGGCATCATCATGAATAGATACACTCATGAGTGACATGTACAAAACATAAATAGTTTCAGTTTAGAATATTCTGAGTGGACTTATAGAGGCTGGTTGCTGTCGTTTGAATAAAAGCGCCCCCGTGAGGTGTCTTATTCAAATCCCCCAACCGCGCACAGTTTAGTCAGCGGTTTTCAGTCTGTCCTCTTTTCCCCTTCCCTTTTATATTTAAATACCTATGCGCTCATCCATTAACTTTAAAAAAAAGTGAGTGGAAAAGTTCAACGCCCTATTTGATCTCTTCTTAAATAAAACCAGATGCCTATGAATTTATTTATGATTTATCGTGGTAATACTAATTCATCTCAAACCGCTACACAAAATTGGGGATGGCTAACACTTTGCTTGTTGCTATTGGTAACAATGAAAACAGCGCGCTATCATGTAGGGTCTCCTCGTCTTAAAGGTCAGCATCTTACTAGCATGATTTCTATTAAAAATGATTTGAACTCATTATAAATACAGTGAAAATACATTGGTTTGCTTGATCTCCAGCAAATGAAATGTTATCATCTTTAATTTAAAACTATAGTTCTGATTAAGTTAGGTTTATTAAAATTATATATCTTTTTAGTATATGATGTTTCTCTTTCATCCATCAGGAACATATTAAGCAACTAGTCCTTTGTCCTACTCCTCTTGGTTAAGGTTGTCTCTACACCTTTTACAGTACATTGGTAAGATTGTTAAGGCATTATGTGTGTGTATGTATATATATATATATATATATCACTGATGGGTGACAAATTAAAGGAAAACCAACATAAAGTGTCTCTTCGTAAGCTGTTGGGCCACAACGAGCTGCCAGAACAGCTTCAATGCGCCCTGGTATAGATTATACAAGTCTCTGGAACCCTACTGGAGGGATGGAACACCATTCTTCCAAAAGATATTCCCTCATTTGGTGTTTTTATGATGGTGGTGGAGAGCGCTGTCTGACATGTCGGTCCAAAATCTCCTATAGGTGTTCCATTGGGTTGAGATATGGTGACTGCAAAGGCGATAGCATGTTATTCATGTCATTTTCATACTCATGAAACCATTCAGTGATCCCTTGTGCCCTGTGGATGGGGGCAGTGTCATCCTGGAAGAGACCACTCCCATCAGGATAGAAATGTTTCATAGTAGGAAAAAGGTGATCACTCAGAATAACTTTGTATTGATTTGCAGTGACCCTTCCCTCCAAGGGGACAAGTGGACCCAAACCATTCCAGGAAAATGCTCCCCACAACCTAACAGAGCCACTGGACACCCTCACTTTTAGCATACGCTACAAGTGCTCTGGCCCACTTGTTGAAAATTTGGTGAATAATGACTTATCTGACCATATCACTTTTTCCACATCTATGTATAGCGCCAATGGTTGTTGCACCACTGAACTCTCAAATGTGCCTTCGTCTACATAATGCGGTATTTATGCACTGCAACCCAACAATAATATCGCTCTCTATATAGTTGTCGACATACTGTTCTTGCTGACACAGTCTGATCACGTCCTGCATAGACATTCACAGTCACCCGAGGAAGAGTTGCTCTTCTGTTTTTCCTTACATATCGCACTAATGCACAAACATCATGGTCATCGAATGTGTGCTTTCGACCACAATTTCCAACTCTATTTACTGATGTCTTTCCCATAGAATTAAATGCAGATGTTACTTTAGTCACTGTTCCTATTTAAACACTAGCCAGTTGAGCAGTCTTTGTGACTGAAGCTCCTGCCATCCATGCCCCAATAATGAACGCTCCTTCAAAGTCACTTAGATGTTTTCCTTTTGCCATCTTGATCCAAAATTGAGGTGAACTGGGCCTGCTCAGCATTTTTATACATGCCACAGAGCATGATAAGATAGATATGAATTGCTTAATTGTATCATGCAGTACGCCTGTATGAAATCATCTGCATTCGTTATGTTTTTCCTCTCATTTATTCAGGTTTTTCAAGTTTGTCCTTTAATGTGTCACCCATCTATATATATATATATATATATATATATATATATATATATATATATATATATGTATTATGTACTCTTTGTGTTTTCTGAGCTCACCAGTGCTCTCTTTCTTCTTAAAAATGTTCTAAACAGATGATTTTGGTTAGCCTAAGGTTTTGCCTGTGTCTCTGACTGCTTTTCTTTTCTTCTTATTTCTCAGCCTCGTAATGGCTTCCTTGACTTTCATTGACACAGCTTTGGCCCTCATGTTGACAAGTCCAAAGGCAACCAAGATCAAGAATCGAGACTAGATACTGAAAGCTCGCTTATACTTGCACTAAGGACGCAATAGAACACACCTGTCTAATCAGAAACACCTGTGGCCCCATTTGTCCCAAATGCTGTGGTGCCTTGAAATGGAGGGACTGTTTATAAAAAGTGCTGTAATGTCTACATGGTGAAAACTAAAATGTATAAAAAATGCCCTTAAATAAAAGCTGAAAATTTGCACTACATGTGAACATACATAATTTTGATTCAGATCATTTGCATGCACCCTAAATGATATTCAATATAGTATCTTACAATATATATTTGGCATTAAATATACATTTTACTTTTCATTTTAGTTTTGTTTTATTGGGATAAGATACAAATGTACATTGAAATATTGGATTTACAATGATTAGCGTTGTATCATAGTAATTCCAGTTAGGGCAAATGCACAACCACTGACCCTAGGTGTTATACATTTTGTTATAGTCACATGCACATAACTATCGAGTGCCTGATGTGTATTATTTTTCAACCCTTACAGATTACGCGATGAGTTCGGCTGGATTCAGAGGATGCAAGTGTGAACAGAGGCTACCGGATTACCTTTGAATGGATTCATCAATGCCTTGGAGCTTAAAGAAGGCCATGCTTTCATTCGCACCCCATCTTTTATGTACTGATTCTGGATAGATTTTCCCTAGCTCAAGGCAGGACTTTTTACATTTTCATTTTTCAAGGACTAAAACCAGAGGTCAACCAGTGGAGTGCTGTGGACGTGTTATTTTTGGACAATAATCGTACTCTCCAGTGGTGTACTTTATGAAAGACAAGCCCTGGAAGATTTCAAAAGGACTTTTTCATGGAAGCTGTGTGCCTGGAGGGGTAAAGGATCAACAGAAAATACTTAGAAATATCGTGTTGCAACATTCTAAAACCTTGTAGGATTTGCCTTCCTGTGAATTCCGTAGATTATTAAATGCTGTTCTTGCAACCTCGGTGCTTTCCAGAATTACAACACGCAAAATGAACAATCAACCCGAACGTCGGCTGTAAAAGGAAACGTTTGACAAAGGAATAATGAACGAGGGACCGCAGCATGAGCACAAATTCCAGGTCAAAGCCGACTTTTTGTTTCACGCCGCCAGTGATGATGCGCCTGTCTCTCTGGTGGACCGGTGTGGCCGAAACGCCGCGTGGGAGCCGGGCTGCCTAGCGGACCCGGCGGAAAAAAGAACCCTGCAGGACAGCCAGGCTCACTGTCCTCAGAGAGCTGCCGAAGCGCCTGGGGGAGGGGCGGGGCCTGCGCCGGGGAGTAACCATGGTTACGGCACCGGTAAAAGCCACGCCCCCATTGGTGGGAGTCCCGAGGAGAGCCCTGAGTCACTGAACGCCTCCCCAGTCCAAGTGCTTGATCTGACTGTAGGCCGGAGTGACACGGTCAGCAGGAATGGAACCGCGGGGGAGATGGACAGGAAAGACCAGAGCAGCCTGCCCTGCTTTTCCGCTAAAACCAAAGAGCAAGTGGAGCGACCCTCTTCCTTGTTCGATGTGAGCAGGGGCCAGCAGCAGATTAGCAATGCCAACTGCGTACCAGGGGAGGGAGAGCCCTTGTCTCCCGGTTCTTATTGTAACTCCACGGGATCCGAGCCATCGCATGACCTGGGCCTTCTGGTCGGCTCGGGACTGGGGAGGGACCGGCAGGAACGGGACACAATTCGAGGAAACGCGGGGCCGGAATCGCCTCAAGGGCAGCTGGACTGCGGGGTCCGAGCCGTCCGCGCTCGGAAGGACGAGCCGGATCTGGTGATCGAGGTGGGCGGGAAGAAGATCCAGGCGCACAAATCCGTTCTGGCGGAGAAGAGCGACTATTTCAAGGCGCGGCAGTCGCGCGACATCCTGAAGGTGAAAGGGGTGAGCTACAAGACGCTCTCCATTTTGATAGAATATGTTTATACCTCCCGGATGGAAGTGAGCAAGGACAATGTCGTGGAGGTCATCACCGGGGCGAAGATCCTGCAGATACCGTGCGCCGTCCAGGCCGCTATGGACGCCGTGTCGGACCAGATCACCGCCGAGAACTGCTACGAGATCCTGTCCATAGCCAAAAAGCAGAGGTTGAGCGACCTGAAGGAGACGGTGTATCGGTTCATGAGCGACAACTTCCTGCAGGTGCTGAGGGACCCCGCCGTGTACGGGCGCTTGACGGGCTCGGAGCGCGACCTGATTCTCAAGACCAGGATGGAAGGGAAGAAATCCCTGATGGTGGCCGAGATCAACGACGTCTTCGACCGGGTCGGGAGCAGGCCCCCGAGCCGAAACAACAGCCGGCCCCAGAGCCCCCTGTCCGTGGCGTCCTGCGACGACCTCCGCATGATTCACTACTACAACGAAGCGACGGACGAGTGGACGTCCCTGACTTTGATGCCGGAAGACGTCAACACGAAGGGCTGCGGGATTTGCACCATGTACAACTACCTGTTTGTGGCCGGCGGGATAAGGGGCTCCGGAGACAGGGGCAAGGTGTCGGACAAGGTCTTCTGCTACAACCCTGTGACGGACAGCTGGAGCGAGGTCCGGCCGCTCAACCAAGCCCGGTCGCAGCTCAAGCTGGTCTCGGCAGACGGCTACCTGTACGCCATAGGAGGGGAGTGCCTGTTCACCGTGGAGAAGTACGACCCTCGGATGGACCGGTGGACGTCCGTGGCCCCTTTGCCCAAGGGGGCGTTCGCGGTGGCCCACGAGGCCACGACCTGCAACGGCGAGGTGTACGTGTCGGGGGGCTCGCTGTTCTACCGCCTGCTCAAGTACGACCCCAAGAGGGACGAGTGGCAGGAGTGCCCCTACAACAACAGCCGCAAGCGCTCGGCGGACATGGTGGCGCTGAAGAACTTCATCTACCGCTTCGACGTCAACCGCGAGCAGGGCGTCAACGTCTTCAAGTACAACGCCATCGTGAAGATGTGGCGAGACTGCGCCTCGCTGCCGCAGGCCAACCCGCAGCCCTTCAGGTGCGCCGTCATCGGGGGCTGCGTCTACTGCGTCAACCGCTCCCAGACGCTCCGTTTCATGGTGGCGGAGGACGAGGCGCACTTTGCGCCGGAGCAGCTGAAGGCCCCCGTCGAGGCCAAAGGCGTCCTCTTCCCTTTCGTCCTGAGCCTGCCGGAGAGGGCCGACAGAAACGCGTGACGCCTCTGGAAAATTGGGCTATGCACTCCCCCGCTCCCCCTCGCGTACCCTCAAAGAGGCACTGACTGAATGAGAGGATTGTGGGACGCGACTGATTATTAATTTAAGCACACTGCTGTTTTGTTTTAGGTGGTTTGACATGTCTTATTTAACTGCTCAGTTCTTGAATATTTTTCTTTGCATGGCTTGCTTCAAAGATTTTGTGCGGTATGGGACAGGCCTTAAAATGGAAATAGTTTAATATATAGGATGTGAATGATAAATATGTTCTTTGATTTGCAGTATATATCTGCAGATTCATTGATGTTTTGTTTTCCTGTGTTTGTTTTGATTTGTGCACCTTTGTATTTGCTCTTAATTCAGAATAGATCTTTTTGTCTGATAGAGGAAGATTTTGCTGGCAGCATAAGCTAAATTAATAAATCAACGAGTCATAGCCCAATGTCGAAATAACCTTTTTAGTTATCCTGTTTAAAGACATAAATTCAGCCAGAGCTGATAAATTGTCTGCAGAGCTAAAAGCTATTGAATCAAAAGTATTCATTGAAAAAATAAACATTTTTATTCCAAGGGAGAAAGAGATACAGACAAGTAGACACATAGGTGATCACATTACCTAAGCTCAGTTTACCAAAAATAAACTGGAAGACAAACTTGATATATCCACTGTGGTGATATAACACTTTGTTTTTGTTTTGGTAAGATATTACAAGTTTGACAAGACAATACAGTTGAAAGGTCTATGTGCTGCTAATGCCTATTTACATAGTATAGGTAAGATACAGATGAATCATCCAGCTGAATACCATTTCAGTTCCAACCCACCTCTAACCTTATGTCAAAGATCAGTATTATCATTACATGCATTAAGGTTGTTCTGCCCTTAACCAGTATCATCTGTAGTTCATCACATTACTCTTTATTTGGGCATGTGCAGAATGTTGCAGTAACCGGATGTGTTCATTCATAGCAATGAGACAGAAACGGCATTGGCTCTTATTGTGTAACTTCCTTTGCAGGATTCAAAAAAGGTTAAGGGATAACAACGTTTTCTATTTATTTTATTTTTTAACTGGACCTTTCATTCAAAGACTATGTGACTTAACTCGTTTTCACAACTGCACTGTCAGAAACACTGGACAAAGTACAGTGGAAGAACAAAAAACAAACCCAAAGCCAGTTGAGGGGTGAAACTGAAAATTATTTTACCCCAGGAAACAGCAGTCAAAAAAAATGGGGAAAACCACTCCGTTGCCTAACGGTCCTGAGAGTAAATCTTTCAACGAGTATGGACTTCTGTCTGGACTGCACAATATAACACGCTCAGCAATGAGAGAACGCAATTACGTGTTAACAATAAATTCTCTTTTATTATGGTAAGGCCCGGTATGTGAAGAACGTTACTGCCCTCTGGTGTCTCAACTCTGTACTGATGATAAAGTCGTCTATGTGCTAGGGTCAAACGCGAACCTGAAGCAGCCATCTCCAAAACAACTGCGCTACCGAGTCACCGCCGCCTTTTAGAACTTCCTCTCATGCACATTACAGAGAGGAGGTGAGTGTGGTGCATGTCCAGTTTCTTGTTTGCTGTAATAAAATAAGCACTTTTCCTTGGTTTTTTGTCAACTGTTCTTATATTCTTTTCGCATGCCAAAATCCTTAGCAGAAACGAGGGTTGTACACGCTACATTTTTAAACCTGCCGTGTTTTTGTCTATCTTTGGGGTTTTTTAATTCGGTAATTATGTCGACACCTGTGTGGTATATCCACAAGCTGATTTGAATCAGCAATGGACATGTAGGAAAAATATATTCGGCGTGTAACTGTCCTGTCTGAAAAACACATCGAGGGACCCAGTGGATGTGGATGATTTAATTTGGGTTTGCTTATTGCTGGGTGGATTCATTGTGCTGTAGTGGATTAATACTGAAAGGCAGCTTGGTGTACTGATAAAATGAATGTCTTATGAAGGTCGTATTAATTTTACTGGTTGCTTTCACACCTAGTTCATGCAATTGTTAATTTGTTTATTTGTTAAATATTACAAGAGTTTGACTTGCAGTATCCTAGCTCACCTTCGAGTACAGTAGGTGGCAGTATTGTGCCTTTTGACATCTAGTTTTCTATTCAGTAAAATGAAGAAAAAGACAATATCAACCCAGTAATTAAAACCTGCTGGAAATCTAACTTGCAAGCAAAATCAGAGAGAATATTTTGCATATTCCAAAACAAACTGCTGCTTTTATATTAAACTGGAAGGGCTGTATGCTGCTTGTGGTCATTTTGTTTGTGGGATTGGTGCTGCTGACAAGATACCAAGCATAATAGGTTCTGATGTTCTTTGTGCCCCATTCATAATTTACACACATGCTTGTGCATGTGCACACTTACATGCCCACACATCAGCATGCACACATGCGCACACGCACGCACACGCGTTCACACACACACATACAATGAGCATGAGCAGCACTGAACTTTGTTTCCAATTTTTCCAAGGGAATTCTTGAACATGTGATAAAATGAACCAAACTGAAGCAGTTAAATGAACACATCCCATCTTATCGAACTAGGTGTGAAAGCCACCTTTGTGCAGCCCACAAGCTTACTGACAACTGTGTCTAATTGCAGCTAGCACACTAATGCAAGGCTTTTTTTACTGTTGAATGGTGTATTACAGTCAAAAGGAGGCCCTGAAAATAAAATGAAATGGTCCTTTAGTAGCCTGTCTCTTTTGTGTATTTTATTTTTGATGAAACATGCTATGTTTTACTCAGAATATATACAGGGTCTGAAAAACGTACAATATTTCAGTACAGGGAATTTTCTTTAACAAATTCAGTCAATACAACAACATTTATACAGAACTACAAAATGTGTAATTCAATACATAAATAAATATATATGTACATGTAAGTATCAAAATAATTCAGTGTTAAAAATATTTATTTTATTTGTTCAAAAAGTTTAACTGTTAAAAATGTTCATGTTCCCACATATTTCTAAAAGTGTCTTTCATGGAGGGTGATGGTGATGACCCCTGGTCCAAACTGGGCATATTTGAACTCAAGAAAACAGTGTCCACTTCCCTTTGGTTCAGAGGCTGTAGCAGTGGAGGGAGACTGAGAAGTAGAAATAATTGTGGACAAAGAACAGAAATGGTAATACAGTGGAAAAAGTAAGAGAAAGGCAAATGAAGGGGGTGAGTGAATTATGAGGCGAGGTGTCATATACTGAAAAGCTGAATAAGTGTTAGATAATACTCTTATTATACACTACACTATTGTCCATCATTATACACATTGTACATGATACAGTAAAATCATGTACACAATTGCCAAAGGACCGTGAGTAGTTTGAAACCACACTGAAAAGAGAGGGTAAATACAAAAGAGAAGGAAGGATGGTGAGAGGTAGGTGGGGAGAGAATGACGCATAATTAAAGTTTGATTGCCCATTGCCCATATTTCTCATTGGCTGAGAGATCGCATGTGACGGCAGGAGATGGAAACTGAATATCACCTGAATTTTAAATGGTTGAGAGGCTGCCTGTGACAGTTGAGAAGGAGAAAGAAAGGGAGAGAAGGAGACAGAAGAAAGATGGTAAAAGCAGACACTAGGAGTCATGCTCCAAGATATGACATCATAACTGAGCTCTACGGAATGTAAAAACCTTGTAGAAAATGTACAACTGGTTCCCGGACCCCTGTTACTGAGAATGGGAAATAGGGAGAAGGAATTGGTGGCTGAGAATGACTCATATGATGTGTGATGACTAAAGCTGAATTTGTTGCACTTGATATTACCTTTGCATTATTGTGACATCATCATCATCACTTATCGTTTGTGCAGATAATTCTCAATTTGTTCAGAGGCCCTCTATGCTGGATCAAAATGATAAATGTGTTAAGGGTTACAATTAGCTTTATTGTTGGTTTAGGCCAACACATAACATGGTGAATGGGATACCCACTATACAAATAGAGAACTCAACACATTATAGGAAATGACTGATTGCACATCTACTGCTTCATCATTAACAAGATATTTATTTCGTTTAATACCTGTACTGCACCCTTGCTCATGCATGGGCATACTATGTGTGGACATCTTAATTCCATTTAGTTAATAACAATGAAGATTTTACTCAATTCACTAGGTAGAAAACCTCTTACGGAATCCCTGGATGGGGTTGAGGCGTCAATTGTGAAGGTAAAGGGAGAGGGATACCTATTTCAGCTGGGTTGCCAGAAAATATAAAAACTCCTCTTCCCTTAAATCCTGCAAAACAGAGGTCCTCGGTCCTGTGATACCGCTATGTATGCCGATTTTCCAATCACAAATTCAATCCCAGAATTTTACCAAGTGGTTATTTTTCTTAATTAGTTGTTTTTCGTGTTTAGAGGAATTATTCAGCGTCTCAAGACACATCATGTCATAAATAGCTGTGCATGCCACGAAGAATCATTAATGGAATAACTTTATTGAAATTCTAGAAACACCCATGTTCACATATTGAGCTATTTTGCAAACAATTCCATAAAGAGGAAACCATATTTTAAACTGATCGGAATAAAGACTAATGTCAATCAACAAGATCGTATGTGTTTAAGTTCTTTAATATTTTCCCCCTTAGCCTAAACGCAATGGTGGTTTGGCTCGTTATCATTTGCTTTGTCTTTGATTTCTTCATTATCCACCAAATTGTTCGTTTTAGTGTGCACTTCTATTGTATGTTGTCTATTTGAATTTATGTGGCTACGTTGACTGCAATCCATATTAAAACATGGCTACAAAATCTAAAAATTAATCGAGAATTAAAATAAAATTGTTTACTGATAGAAAGAACCAAGTGACCACATCTTGCGAGAAATATGAGGGGGCGAGCAATTTTATGCTATACATAAAAACGCCACCATTTTTCATCCCCGGACAATTCGGTTCTGAGTTCCTCCCAATCTGGTAATGCTGACAGGCAGGCACGTTCGACTTGGCTGATGCTAACAACAAGGACTAATCTTATTACTCCGCTGTGGTGTGGTCTTCGCCTCACGCTAGGCGCATTGTCGTTTGTCCTGGATGTTAACTCCGATGTTTGCCAGTAGCGTGGACCTGCGGACTGGAATTGAAATACGGTAAGTGAAATCCAACAGTAAAATCAACCGAAGCAGTCCATGAGATTAACCTAACGTTACATTTTAAGTAGCGATGAATATAGTAGATTGCTATCCGGCTGTAGCAGGTGCATTTGCACTATTATAGTTGGCTAACGAGCTAGCTCGATAGCCAACATTGGATCTTGTCTAACCATTGCTTTGTTTCGTTCCCGCTACTAGCATAAAGCTAGCTAACGTTAGTTATTCAATCAGTTTGATAGGTATGTGGCCGGCACGACTGGAATAAAAACAGATCAACACAAGTATAGATAGTTAATGGTAATAACGATGGTTGTGGTCTCGGCAGTCGCTATCTAGTGGAGTTTGCTATAGCGAAGCTGAATATCCTATATCCTCAATGCAAGTCATAAACGTTCAGTCGGCTAGCTAAGGGCTGGCTCAAGCTAAGTGACCAGTCAACTAGACCTAGCTAGCAGCCATTGATTCGTTAGACTATTGCTATATATTATTTTTTTTCAACTGCAAAGCATTTCCCCCCCCTCCGAGATACCCAACTAGCTAGATAACGTGTTATTCGTATTGCGATTTTGCTAATGTTAACTAATGGTACTTTGAAAACGCTTATCCGCGGTATAAATACAAAGCTAGCGGTGCTAACTTGGCTAACGTTAACTAAGCTGGCTGCACGTATGCTAGATAACTAACGAATGCGGTGCGTCTAATTATTTCCAGGGTAACGTACCACGCAACTAGCTTGTAATGGGCTTTTAATGTAGTCTGCTGGCAAATTGCCTTTTGTCTGTTTGGGAGTGGTTTCTACAGAAAGTTGACTGAGCAAAGAATATACCGAAAACTACTAGCGAGGTGGTTAATTTATCTATAATAGGAATGGATTG
Organism: Anguilla rostrata; assembly: GCF_018555375.3. Classification (NCBI taxonomy): domain Eukaryota; kingdom Metazoa; phylum Chordata; class Actinopteri; order Anguilliformes; family Anguillidae; genus Anguilla; species Anguilla rostrata. Next base: position 27,629,063 of record NC_057933.1, on the reverse strand, counting down.
CTCGCTAACTCGGCACTAGCTGACACAAAATTCGACAGTATTATAAAACCAGTCCGCCACAGTCATCCAGGTGTAATAACCATCGTCCAGTTGTTTTTACGCTAACCACGCCGTCTTTAGTGACTAACCGGCATACCAAGTTGTTTATTGAATAATCTGAATGGGGCCTGCTCTGAATGCTATATTTAGCCTGTGTTGTAACATTGGCTTTCGTTTTGTTGTTATTGCTTTCCAGGTAGCGTTTGCCGTTGCGTCATCTTCTGGTCCGTGACTTTGAGAGAAATACTGGTGCAGGAAGGATGGTGAACTTCTCAAACTGGACACCACAGCTGCGTTAGGAAACGTGTATGGGGTTTCTTTGTGTGGTCTCATAATAAATGGCCGTTCATAGTTGATTCCCCAGAGTAATAAGATCAATGAATGTCATGTATAGAATTGGACTCGCTACAGATCACAATGGAAGCGACAAATCTGGGAAATTATATGGAGGATGGCTTATACCTATAACCAGAAGAATAATCTCCCAGACACAGGGCTTGTATTGCTTAGTATAGGCCAGTGATCCGCCGGTAGCAAACCGAACTGTTACGCTTGCGCGTCGGAGACCCCGCTGCAGAAGGATGATGCTGTTCTGGATATTTCTGTCCATGCTAACGGCATGTTCGGCGATCCAGGCCGATTCGTCAGAGAGCCACAGCGCCTTTGCATGCGAGCCCATCACCATGCGCATGTGCCAGGATCTGCCCTACAACACCACCTTCACCCCCAACCTGCTGGACCACTACGATCAGCAGACGGCCGAGCTCGCCATGGAGGTACAGTGCATTCTTCTGTCTCTGGTATCACCATGGTTCAACACTTCCGTTTTGCCGTATTATCCTATGATTCACATGGGTGTTTTCTGACGAACAACTAAGCCTGTTAAAGAAATGGATGTTTCTAAGTATTCTTCATGTGTAATGCACGTGACTGCATGCTTGCCCATGCAAAATAGGTCTTAAACTTTGCAGGATCAAAATCACTGGGCAACTGGGAATAGTGCTGCTTTTCCAAGCGTGCTTAAACATGGGGCCAATTAGATTTTGGTAGTCTTGTCATGGTTCACTGCCAGATAAGTTTTGTCTTTGATTTATTCATTATCTACCAAATTGTTCATTTTAGTGTGCACTTTTAAGTCTATGTTATCCATCTGTATTTGTTAGGCTACGTAGACATCTTTGCATCTTAAACATGGCTCCAAAATCCAAAAATTAATTGAGATTTATCAAGAAAATGGTGAACAGAGCGAGAGAACCAGGTGTGCAGATTTAGTGAGAAATATGAGGGGGTGAGCAATTTTATGTTACACATAAAATCGCCACAAATTCTCCCTGGACAATTCGGTTTGCAGTTTATGCCAATCTGGTAATGTAATATAGTATTCTTGATGTGTAATGCATGCAGCTGCGTGCTTGCTTATGCAAAATAGGTCTTAAATTTTGCAAGATCACTGTGCAGCAGAGATAGTACAGCTTTCCCAAGCGCTCTTAAACATGAAACCGGTTAGATTTCTGTAGTTTTTTCATGGTTCACTGCCAAATGAGTTGTTTTCCTGGATGAATGGTATATTTCCCTTTCTAGACTTAATTTGATTTGTCCTTATCTTCAGTATAGGGAAAATAAGGAACTATGAAGGTGCATCTGTATTGAGATGGTGTGTGACGCAAACACTGGGACCTGAATGCTGAGTTTATGGTCTCTGTGGGGCGGGCCTCAGAGCCAAGGTCTTAAGCAGAGAGCAGATGAGTCGGGGCCTGTCGTTGCCTCCCAGGGGAGACCGAAATTTACATGCCGTAGTAACGGCTCCGTCTCCCAGCATGCAGTGCGCTCCACACCCAGCCCTAGGGCAAGTGCACCTGCTGAAGGGGTATCGAGTTGCCTTATCTGTGCATCATCTCTTGTTTTTGAGTGGCTCCACGTACACAAACAGGTTTGTGTGGGGGGGGGTGTGAATTACAGCTCCCTGATACTCTTCCGAGTTTGTCTCTGCTGCAGCAAAGTGAATGTTTTTAAGCAGTGAGGCTAGCAGAGAGACTGCTGGTAAAATTCATGTAATTTCTCAGATACTCAAGCCATGTGTTTTTGTTTATTTTCTTGAGTTGATGGGAGAGTTCTCTCTCCTTATTGGTCCCATGGAACACCAAAGCAGCGGAGCACTAGTTATTTAGGAAAATGGCGAGCATTATTGGTCTGAATGGCCTGTTCTCGTTGCTTATTTTTATAATGTTATGTTAAGTATAATACAGCCTTTAAGAAAGTATTGTGCAGCGGCCTGTCTTCCTGCACTTACTGACATCTATGACAACCCCCCCCCATTGCCCATCCCATCTCCACGCAGCCCTTCCACCCCATAGTGAACCTGCAGTGCTCCCCGGACCTGCGGCCCTTCCTGTGCGCCCTGCACGCCCCCGTGTGCGCGGAGTACGGGCGTGTGTCCCTGCCCTGCCGCCGGCTGTGCCAGCGCGCCCGCCGCGAGTGCCAGCAGCTCCTGGACGTGTTCGGCGTCGCCTGGCCGGAGGAGATGGAATGCGCCAGGTAACGCCGTCCGAACCCGGCGGGAGGTTCTACGCACGCGGCCGAGTCTCGCCGTCCGCTCGTGAATTAACCGCCCCGGTTTGTGGTTGTGGCCAGTGGTGGTGGGCCTATCGGTGGTCGCGGAAATACGAGCCGTCGTCGTGAACAAAAGTTGGTCAAATAATGCGGAAGGAAGTGAACCATTTTTGCGCGTGAGAGATCCAGTTGCCTAGCGACAAAGGTCCTCTTAGCCCGCGAGAGCAAGTGAAACCCTGCGAGAGAAATTGAAACCCCTGACCGAGAGGTCCAGTAGACAGCGTGCACAGTCCAGTGGACACCCTGTAACTGGATCTCTTTTGCGTAAAAGTGGTTAGTTTCCTCTCGTATTTATCAAATTACTTTTGTCCACTATGGCGCCTCATACGGTGAGGGAGGGATGGACTGGGGAGGATGGTGATGGCCCTCGTGCTATTGTGACCTCATCGATTCAAACCAGTCACTGCATTTTTGCTGTGGAGTGCAATACATATCGATCGGTTCAGACAAGTCACCAATTAAGAAAACATTAAACTTCTCTTTTTTCCATTCCTTGTATACTCTCCTTCTTGTGCACGTCAGCATCTCTCAGATGCCTCATTGACATTTCAGAGGAATGTAGACATTGGGGGAGGGGGGAAGGAGCAGAAAGGAAAGTACTCCTCTTGATTTTGCTCACGAACGAGTGCATGCCAGTTTTAAAGTGCCGTGAGGCCACCCTTGGACTGAGAGCTCTGTGCTACATTGTAAGTTGCTCGGGGTAACAGCTAAATAAATAATTTAAGTAAAGCTTTATAGGAATCTGTTTTTGTAGTTACTGTTTGGTGCAGTGAGGAGAATCGGTGTACCTCTGTCCCTGCACCACGGATGTTTAATTCTTTAAGCTGTGAGGTCACAAATGTGTGATTAGAATGTTCTTACCTGAACATTCTAATGCTGATGTAACAGTCCCTATTGGTAATTTAGTTCTAGTTAGTTAGTTCTAGTTAGTTCTGACTTGAAATAAAATTTAAAAAACATTCCAAAAAAAACATACTCTTCAAAGGGTTAATGAAGGCCTCTTCCGGCAGGTTCCCTGACTGTGATGAGTCGTACCCGCGGGCCGAGGACCTGATCCCCCTGGCAGAGCCCACGGAGGACACGCTCGAGTCTGCGCGGCGGGACTACGGCTTCTGGTGCCCGCGCGAGCTGAAGGTGGAGCCCGACCTGGGCTACGTGTTCCTGGGGGCGCGGGACTGCTCCCCGCCCTGCCCCAACATGTACCTGGACCGGGAGGAGCTCCGCCTGGCCCGCTACGCCATCGGCGCCGCCTCCGTCGTCTGCCTCTCGGCCACCCTCTTCACCTTCCTCACCTTCCTCATCGACATGGCCCGCTTCCGCTACCCCGAGCGGCCCATCGTCTTCTACGCCGTCTGCTACATGATGGTGTCGCTCGCCTTCCTCCTGGGCTTCCTGCTGGAGGACCGTGTGGCCTGCAACGGGGCCCGGCCGGGCCAGGGGCGGGGCCCCACGGTCACGCAGGGCTCGCACAACAAGGCCTGCACCCTGCTGTTCATGGCGCTCTACTTCTTCACCACGGCGGGCAGCGCCTGGTGGGTGGTGCTGACCGTCACCTGGTTCCTGGCGGCCGTGCCCAAGTGGGGCAGCGAGGCCATCGAGAAGAAGGCCCTGCTCTTCCACGCCGGGGCCTGGGGGGTCCCCGGGGCCCTGACGGTGGCCCTGCTGGCGCTCAACAAGATCGAGGGCGACAACGTGAGCGGCGTGTGCTTCGTGGGGCTCTACGACGCCGACGCGCTCCGCTGGTTCGTCCTGGCACCGCCGTGCCTGGCCGTGGCGGCCGGCTCGGGGCTCCTGCTGGCGGGCATCGCGGCGCTCAACCGGGCGCGGACGGAGATCCCGCTGGAGAAGGAGAACCGGGACAAGCTGGGCAAGTTCATGATCCGGATCGGGGCCTTCTCGGCGCTCTACCTGGCGCCCCTGCTGGGGGTCATCGGCTGCCACGTCTACGAGCAGAGCCACCGGGCGTCGTGGGAGACGGCCTGGGTGCAGGAGCGCTGCCGGGACTACCACATCCCCTGCCCCGCCAAGGTACGGTCCCGTCGGCCCTACACCGTGTAGTCTTCCTCCCGTCTGTGGTCACTCGCCTCCTCTAGTCCCTCTTCCTTCTGAATCTCTCCGCCCCTCCTCACCTTGTCCTGCTTTGTCTGACCGTGCTCCCTCCCTGAGCTACGTATGGAGAATTGCTCGCATTCATCGTGACAGACTTCCTCTCCATTCCTCTTCTTCGCTCCCTTGCTTCTTCCATCTTCCTCACCATCCTCACAATCGCACGTTCTGACACCAAGCTCATCCTATTCTTGCGCTCCCTCAGAACGGAGCCGTCTAGGAATTGCCCTCATCGTAGCCGCGTCACTGCTAAAGTGCTGTGATTGTCATGGCGACCGCTCCTCTCAGTGCTGCTCGACTGAGTGGTTGAGTCGGCTGTCTAGGAGCCCTGTGTTTATTGTCATAAATCACAGGGGACGGTAGACGAAGGCAGGTGTTATTGCTGTTGGCAGGGCAGGCCCCTGACCCCTCCCAAACGGAAAAGCCTTGTGAGAATACCTGCTACATCCCATTTTGATTTGATTAATCAAAAACAGCCAAAAACCAGAACAACTAGAATACAGAGTTAATGAATAAACTTTAGTGGTGGCTTCAGCAGTTGTTTAGCTGTTACCGGATAAAGAGAGCTGTAGCATACTGGAACTTTACCAGTGTAACCTTATGACCATTACAACCTAATGGGATTTTGTAGACTATGAAATAGTGGCACTGTCACTGAACTGTGCCTATTTTTTTTTTTTACCACTTCCGAACAACCAGAAAAAACCTAAATTAAATGGTGAATAGCTCGGCAATTAATTATTTGTTTACAGAAATGGCAGACCACTCAAAATTAGGCTTTATAAAAGTAATCGACTCTGAGCCATGGTTAATATTATAGTATTAAGTTGGAATGGCATATTTTGCTTAAAAGCCATAGGACTTGTACTGTCCAGAAAATTAGGCGGAAGAAAAGTTGTATTAAGAAGTTTGCTGTAGGCAACTTTCTCAAGTTCTCAACGGTAGCAGTGTTGTGAACATCCTGAAAATCACCCATTGGCCCTGGCCACAGAGAGACACTCCCACCCCTGCTTCTCCAGGCAACTAATCAGAACACACGTCAACATTTATAGCTGTTGCTTCGAAGAATTAAAGGGGAAAAAATCTCATGACTGAAATTCGGTTACCTGTAAAATTATTGGTTCCCTTTTTATTATTATTATTGTTTTTATTATTATTAGTACTATGTACTGTACATGCAGGAGAGATGTTTTACCCCAGAGCAAGTTTATGGGTGAGAGACTTTCAGATGCATTCCTTCGTTTTAAAATGGCCCCATATTATGTGCAGGTGTATTTGTTGTCATCTAGTTGTGATTGAAACCTTTTTGCTTTTTTCAAAAATTCAATATTGCCCTTCATATAAAAGCAAAACACAAGCATTAAGTAACACGAGATGCATTTATTTAGAGTGCTTTTGCATTAATGCATGAATTTTTTTTGCTCCGCTACTTTTTTCAGGATATGCCCTTTGCCTCTGAGAAAACTAAAAAGCTTCGCGTGTGTGGCGATGCCATGCGTGCGCACATATGGTGCTTTCACATTGGACACAGTTAATCGTGCAAGCGCATGCTTGTCCTCAGTTATTTTCGTAATTAAATTTCACAAAAGATTCTGTGATCCTGAAGGATAAGTCGTGTTCCACTATAAATGTTCAAACACGAGCCCAGGTGCCCGGTTTCTTCAGTTTTTACACACCACTAACTAAACGGTTTTCCGTCAGCTCCCTTTTTATCAACACAAGCCCATCTCTATTTTTTATTTTTTTTAACCGTTTTATCAATTTGGCTTTTCCCCGGTTGAACTTTTGAGACATCCATTCTCTCTCATCGATTAATATCAGTTTAAATGCTATGGTAAATATATAATTCATTATCGGGAGCCAGCTGAACGGAAGCACGCGCCGGAGTTTTTTTAAACGTGTAAAGAACTAACATACTATGACTTTCACTATTGCAGAATGCCCGGGCATACCTCGCCAATTAGCCCGGTTATGTTTGCCGATTAAAAGCGTTTTATCCAGCAAATATCTTAGTTGCAACACGTTACGTATAGCTAATAATCTTTCTGTCTTTAGGGGTACAGTATTTATAAAGTTTTGACATTTTAACGTAGCGTATATAGATTTAGAATGAATGACGCTGCCGACTGGCTTCGGTAGAAAAATGCACTTTTCATGCAACACATGTCAATTTGAAATTTAAATCCTGTTTTATAAATGTATGATGCCTGTTACAATAGTGGTAATTTAACAATAAGATATTTATTTGGTTATTAATCAGCTTGGTAGCTTGCTTCACAAGCACCACAAACATAGTGGCTTTTTTGTTCTTATTGGCTGAAATATGAAATATTGTATGACGTGCTAAGTCATCACAAGGCTCAACATCCCCCATTCATTCTCTATGGGGAATATTTTTCTGGGGAAAAAAAAATCAAAAACTATTTGGAATTTCTAAAGGCTGTGTGCAAGCACAATGCCAAGCTGAATATTATCAAGTCAGAATGGCATATCTAGCTTAAAAGCTGCAGGAGGAAAAGCAAGCAGAAATTTAGACGGAAAGGAAGTAAAAATTATGCAAAGGAACAGGTTGTGGGTTGCTGAAGCAACCACACTAATAAAAATGGGCCTGTGTACTTTTTCTTTTATTTAATCAGATTTGTTACCTGATCCATGTAAGGTTTTTGATATAGGATTAAGTTTAGTTACACACCATGAAATTCGGGGAACTGATGCGTGCCAAAAACCAGACCGGCATCGCACCGTACATCGAAATACAAAGACAACCAGGGAAGAGAGTCTGTGGGATTTTATTACGCCCACAGAAGAATAGTGGGAGGCGAAAGCGATGACCAGCGATCTCGTTGGAGGATCTGTGGCTTCACCCTTAGCGGCCGTATTGCGTCACGCAAGATGGTGTGAGGGTGTTACCAAAAGGGCAGTTCCATGGTGAAGCTGAATACCGAAAAATGTTTTTTTTCCCCAATGTTTATACCTTTATTTTTTCTTGACTTACAGTAATAGAAACCTTTCTGGCTAAATGGTGGGAGGAGGAAGCATGTTACGGGCAGTATGGCGTTGCTATGGGAACTGCACATGGAGTAATGGAAAAGCCTCCGTACAAATGCAACTCATTAAAAATAATACAGATAAATGCAGCTAACTGGACTTGGCAGATGAAGCGGAGTCTTTTGGGATATTCAAGACGATGCTTGGCTCAATGGCACTACATATTCTCATGAACAGTGGTTCACAAACGGTTCTTGCAACCCCTCTGTGTATGCTGGTTTTCATTTTAACAACAAATCTCAAAATTTGAACAAGCTGTTCATTTTACTTAATTAGAAGCTTTTCAAGTTTTGAGGGATTATTTACCCTCTGACTTTGTCAGAACAGACTATTCATGCCACAAAGAATAAAAGTCCCATATTCTCATTGCGCTTATTGTATTATATTGCAAATGAATAGCTACATAAAAAGAGGTTAAATTATTTAACTGATCAAGTTAAAGACTGAGGTGAGTCTGTAGGCTTCTAATTGATGAAGGTGTGTACGCATGGCCACTAGAACTAACCACCTGGTAGGTCTTGAATAATTCAAAGACAGAGCAAATGATAACGAGCCAAACCTGCATTGTGTTAAAGTTTAAGGGAAAAAAAATAAAATCACATTTGTTCAACAGTTTTAATTGAGCATGATATTGGCTATAACAAAATCCAGCATTGGCATCTTCCTTATAGAAAATGAATAAATCTTCTGTGTGACATGGCCTTTACAAAGAGGTTGAAATGTCCCAGTGAATTCCTCAACCACTTCAGTGTTACGGGTAGCGTTCCTACCCATCGGCGCATGACGTGGTCTCCGACAGGCGCTCGGATCCAGATGAATGTTGATTTGTCTAAAGAGAGCGATGGGGCGGGGCCGGGCGCTCTGCTGTTGCAGCTGCCAGCTGACATTAAGGCAGAATGGGCCCAGCAGGCAGGGGCACAGGAAGCGGCCGTTTTGAAGGATCGCACAATCTGAAAAGGTCGGAGAGTCACCCGGACCTGAATGCACTGAGGCGTGCCGGCGGAGATGGCTTCTGTGCGCGAGCGAGCGACTGTGTGTGCGTGTGTGTGTGTGTGTGCGTGCGCGCGCGTGTTTCTGTGTGTGTGCGCTGGTTGGGCATGGTTGCACGCTGCCACTGCAGTATAACAATGACCATCGGCGCCTTTTCTTTCCGCGTTGACGGGAAAATAAAGGGCCTTATTTTAGCCTCCAAATTGGGCCACCCACTGCATTTCAGGACAAGGGCTGAGAACAAAAACCGTTTCTGTGAACTCACAGCTGTTACAAAGAACTAGGACCGAATTGCAGTTAAATATTGACTGAAGAAAACTCAGCTCTGCATATAGGGTTAAACGCACCTCGCGAGATGGAATTTATCCCTCAACGCCGTGGTTAATAATGGATAATGAATCGACAGCCCAGCTCCCCAGTGTCGTATAACAAAACCTTCTCTGTAATTTATGTGGAGTCATTTATGTTCCTTCAGCTATGAGTGATTACAGACGGCTGTACGGCTTACCTCATTACTATTAATTAGTTGTTCACTGGAGTCAGAAACAAGTGAATGAATAACTAATTGTGCCACCGCTGGATATTACTAGCTCGATCAAATTCCAGCTGACGATGAACACAGGACATACGGTAGGGACAGGCCGCCATGATCCTGGAGTAACGGTGTTGTCTGGGTTCTTTTGTTCAATCCAAGCCTGTTCGCTCAGTTTAATTATTAAGAGCCTGCACATGAATATTCAATCTTAATAGCGGAACATTGAGTGCCTCAATCATACGCTCCCCTGCTTTTGTTCGTGATTAATTGGCATGTATCTTGTGCATGATTAATTGGCACGTATCTTGCGCACCTACAGTGTGGATGGGGGAGAAAGGTAATCCGTGCAGTTTTTTTTCTCAGAATTTGAAGGAGAGGAGGTGGGCGGGGCTTGCGGTCTGTTCCGTGGCTTGTGTTACCGGAGGCGACCGCCGGCGCGACAGAGACAGAAAGGGAGAGGGCGCGGCATTTGTGTGTGAGCCAGGGTGTTGCGTGCGAGGCGAAGTTTGTGTGTGTGTGTGTGTGTGTGTGTGTGTCTGTGCGTGCCCACGCCAAAGCATTTGTGTGAGTGAACCAATGCAATGGCACATACACATAAGCTGGCACCTGTGTGTGAGTGTGTGTGTGTGTGTGTGTGTGTGTGTGTGTGTGTGTGTGGGTGGGTTGTGTGTGGTGTGTGTGTGTGTGAGTGGTGTGTGTGTGTGTGTGTGTGTGTGTGTGTGTGTGTGTGTGTGTGTGTGTGAGCGAGCGCAGAGCAGAAGGAAGTATGGATTGTCTGAGGGCAGCAGTGTGCTAGTTGAGAAGCAGAGACACGTGTACGCGCACACACACACACGCACATGCACAGGCAAGCAAGCCCACATGCAACACATCCAACAACGTGGAGCAGGACCAAGAGTTGCAGAAAGCTGAGTAATACAGAAAGGATGGAGGGGGAAAGTAAGATGCAGAGAGAGAGAGAGGAGTGGGAGGAACAAGGGAGAGCAGGAAGAAAGAGGGCCAGAATGGGAATAATAAAGGCAGAGGGAGCAGTAGGGGTAGATTGAAAGTCTGGAGGTGTGGCCAGACAAGCGGAATCCATTAATTACAAGATTATGGGGCTGCAGTATCACCTTCTGTAAGAGCTGGATTTAACAACCACGGAAAACTACTTTGTCTTCAGTTTGACACGTATGCTATATCACACGTACTACACTGGCATAACTTGAGGGATGATCCGTTTTGGCTGGAAAACTATGTTCAGAGTATTGCACCTTTTAAACATTGCATTTGTTCTGCATTGGCTATAGACTGGGGCCTTATTACTTTAAAAAAAATTAAACTATGTGTTGTCTTGCAACCAAGGAAACATTCACACAGTTGAATGGGCCAGCTTACTGGTTGGATGTAATTTGTCAAAGATCTTCTGGCAGTTTAACACCAAGTGCAACTACATAGTTGCTCTGCTGTTGAATTCAGAACTTCTAAATGTACATATTGGAGTAAGCCATCGTCTGTACAAGGTTAATTGCACAGTGACAGACAATTACCATAGCTACCATAGCTTTTAAGAGTTGGCAATTTGAGAGTAGTGGTAGGGTGTGGGGAAGCAAACTATTTTGTAAGTCTTCAGAGCCTTTTCTAATGTTCCACTTGCTCAAACATCTTGCGTAATTTTAGTATGGGTTGTATAGATCTGGTCATGATGTCATCAAATATAACTGTGTACAGTTTGGCTTGCATTACTGTGTAATCATTTAATCGTTAATTTTAATGTATCCGTACATCAGTGTTATTTTTTCCCCTAATATGAAAACTGCTGCATGTACTTTTTGCTTTATTTACTTTATGTATTTATTAGCCTTTATCATGTAAGACTGTCTGGTGGTTATTTGGTATGCATACATTATCAGCTGTGATCATTGTTGGTGATAAGCAAATAGTTTTTGTTATTTGAACATGATGTGGATCTCAATGATTTCCCCCTCCCGCCTCCAAACCCCTGCCCTGAGGGCAGGTAGCCCCCTCCTAACCCCTGCCCTGATGAATGGTAAACCCCCTTCTCCCAAACCCCTGCCCTGAGGACAGGGAGACCCCTCCCCAAACCCCTGCCCTGAGGACTGGGAGACCCTTTCCCAAACCCCTGCCCTGAGGACAGGGAGACCCCTCCTAACTCTGGGCCTCTCTGTGTGGCAGGTGGAGCAGGCCGGGCGCCCGCACCTGATGCTCTTCCTCATGAAGTACCTGATGGGGCTGGTTGTGGGAATCCCCTCCGTCTTCTGGGTGGGCAGCAAGAAGACCTGCTTCGAGTGGGCCGGCTTCTTCCACGGCCGGCACTGCAAGAAGTGAGTCCTCCCTTCCTTTTGTTTTCCTAAAACTCGTAAATTTTCCCTTCGCACCACGGTCCCCTAAAGTGGGTGATTTCACTCGCAAAGATGCCCAGGGAGGGAGTGTTCTGTCGACGGGTGATCCCGCCTCGGAGTGCATGTTCATGGTGGCACAACCCGCGGGCACCTGCCGCCCCGGACGCACAGTCCTCCGGTGCTGCGGGACTCCTGGGTAAAGAGATTTGGGTACCTGGCCGCATTACGTCAGAGGACGAGTGTACTGGGATCAGACGGGCCTACAAGTACGGTTAGACACCCCAAATAGGGAGTAAGTAAATGCAATAGGGATATCTCTACCCAAAACACGTAACACTAAAGTGTTAATGTGTAGTGGGCAGAGATGCTTCTATTGACTAGCCCAGGGTTCTGCTTCATAGAGATGCAGTATGGTTTGAATCATTAGTAGAGCTCCTCTGGCACACAGTACAGGTTTTTTTCCCCCTCTAATGTATTTTCAAATCCCGGTTGTCTGTCATTAATAATGCCCATGTCCCCCAATCTTCCTCCACCCTCCATCTCTGTCTCCATGATCTCTGCCTCCTCCATCTCTTCCTTCCTACTCTCCTCCCTCATCTCTTTCTGCTCCCCCTTCTTTCTCTCTCGCTTCCCTGCACCTCTCCCTCCACCCCATCTCCCTCTCTCCCTCTCCCTCCCCCAGTAGCGGGACGGAGGAGAGCAGGCGCCCCCTGCGGGAGCCGGACTTCTCCCAGCTCCTGCGCGAGCCCCAGGGCCCCATCGTCCGCAAGTCCCGCGGCACCTCCACCCAGGGCACCTCCACCCACGCCTCCTCCACCCAGCTGGCCCCGGCCGACGGCCAGCACAGCCGCGCCAGCAGCGTGCACAGCAAGCTGAGCAGTCGCCACGGCAGCCTGCGCCCCGCCCGCGAGGGCAGGTAAAGGGGCGGAGCGAACCCGCGTCTTAGCCTGCGTGCCGCCATTTCATACCCAACCCTATCCATCCCTGACTGTACCAGTGCTGAGGTCCCTTAGGCTGTGCTGTGTCTTAGCAAATCCTCTTTCCAGACTCACACTTTTCAGAGTACGCTCTGTTCTTACCAGAAGAATACATTATCAGTAGAACAGGTTCATTAATTTATTTAAGCCTCAGAGAAGTATTGAGGGAGAGCCCCTCATTTACAGTGCTGCCAAGTTACCACAAAAGGAAGAAACAGGAACACTGCATAAAAAGAGTCAAACATTTTAAACATTAGTGAAAAGAACTGGTAAAAAACTAAAATTAGGTTCTGAAATTGCCTCAAAGGTAGTAAGGAGTTCAATTTAAAAGTTTTTTGCAGATCATTCCATATATGAGTGGAATAAAAGCAAAAAGCAGTCTGTCCTAGAGCAGACTGTCTCATGATTATGCTTTTGAGTATATGAGAGCATTTGGGTCCTTCGAGCTTGCAGAGAACATTTTTTGTAGTTAGAATACTTTAGAATGTACTTTAGAATTATGTAGCAGTTCCTTCATTTCTTGCACAGTCTTAAGCCAGCACAAAAGCCCACTGCACTAACCCCACCCCTTTCCCTCCCTAGACACACCCCCTGCAGCTACCAGGAGGTGGAGCAGCACCTGCAGTTCGGGAGCGCGCTGCACCTCAACGACCAATCGCTGTCGCGCCACAGGAGCAGCACCCAGCACCTGAACAACCAGTCCCGCCACGGCAGCACCCGGGACCAGAACGAGACCCCGCCCACTCAGGTCACCCACGGCTCCAGTGTGGACCAGGTGGTGGAGGACGACTGTGCCAGCGCCTGATTGGTCCGCCCTCGCGAGGCTCAGGACCCGTGGCTGAACTGTTCTCTCATGGGGCAGCTAGAGACGAAAGATGGAGGTGGTCATCAGCCTCAGTATTCCGTCGCCCTGTTCCTCAGGGTCGTCAGTCTGAGATTCAACGGTCATCTAGACTTGGTGATGCTGTGTTTGGTGTACATTTTTGCCTGTCTAACCCCAGAGGGTTGAACTTTAAGGACACTGGGGTTTTTTTTTTTGTTTGTTTTTAGATACTGTGAAAGTGAAAGGATACTGTGAAAGACAATGTCCCAACTGATCTGTGTAAATGTAGCGTGGTGCGTAAATGAACTGTTCTACTGCTGTGAAGGAGGCTGCAGCTGTCCCAGAGAGCATTGCTGGAATACAGGGGAGCGGCTCACCTACAGGTCCAATTCAATGTGAGAAGAACCATCGGACTTACGACCAAAGGCCTATTCACTATATGCAAGAATAACAAGCCCTGTTTACAAAGACATTTATCCCCAGAATGTAATAACAGGAATTAGGGAGGGCCAGGTGGCTGCTGCCATTGTAACTCTGAAGGTACAGGTGACGTGTTCAGGGTAGAAAGAGATGTGGCGAGTAAGGTTGTCACAGGACGGACAAGAATCTTTGAACATGGGCCTACATGCATGTGTGCCTGCAAACCATGCATCCATTTTGGTAGCCTCAAGGGTACAGAAACAGGGTTGAGACTGAAACGTATCGACTTGTTGAAGCCAATCCAGAAGCAAACTAGCAGTTTAACAAACTTTACTTTTGGCACGAACATACGGATACTTCAGTCTATCTTAGCCCTGGGTGGTAGTGGCCGCTGTTCTTGTTTTCGTTTAAAAAGGGATGACGTTTGGGGCTGTCGAGTGGTGTGTGAACCATGCGGAATTGTAACCGTGCCAGTACAGACTGTGCCCGGCAGGTCAGCGTGTGATTGGCTGTAGCCCACCCAGGGAGGGATTGAATTGGAAAGTTCATCCCCATTTCATCGCTCATGAATGTTTCCTTGATTCTGGTATGCTACCCGGCGCAGGGACTGCACAGTCTGTCCGGTGGGTCACAGTGAAAAGAAGAGCTTTTGAGGACCCACACGCTACACTGTACTGTCCCAAAATGGTGGGGCACATTTCAGCAAAGGGACAGGTTTACAAGCCCGATGGAGCACTTCTACAAATTGGAAGAAGATAAAACGCAGGGATAACATTTGGTTGAAAAAACAATTGCATTTTTGAAAAGGGACAGTTGAGGTTAATTCTTCTTTTTCCACTGCATTTTCCACTTTTTATTTTATTTTTTTATTATTTAAATCCACTTTTTCCCACGCATGAACTATAACAGTGCATTTCAATTCAAGATCGGGTGCCAGACAGACCCTCTTTCAATTGTAAATAAGTGTTGGCATGCAGACTTCATGCTGCTGTCTCTCACCCTGCTGCTGCTGCTTCTTGTGTTCACACAGTCAAAGCTGTCAGTCAAAGCTGGAGTGCATTTTCTGGTGAAACAGCATGGCATTGCTGAGAGATTTATACACTCCAGTCTTGGGCAAACACACTGCTGTTCAGTGATGCCCTCCATGCCTTATACCCCTAAAGGCTCACTATGCAGGATTTTTTACCTCGAAAATATTATAAAATTACCATGCTAAGGCGTATCTGTGATGCATGGGCAATCTGTCTTTAGGCACTTTCGCCAAATCCGTGTACCTTTACCTGTATTTGTTATTCGAAAATGTTTTTGGGGACGTGTCTGGGCGTGGCACTCTTTTTTTTTTCTGTGTGGGGAGTAGTGGGCGTGGCTACAGAGCTAGCTAGCCTAGAATTCCATATACAGTGAAGCAAAAAGACAAGCCGACGGGGCTCGTTCAAGAACTGGAGTTAACCTTGGAATTGCTTTTCCTTTGTGGTGTCAGCTGAAGTTTGCAAAGGCGACAAAGAGCGACACGGAGTTGGCTTGTTTTCTGTTGGACCTGTAAGTAACGATGCTCAAGTGTGAAGCTGGCGACGATAAGGACTTCGGGAGTGTCAGGGTCTGAAATCCTGAAAGTTCCAACGATCAAACCACTATGACGTTCAACGTAATGGAATTAAGCTATAATCAAATCTGCCTTCTTACTGTAGCTGACAGTTGCTCATTTCATGGTACTAACATTTATGTCTAGCTAGCTATCCAGCTGGCTATGTTTGGTGGGGTAACTTACTCAGTGTGAGCGGGTGAGGTTGAATATGGAGGAGGAGGCTTCTTTGATTGTCAACACAGGCTAAGAAATCCTGCATAGTATGCCTTTAACTTGCATAATCACAGCTGCTGTGCTACGGCTGCTGGGTTGCTCACTCGGTAAAAGTGAGTCAGCAACATGGTCTTGGAGAGACTTCAGCCCATGCCAGTGCCGGGGTGGCACACAATTGGCTTTGCGTCACCCAAGGGATATATGGGAGGGATCCAGTTGGCAGGTATAGCAATGCTCATTGCACAAGTGACTCCTGTTGGCCGTCCGGGCGTCTGTGGCTTGCTCTCTTCACACGCGTGTGATTGGGTCTCCTCCGCCCCTGCTCTGCACGTGCGAGGCTTGTGTCTGTGGTGTGAAAAGAAGCATCTGGCTGGCACCATGTGCACACTTGTACATAGTTTGCAAATTGGTCATTCCAAATTCAGGTGAGATTTTTTTTTTTTTTCAGATAAATTTAAAAAGGTTGCTGTGTAGTAATTAAAAGACAATGGAACCTGATTCCATTTTTAAATGTCCAATTCCGTTCAACAATGTAAATATTCTTCTTTTTAAAAAAGCCAGTTCCTCAGTTCCTGTATGTGTGGAATCACAGGAAGGTTAGGTGAGGTAACCAAACTGGTAGTAAACTAGCCATTTATACCTAGCATAAATACCAGTGTGTGAATATGTCCTTTCAAACCTTCACCTGTTTATCCATAGCCTACCTCAGTCCTGCCTCCAGGTACCTCATGTTCTCTCTGTACGGTGCCCTGTGTTTAAATGCTGTGGTTCAGGGATCTGCAGCTATGGACCTACAGGGTATCTTCCTTTCTGCTTTCATGTAAAATTGAGCAACCAGTTCAGACCCGTGAAACCGGGTGAGTTGTCACCTGGGAAATCATCTGCTTTCATTGATCAGTGTTGTAATAACACGTACACTGCAGCACCAGCAGGCCCTGCAGCTCCCCAGGACCTGGATTCCAAACCCCCCACTCTGAATATTAAAAAAAAATATTTCATGACATCACACAGGAATTGACCAGGTCAACGGTCCTCTCATTTTTGGAGCTATTTCCCACGATTTTGGCTCAGAATTCAACCAAAACAGTTGGCTAATCAGGTGACGCACATTTTTTGTGTTTACAAGATGTTTCTCATTTTCCTGCTGTCGTTCCTTCACCCAGGAGCAAAGACATTGGCTCTGTGGGTGTTTTGCAGATCGAAACTAACCAATTGATTAAATAAAAGGCCAGGTGGTAACTACAGCTGCTGCTGCTTCAGAAACTTAAAATTAGTTTGTAACCACTGGTGCCCACACGCATGCGAGTCTACTGAAACTTCTGAGGTGAGATTTCCTTTGCTGTCATTGTTAAAATAACATTTTCTGAGAAAGTCTACACTTTAAGCAAGCTTGTCGCTGTTGTGCCTCTGTTCTCCAAGAACAGATTATCCTGAGGAATTCCCAGAGATTTGTAGATGTTGGTCCAAGTGTCTTGTCCTTGACATTCCAAATTACAGAAGCTTATTTTGGAGAGTAAAATTGCGTTGGATTTCAGAATGGTTATTAGCCCTTTGCAGAGTAGGTTTTTTTGAAATTTTTTAAGTCAGTGTTCTAGAACTCCGTTGCTCTTTAAATTACCGGTAGTAATATTTTACATCAGGATTAGGATGTTCAGTTAAGAACATTCTAATCACATATTTGTGATCTTACACCTTGAAGGGTTAATAGTGATGAGTGTTGCATAGATATAGGCCCGCCCCATCCCCTAAATTAGCATATGCCTTCATACGTGATAACTTGCAACGCGTTAGAAAATTAACATTTAGAAGGGACGTTTAGACTACTCCACATAATATAACCTAACCCTTTACAGTGGGGTTCCTTTAGAGATGTATATATATATAAATTGCAGGGACCCTAACCTTTTTATATGAGCAGTTTCCGCTACCTGCTCTTTCACTCCGTTTCTTTCCCTTTTGTCGGTAATGTCCAAAGGGGAATGGAAGCCTTGGCTTTATAGCCCCAGACCCAAATTGAAATGCATCAAATACAATATACGGTACTTGTCAATAAAAGACGTTTGAATGCAGTTTGAGTGTCGTTTGAGTAAATTTTATGCAAGTCGTGTCATTTTACACAATGAAAATGATACTAAGATGAATCCAGGCTTTGTTAATGCTTTGAAGAATAATGTGGGGAACATGAAAATATGATCAAAATTAACGGAAATTGATGTGAAATACCAGAATGGATGTTTGAGGAAGTATTTCATGGACTGTAAAAGACAAATAAGCAGTGCTCTTAGGTTGACAAGCAGTTAATTCTGCCAATCATCTCAATGTTCATGCTGCTGTATCAACAAATTATAAGCACAGTATTCTCTCACACTTTATTAAATATTCATGACATTCCAGCCACCCCTTCACCAGTTACCTGAAATAAAGAAACACCAGCTCTCCACAGGCCAGCACAAGTGTACAAACCATAAGGATTTTCAATGGACCGGTCCCCTAAATTTTTACACCTTAAAGTTTTTTTTCCTGTAACTTACCATTCCACTTGCTAGTATCTATTGACCAGCGTAGATCCAAGGGAAGTTAAAAACCAGTCACACACTGCTCCCATAAACTTGATGACAGATTAAATGACAAATTAGCACAGTTCATTTTTAAGTGTACGTCTAGTTGCTGTTACACTACGAAAGTTGAATGAACATTATCTGGATACTTTGAGCCAAAACATCCACACCATGTGGATTTGTGTAAGCAAATGATGCTGGGGTGAAAACTGGAAAGTTCGCTAAAGATAATCTACAGCAGTATAGGGCGTGGCTGGTTCTAAAGAGTAACTCCTGATTGGTTTCCGATGCCCCCTGTGGCATCGCCCGCTTCCATCCGTTTGAGAAACGGACACCGGAACGCATTAACCACGCAAAACGGATCGGTTGCATATTTATTGTTCATTTGATATAGTTATGATTCTCTAGTAAGTACAATACCGAAATAAACACATTTTAAAAAAAGTTTTTCTGAAACAAAAATAGTAACAAAAGCATGTACACTGTATACTACATTTTAATTACAGAACAGTCTACTCTCCAAAAAAGGCACTAAATTCTGAAATAGAAGATATAGGAATTTTTCTCTCATAATGATACAACAGTGATTTAATTTATCTCGTTTATATGTATTATTTTTGTCCACATATTCAACAAGGACAGGTGACAGGGACAGGTAAGGTTTCCGAGCCCTGGAAGATTAAAGGCAGAGCACTCCCGTTCAGGGAAGGGGTCATGGGTCATGCCTTCCTCCCCACATCGACAGGCTCGGAGCACAACCGCTCTGTGAAGTTACAGTGAGCGAGCCCCTGGGCCGACACAGTCTGTCCTGAAGTCTCTTCGTTCCAAACCAAGGACTTTGATTTGTTATTGCCATCTCGTTTGTTTTCTCTCATAGCGGAGCACAGTTTCAAGTCCACGACCGCCGACGGATCGGCAAGGCCAGAAAAAACGACTCTGTTATTCACAGCCACCCTCAATACCAAGTTATCCACAAAATATGTCTTTTGTTTCTTTTTACACAATTTATATACCGATACTACACACAAGACACACACACACAGGCTTGGATTAATACTTGATTCTGCCTGCTTGACAGCTATACGATATTTTCATGTATAAACACATTTTTCGTAATGTTTGCCACGGAACAATGGTAACTCGTAACACACTCGACGTTTACTTTCATTCTGGAGGAAGCCAAACTTTGTTTCGATACCCAATTGCTTGTGGTCAACAACTGCTCTGACACAGTTCAAGTTCTAAAATAATATCAACCTTAACACTTGTAACGTGTGAGTCAATTTAATAGCGGAGAGACGGTTTATACCAGTGTTTCTCAACCCTGGTCGTGGGGACCCACTGCCCTGCACGTTTTATATGTCTCCCTGCTCCAACACACCTGATTCAAAAGAATGGATCGTCATCAAGCTCTGCAGAAGCTTTGATAACGACCCATTCATTTGAATCAAGTGTGTTGGAGCAGGGAAACATCTAAAACGTGCAGAGCAGTGGGTCCCCAGGACCAGGGTTGAGAAACACTGGTTCATACGCAAACACATGGAAGCTGAGAAAAGGGAGTACCTTGAAGAACACACAGGTCTTCGTTTTAAATGTTTGCGAGATAAAATATACAGGAGAGTGCAGAGCGACAGCACACAGGTGTGAAGTCTGCTAGCTGTCCTGCCCTTGAGGTTGAGGACCCTGGCAGGGTGGAATAGAGACTTAAGTGGAAGCAAGGCACACATCTTAAAATGGCTGACCACTGGCTACAGCAAGTCCAATGCCACCGCTGCCCTGCAGCTCCAGTGGGTTGTCTTAGTTTGGATATGCGCTGTTCTAATAAGTCCTACTACTAATTCAGGGATCATTTACCAATTATTAAAATAAACAGAAAAAAGCTTTACCTAAAATACCGGGGGTGCTTTGCCTTTAAGAATAATCACAGTTAAAAACACAAACAGGCAGGTAGTTTACATAAAAAAAGCATAAAATGGAAAAGAAACAAACAAAAGTGTTCAATATTAAAACTTTTGGCTTTTAACAACAAAAGTTTTCAAAAACATAACAAAAAATCGTCTCATTTCATTCTATACATCTCTGCTTAGCAGAATTATACACAGGAAGAACAACAACCCGAACAAAAAAAAAAACATTAAAAATACATTTTGTCTGATTAATTTTTCAAGGTTTTTTTGTTTACCTTGTACAACAAGCATTTCATATAGAGACAAGCGTTAGGTTACTTGATAGCAGTGCCTCAAAGATTCTGAAGCGGCACAATTTGCCAGTCAGCTTAGCTGTCATCCAACAGACAGTACTTTAAGAAAGTACATGACAGAGAGTACTTAAGCAAAAAAAAAATTATTATTTTTCATTTCACGTTGCCAGCAGCATCCTAAGAGCCAATAGGATAACACACAAAGGGGGAAATGACCGTTTAGTTGCTAGCTTTTCCGTCTTCCCCCGTATTCCAGAGAAACAAACCACCGTACCACGCCTGCTTCATTACAGTCTGTCCCCTCATGTGCCTAATGCCCAGTCGATTAATAATCTGCGTTCTTTAAACAGGGACAAAGAACGGGGGAAAAAAAGTAGACAATGATGCGTTGTTCTCCTGGGATTGGATACTACTATCCAACATGTCAGTCAGAATTTCCTTCAACAAACGTCTTGCCTGTGGTTATGAAGCATCTGAAACTCATACCATTAGATTAACCAATATTGACCAGGAGGCATACACTCCAGAATGTTTTGCCATACGGTATTTAACAGTCAAACAGCAGAAAAGGAACTCAGACGATCATAATCAATTCCAACACAACCCTTATAAGACCAAAGGACTGATTAGCATTTCCAGCCCACCTGATGTCTCAGGGAAGGCTGAACCATTAATTATCCCTACGACTAGTGACCGTAGCAGTTTTGCCTCTATAACAATGTATGTTCATAATAATATTCTGTAGTGTTCTTAGTAACCAATTTCAATGTACTTATATACTTTTTAAAAAGTATTTCTGGATAACAGTGTCTGGTAAATTAATTAGATATAAAACAATGTATTCAACAGTATGTATTATAAGCATTTCTGGACAGCAGGAGCATCTGCTATGTTCTTAAATAATTCCACTTTAAAATCACTTTGGGTTCAAGCAACAGTCAAATGTATTTCCATTTACGACTCACAAGTGCAGGGCTCTGTCATGCCTGCGTGTTTGCTGGGGGTGGCGCCCCCTGCTGGCATGACTGTCAGGAGGCTGGTGCGTGTATGTGTCCCCCCCCCAGCTAAGCAGCTACGGGGATCACGGCCATCTCACCCCCCAGCCACCCGAGCACCGTGCCGCCTGGGACTGAGTTAGTCTATGACACGCAGATCCTCCTCCTGTAGTTCAACACACTTTTGATCGCTTTGGGATTTTAAAGTCACGTTCTCCACACAGAAGCATTTGTATTTCATAAATTTAAATTAAAAAAACCCTCATTTTGATTGAGCAATGATTCAGAAAAAAAAAACAAAACATAAAATGTCCAAAATATATAATGTCCCTTTTTTTTCTTGAATCACCACGGGAACGAAGGCTCGCACGCTGTGGCACAAGCTCTGCGTTCGCTCAGAAAATCTGCTACGCTAACGGCCTCTAGCGTCTCTCTAAAACGCGCTATGCTAGCAACCTCGGGTCTCCTCCCGAAATGAGACAAGCTAGAGACTTCCAACCCTGCGTTCTTCTGCTACGTCGTACGTGAGCTAACTGGAGAAGCGACGCCTGTTCTACTGGAACGTCGTGCGCGAGGTAGCGCCGGTGGGTGGGGGGCGTGGCACCAGTCGCTACACCGTATCGCGCGGGAGGTAGGACGGGGGGGGGGGCTAGAGTGGGATACGGAGGTACGGAAGTGCAACCAAGGAAGAGAGGGACGCCGTCTTCCTCGGTCACCCGTTCACGAGGGACGGAGAGACGGAGGAAGGGAGGGAGGGGTCGGGCGTCCGGAGGTGGTTATTGTATCAGGTGCTCAAACAAAACACTTTGAAAACAAAAAAAAGGTTAATGATAAACTTAAGCATTTCAGTCTTAGATTTACACTTAAAATCTTATTTCTATTGCTTTTTTACTGAACAAAACAAAACGACTGCCAGTGCAGTGGGACAGTTTGATTCATTCCAAGATTTGACAATGGGGTCAGGCAATTTCACTTGCCAAACAAAAAGTACCTTAAAACAAGATAATATTTTCCACTTGAGAGAAAGAAATAAGATTTTAAATCTCGAGACTACGAGACTAAAACACTTAAGACAGAATTTTTTTTTTTTTTTTTTTTACAGTGAAGGAAAGACAAAACACCCTGAAAGTGAACAGAATCCATGCCAAGGGGGAGGCGAGTGGGGTCCTATGAAATGAACTTTCTAATGGGCAAAAGCGTACGTGGTTATGCTGTACTCACACTTAACCTGTAGATATATAGAAGAGGAACGTGTGGAGTCCAATCAAGGAGCAGGCAGGGTTGCCATGACCACGAGAACATGAGGTGGGGGGTGGCTTTGGGCGTGAAGCAGGAACTCACACGGTGTCACACGCGGCTTTGGTCATCGTTTAGTCCTCCCGCCCCACGGCGAACGCGGCCCCATCGCACGCGCTCACTTCGCTTCGCTGCCCTTCCCTCCCCGCGCTCCTGCTCCCCGACCGCCTCCTCCCACCCCCACCCCCCCCCCGCGCGGGTCGCCTCCTCAGTCGTCGTCCAGCACCTCCGTCTTGATCTCGCCGCCGGCCCCGCCCTGCTGGGCCAGCGCCAGGATGGAGTGGTTGACGGCGGCCATCTCCACGGCGAGCGTGATGGGGTCCTGGTGCTCGCCGTGGCTGTTGCTGTCGTCCTGGAGGGATGGGGGAGACCAGGAGACAGCGGTCAGTCTGGGGCCCCCCTCAGCCTTCCCCGGCCCCGCGCCCGGCCGTCCAGCCGGTGGGGCCCTCTGCGGTCCCGCGCTGCCCAGGCTGGGCCTGGCCGCCAGCCAACTGGGCGGCAAAACGGGCACCTAAAAATCGCAAGAAGGATTCGTTTTTAGTTTCACCGCTCCCCCTGAAATCAGGGCAGTTTATTTTAGGGCATTTGATTTTAGGTTGGTGCGGTGCAAAGGGAAGAACTAAAATAGCTTTCAAAGACAAAATGAAGGCTTCAGCGTAAAGCTCACCTACTCTGCACTGTCACACTTGGCTAATACTGTAATACTACTCCGTGTGCTTGTATTTGCTCAATACTGTCAGATGCAGGTCTAATACTTCTCTGTTGTGCTGCATTAACACTGTTGCACCTGTTGGACAAAATTAAGGTACCCCTGTCCGTTTTATTCATTAATCTAGAACATTCAAACTTTCAAAAAATTTTCAAGGAGGACTGAAGCCCAGACTTTGGTTTGAGAAAGTGTAACTTAGTCAAGCAACCGACATTCCAACGGCACGAAGGCAAATCCATTCCTTTCACGCTTTGTTGGTTTTCGGCTTGGGTTTCAGCAGGTTAAACCCTTTCATCGGTTAATCTTTCTGCTCTTAAACTCTTAGCGCTTAAACCACTCAGTCACGCAAACGTGTTACGGAGAGTTGTTAGTGATCACTTAATCGAATCTTTCAAAAATTCTTAACTCGCAGGAAAGCATTGTTCCCTACATAAAGGGTCTCTTGTCGTTTCAATTTATTTACCCTATTTACCAGATTCCCCATTCAAATAAGTAATTAATTCACTACACGACCCCTCCACTCTAATGAAGATGGTGAAATAGTGCATATGCAACAATCAGTCACACTGGCATCAGTCATTCATGAATGATCAATCAAATTGATGGCAAAACATTTAAGCAATGTTTAAAATATTTGTACTTTATTTTTTATAAAATCATACACTAATACAGCAATACATTTTTTTAAAAGATGTTCAGTATACGAACATACAGTGCTGTTCATTCATGAAATGTGTTTTCCTCATTTAGAAGTTGGTACCTTTAACAAAAGGAATATGGAATTAATCGTCTAAAACTGTCAAGCACAGGTGGGATTTTTCATTACAAATAATTCTGCAAGCCTGTTAAATCATCTCCTCCCAAACACAGGAAACCCTGAAATATTTATCTAATACATTTCATCTTCATAATATTTATCTGTAAAGCTTTCAAACCCAGTGGCATGTCCACAAAGGTATGCTACGTTTGAGCTGTAAGCATCCAGAAGCCTGTTTCAATCTGTTCTGTGTAGGGTTTGGGCCCAGGAATGTTATCGCCATGGTTTGTCAAAGAGGTTTTGAAAGATGTTCTTTAACGATTGACTCAATTAGTTTTGGTGTTTCACAAATGGCAACCTTGAGAAAGTGGTGACAGCTCCAAACATTTCTGTTGCGCGTCTAGCATACCTGTGTGGGCGGGGAGAGGTCAAATCTGGGTCGGGGGAATGGCCTCTTTTCAAAAAAGACAGCATCGCAGGCCTGCAATAGTTTACGAAAGTCATTTTTGCACAGTTGTTACGATTTGGAATCAATCAAAGGTACAAAGGACCTATGGACCGAGCCAATGTGTGTTCACTCCCCTTACAACGTTGCCCATAACCCTCAAAAGCAGCAAGCTTGCGGCTGGGTTGAGAATGGACTGTTCCATGTACTTGGGAGGGGGAACCATTCAGTGAACTGGGTATTACTATACATTGCAATTTAACCCTGACCAGGAAACAGCTGCAATGCTGCTGCACGGACAAGACACTGACAACCTGATATTCAGTGTTCCTATTTGTAATTCAAAACTCAAGACTTTCCAGTAACTTTCAGGGTGTTTAGTTTCATTTCTTAAGTTTTCATGGACCTTTTTTTATAAATTATGATCATATAATGGACTAGAGTAAACCATTAAGACCTTTTGTATTGAAAATCCCACTCTTACAGTGTAACCAGTTTAACAGGGTTTTCCAGGTTGTGTGCCTTTGAAAACAGAACAATAATGTCACCGAATTCACTACAGCTAGGAATTTCATTGTGTGGGATGTGCAGCAGCTTTTCTTAAGTGCATTAAACCAACATAAAATCAAGTATCTTCTGGCTTCACAACACTGGATTTTCTGCGTTCAAGTAAGCACTTTCAAGGTTTTTAGGGACTTGAGGGAACCCTCTGTCTTCCGCTACCTGCTCGGAGTAGTCGTTGCCATCGACGTCGTCGCTGTTGGAGTGGCCCCCTGGGCTCTGAACATCGATCCCGTGGCTCTCCAGGATTGCTGCTTCTTCGAAAAAAACAGAGCTTTCCATAACATATCAGGCGTTTCCCGCATGACACAGCATCCCTACAGAAAATCTACAAATCGCTGACTTCCTATAAATAATACGCACATCAGTGGGATCCTACACAGGACCCAGAGCCCCTGTTGAGGAACAGCACAACACTGGCTCCGTAGAGCAGGACCACCCAGCCCTGTTCCCGGAGATCAACCATCCTGTAGGTTTTCACTCCAACCTTAATAAAGCCCACCACATTCAACGGCCAGAGATCTTGTTGAGCTGCTAATTAGTAGCATCAGGAATGTCAAATTAGGGTTGAAATCAAAACCTACAGGACGGTAGATCTCCAGGAACAGGGTTGGGCAACCCTGCAATGGAGTATCCACAGAACACTGACCTACTATAGATGAGCCACACGTCACTGACTCCGTACAGATGAGCCACACATCACTGATTCCCTATAAATGAGCCACAGGTCACTAACTCCTTATAGAAGAGCCACACGTGACTGAGTCCCAATAGAGGAGTGGTTCCCAACCTTGGTCCTGGGGACACCCAGTGTATGTTGGTTTTTGTTCCAACCAGAGCTGCAATCCCAGAATATTAACAAACTGATAATTTTTCTTTTTATGTTTAGAGGAATTGTTCACCCCAGCTATTTGTGACAATGCGGCTTAAGAGGGTAAATAATCCCTCTAGACATGAAAAGCAAATATTAAGAAAAATTAACAGCTTGTTAAAATCCTGGGTCTGCAACTGTGCTTGGAACGAAAACCAGCATAAACAGGGGCTCCCCAGGACTGAGGTTGGGAACCACTGCAATAGAGGATAATCCTAATGGTGCTGGAAGAGCAGCGACGTCTCAAGCACTTAAATAAGGACTGCAATGGAGCGGAACACAACTATTGTCTCTTATGTGGTTTCGGTCTGCATGAGTGACTGAACCTCTTGACAGAAGCGTGTAAGAGCACCCCCTTATCTCCGGCTAGCCAGATGCTACGCTGTCTAAAGTGAACCCGGAGATATGGCCCCCGTCCATACAGCCCAGTACATTACCGATATTCGCTCTCCTCTTGATCTCCTTCCGTCGGTTTGCAAACCAATTGTAGACCTTCAGGGAAGTCACCCTCTCCAGCTCAGTCAGTTTCTTCCCTGGGTAAAACAGATAATGCTCCCACATCAATAATTAAACACGCAAAAAAATTAAACAACAAAAAAAATGTCAGTTATTTTAAAATTAAACACAAAAAATGTTTTTCAGTCATAATCCAGTCAAAACTACAGTGAAGCACTGACCACTGATACAGGAAGCGAATGGGACAAGAACCTTTTTTTGGACACGGGGAAAATGAGGACAGGGATGAGCTACCTCTGTATGTATCACTTCCTATTTTTCTCAGACGCCGTCTCAAAAAAAACCTCCGCCATCTGTCTGCACTTGCAGCACAAACGGCTCTAAACCCTCATATGGCCACAGCCAGACACTCATGGAATGTAGATTTGCATAATCAAATCAGTTTGCTTGACTATGACTTTCTCGCATATTTAACGATGGCGCGACAGTGTGCGCAAGCGTATCCGATTCGTTCTGGCCGCCCGTCTCACCTGGCTTCTGTATGACCGCGTTGCAGGCATTGGCGATCTCTTCTCTCTTGGCCTCGTCCGGGTACTGGTTCTCATTGAAGTAGCTGGAAAGAGAGCGTGGGGTGAGAGTTCTCACCCAGAAGCAGCGCGCTACGGGTATTTCACCCGCTGGGATTTCATTGGCTGCGTACGGACAGCCCCGCCCTCTCCCTCCCCTGCCTGCGGAATGATGACAGACAATGTCACAACTATTATAACCCTATTTCACGATCACTGGTTGATTGTCGTATGTTAATGGTTGTTCCTCTGGCCAAGCCGCCATTATGGCTCTGTATAACCACACCCAGTTTCATCGTTTTCTTAAATAAATCTTTGCCAACTTCAGCTGATGTGTGGTGAATCTTAAGAACCAAAATGGCAACTGATTTGTTTGGCAGAGATGTAAAGTAGTGGATAGGTGCCTTAGAAGTATAAATGCTTCTGGAGTGGGTCTAGACTCTAGAGCCATAGGTTCTAAATGCTGCAACTGGAATAGGGGTTTTATCACAATACTGTTTTTTCCAATGTCTACATTTATGTTTCAATGGTATGTTGTATTTGGCCACTTGGTATGGCAACAATGACACATTTTCTTTCACCGCCGGGTGCCAAAAAAAAAAAAAAGAACTATGAAACTAAAAATAATGACACATTCAAGTCTTGTTTTAGTCATCACACTCATGACACTAAGTCATGCCTTTTGATGGCCATTTACAGTACTTGGCCCCTTGATTATTGCTCACATGCATTTGTTATTATTATTTTAACTGATTTAATACTGCTTCACCATGGTATATATGACTTCATATGCATGGTATTAACCTTAGACATACAATGCTCTCTTTCACTCTTTCTTCTTTAAACTCTTTCCCCTCCTCCTTCTCCTTCTCAGGTCTCACCTCTCCATCACGGCGAGGCACTCCTTCCTCCAGGTGAAGCGGCTCCCTCTGCGCAGGCGGAAGCTCCCGGGGGCGGAGCTTATAGGGGGCGGAGTCTGCATCCACTCCATCTCCTCCAGGGCCAAGGGGGTAGGGCGCATGGACAGGGTGGCGCCTGGGGAGGGGCACAGGGGCAGCAACACGAACGGCGTCAAAACATGGGGCGGAGCAACGAGGACAGCGTCGCAATGTCAGCCGCAACATCAGCTGCCAGGGACGCTAGCCGCACTGCAGCGTCAGCAGAGCCGGTGAGCCCTGCACCCGACCCGACCCCTGACGTTATGACTGGAAAACCAGTCCTTCGACAACAATGGGCAAAAACACACCTGCACAAACACAAACAACAAAGCAAAGCCTCCGACTGGCCAATTCCAGTTGTAGTCCCCATCATAATGCAGGTAATGTATGATGTATGATATGGCATTGCGTACAAAAAACAATGTAAATTCATGACAGCTTGCCTGCCTATAACAGGAGTGTTGGCGATTAAGTTATGGAGTGCACCGATTCGCACTCTTCTGCTAGTACCAAAACTCACCATGAGCAAAGCCGAGAGCTAGCCGCAACTCGGCTTTCCCAATCCTGACGAAGCTCACCCGGCTGGCTTCCGGTGCCTTGTAAACTGAGCTTGGCAATATTCGGAAGATTCAAATGCCTTGCATTTTCCAATAATCAGAATCATTTTTTTCCCCACATATTGTATGTCTGCCATGCTTTCATTTGAGTTGTGATAATTATTTCTTATTGGCTGGCTATCACAGGTTGTTAGGAAGCAATGTGTGACACCTCCAAATAGACTCAAATCAACCAATTTCATTGGATAAAATCTTTCTCCATCTGGGGGCTGATTCGGCAACGTGACCAGGCGGCTGAGGAAGGTGCGAAATTCCACCGCAGCGGCAGGAAGTCATCCTCCCCCCAGCGTTTAATAAGAACACCCTGAACCCTGCACCCCACCGCATAAATAATGGAGTCTCTGCAGCCATTATTGGCAGATAGCCCGTCATTTGAAGGACACCAGTGCAGCGAGACTCTTTTCTTTCTCTCTCTCGCTCTCTCACGCACACCTGTAATGTCCACAGAAATGCACACTTATTCACACAGAACAGACACCACTAGTCAAAACAGTCAGTCTCCAAGCTGGCCTCATAGTCTCTCCCGGCACAAGTGCTATGTTAAGAATAATGTCAAAACAGTGATTATGATCTGTGACAAAACAGTGAAATGATCCAGGACTGTTGCCAATCTTAATTTCAGTTTCAACTGCCAAATTTCATTGGAGAACATCAAATCTCAAATGTACTTCTCCCATGATCCTTCTGTCCCCATGATCTCACGCCATCCACAAAAATATTAATACGGCCTCAATTCAACAGGCTGAGGGGCACCACCATCCTCCAACAGACCAGTTCAATGGGCATGTTAGGGAATACTAAAGAAATACAGTCAAAAAATTTAACTGAGGTCTCTCCTCTAACAATGTACTCAAATCCCCTTTGAGTCAAATTGTGAGGTAAAAATCAGACTGTGTATCCATTTTACATTATTTATGTATAATGTCAAACATCCCATGCTGCTGGAAAAATTCACTGGACCTCACTGCTCTGATTGGGGAGTGCCATGCCCCTCCTAGCCCATAGAGGGCGCCACCACCCCCCTCCACGCCATCACACACACACACACCAGACGATGCTTCATGCCAGAGACTAGACACAGCTGGAAGCACAGACAGAAACAAGGACACGTTGGATGGAAAAAAAACATCATACTTTTAATAATGGATCGATCGCATCGAACAGCTGTAAAGGGACTGAGTGGGTGGGGCGGGCGGGGCGGGCGGGGCGGGCGGTGTGCTCTGGCGATGGGGATGGAGGGGGGCATTACCGGGCGAGGTCTTCTCCAGCTGGTACCAGCGGAAGAAGGCCCTCTTCTTCTGCTCGCTGAGGTCCGAGCCCTGCTGCAGAAGCCAGTGGGAGATCCGGCTCTGGCTGATCCCTGAGAGAGAAGCACCACAGAAATCACCACCAATACTACACCACAGATCTACAACAGTAGGCCCGAAACTGTGGTCCACTGGGGGTTCCAAACTGGTGCCATTATTATCATTATATTTAATAAACTATTTTTATCTGCGACCGTAACTGCGTTCGACAAACCGCACTGCCAATTTGAGGAAGCGTAGACATTCGTGGTTCTACTCCGAAACGTGTGGTGTCACCAGCTATTTCTATTCACAATACAGTCTACAGCAAAGCTGGCATAGTGCCATCAGAGAAAGACCTTTCATACACGACTATGACCTGCAGTCCACGGGTGCCCGATAGCTAGATTTTGATGAAACACGGACCCCTAACTGACCAAACTCTTCCATACCCCAGGGCGATGCAATCACCAATTGCGTGTTGCCCCCTGTGGAGCTACTGGCCACAGTCAGCCCTGGCATGGACTGGATTTGCCATAACCAAATGAGCCACCGAGCAGTCCACTAACGCCAGCGTTCAGCAACCGCGTCTAAAATCAACCTTGTCTGGTATACATACATCCGTGGTAATCTTGTGATTAATTCAATATTTATACGATACTAAATAGCTCATCGGCATATCTATAGATCCATGAACTAAGAACATAAATGTAAACGTGAATGGTAAGTGGTGTCATTCCTGGAGGGGGAGGAGTGGTCCTACGCACCTGTGACCTGGGCGACCACAGCCTGGGAGATCCGGCGGTTGGCCAGGAAGGCTTTGATTTCCTCCTTGATGAGGTTGCTGTCCCTCCTGCGGCAAAGGGGGTGGGAGAAGGAGAGAGAGAGAGCGAGAGAAAGACAGTGGATAAGAGAAACAGGAAACAAAAGCGATGTGAAGAAAGGGTGAGAGAGTGCTATGAATCCCATTCCTTTTTGCACATCTGACTCGCATTAATATTAAACACGGATTTCACGCCCCGGCTGCAGCCGGCTGTGCTGAAGAGGGCTCGTTCTCGCACTTCAGCCCACTGACCTCATGAGCTCCTCCACCTTGTCGTCGATCTCAATCTCCTCGTCCGCCACGTCGTAGGCGTAGGCCCGGGCGGGGACGACGGGCCCGACGCCGACGCCGCTGCTGCCGGGGAAACGGGGCGGGGACAGCTTCCCGTTGGGCACGGCCGACAGGGCGTCGCGCCCGTTCTGGGCGGCGACGACGGCGGCGGCGGCGGTGGAAGGGGCGGGGGCCGGCGGGGAGGCGTCGTAGCCATTGGTGGGCGACGGGGAGAGGCTGCTCCGGTACTGCGTCTGGGTGGCGGCGGTGGCCGTGGCGGTGGAGGACGAGGCCGCCGGCGCGCCGTTGCTGCTGGAGGAGGACAGGGCGGCCGGGGCGGAGCCGCCGCCAGCGGCGGGGCCCCCGGGGGCCCTGGGGCCCGCCGCGTAGGCGGCGCGGTGGCCGAACTTCTCCCCGTGCTCGCGGTCCAGCCGCTCCAGGGTGTCGAGCGCGTGCAGGATCTCCCGCTTGGTCATGCCCGTGTGCCGCAGCCTCTGCAGCAGGTCAATCTGCTCGATGGTGAAACGCGGCTCGTCTGTGTAGTGGGACATTCTGCCAGGCCGGCCGGCCGGGAGGGAGGGAGGGAGAAGAGGACGACAGGAGAGCGGGGGAAGGTAACAAGCAGGGAGATAGAGAGGAAAAGACAAAGAAGAGGGGGAGAAAAAGGGGTGGGAGGAAGAAGTTAATTTTAAATAGTGAGGGCATGGGCAACTCAAAAAAGGTACATTTTTGGTGAAATGAACACATACCATACGCTTAATGTGAATCTGGGCTTCTGGGTCAAATGTGTCTGCACATAGCCCGCTGAGCAAGTGGCTATTTATGAAACAAACAGGCGGTGGCGTTTTTTTGGTAACTGAATGGCCCATGTAAGGCTGTTTTGAGAGGAAAGCACCTTTTTCTTTTACTTGTGCCAGTTTTTCTAGTCTCGATTGCAGTTTCAACACTGACGTTGGCTCCCAAAGTCAGCTTTCTGTATTGGGAAGAGTGCCTATTCTTCTACAAGCAGCTACCGCCAATTTTTTGTCAGTTTGTTTGGAGTGCATCCCGAACAATCTGTTTCTTGTCGCAGGATAACAAAAAAACAAAAAGCATCATCTACTTTCAACAAATACAGGGAAAAAAAAAAAAATAAGCAAACAAACATGACAAATCACCAGACTGACCGTGTGCAAACCAAATAATCAAAAGCATATCCTTAACCTCTGTTACTCCTGAATCAAAGTATTGCGATTTGCTGGCTTGTTATGAAAATTCATATTCCGGGGCATGGCTGAAGGCGGAATCCACAGCCAGCATAGCAACACGGACAGCTGGAAACGTCCTTGAATAAGAAAGAGGACAGAAGGGCCGCAGGAGCAGGCCATCTGGTTTGTTCATCGAACATCTGTGGTGTCACCTTGATATCTGACAGAGCAGACACAGAGCACAATCTCAATTTAGAGCTACCCTGCACAACACTGCTCGCATGAAATGGCGATAAAATGTTCAGTGTTGGAAAGCAATGATGTGGGATTTATGGAGAAGAGGGAACTTGCTACTTCATTCTTACAAAGTTTCGGAAATAAATCAAGACCAAAGTTAGAGGAAATATGAGCCCCAATAACAAAGCGCCTGGAAAAATGCGCCCGTTGACATCTAGCTAAACAATTACGCTAAAGATATTCATCATAAAGAGCTACGGCCTGCTGGTTCTTACTGCCAAAAATGCACACGGGCATTCCAGAAACCGTGCAATAAGCATTCATCTCTGAAGATGCTTTTCCAATATCGTCATATTTCACGTTGAGGTTCGCACCACCTCCGGCTTGATGACATTCAGTGCACCACGCCCCCTCATGCTAAGAAACAGTGACATTTCTGGCTTGCATTTTCACTAGCCTTACACAAGCACACCTGTCCCTGCGCCCAGAAAACAATTACCCGACCGCTCGACGTCTTAACCAAACCCACCGGATTCGCTGCTCATCTTTGATTACAGCCACTCCGCTCGAATTACGTTTAATTGCGTTTTAGTTAGCAGCAAACAAAGTTACACGCAATTAGCATTCAAGTGCAGCTCATTAAGCTCGTTTGGACTGGGAGTAAATGGGCTTGTTTGAGGAACTTGACGGTGTAATGTTGGGTAATCGGCTTCATCGACCTGAAAGAACGAACGCTTTCTTGAGAGAGAAAGCGCACCATTCATGCACAGCATTAAACAACACAAGGGTTTGGCTCTCTAATTGCAGACTTGAGAGCTCACTGAAAGAGTAGCCGAGAAAACAAACACCTGCAGCTGGGGGAACGGCAACAGATTTCTTTCAATCGCAACTGTAGGCCCATCCTGTCCCATCACTGCAAACATCTTCTTGTAATCTGGACAGGCCATCACAGGCTAGCACGTCGTGTCATGAACGTGGGCAGCCAGCCTCTCGTTTCGTTTAAAAGTGCCCACACGGACTGTAACTCTTAATAGCATGGAATTATCTGAAGCAAAAGGTTATTACGAGTCAAAAACTGGCTAAAAATGTTACACGGTTGTAATAATTGTGGGGTTTTGGACAAGCATTACACTGGGGTCAATAATGATACCCCTCAATCATTAGTGTACACCAAGTATGCTCAAGCTGCCTGAACGTCAACTGTGCAATTTCCGAATCAATGCTGGTGGACAACCTGTGTTAAGAGGATAACCTGTACAGGAGGATAACCAGTGCCGGATGGAGGATAACTTGTTCTACATGAGGATAACCTGCGCCGGACGGAGGATAACCAGTGCTAGACGGAAGACAACCTGTGCTGGATGAAGGAAAACCTGTGCTGAAGAATAAATAGTTGACCTTCCTGGGTGACACTATGGTCAAACCTGACCCTAGGGCCCCACTGAAATGGCCTGAGCCCGTTCTGGGGAGTATGATGCACTCTCGCAACTCATTTCATAGCATGAGTTCAGAACAGTTAAATGGCAGCCTCCAAAATCCTTTTCGATTCCTTTCCCGTTTGTCCAGGGTTCCTCAAGGTCATGCAATGAAACAGGAAGCCTGTGGGAAGTTCTCATTCCATGAAATCGCAATTAATACGCATGTTTCCGCTAGCCGGGCTTCAACTGCAGCGGCATCCTAACTCTGGCACGGGGTCTGCAGGTTTTCACCATCAGCATTTCACATTCACCGCTGAACCCGATCAATTAACGCAGCGAATGAGAGGCGATTACCTCGCCTCACCTGGGCCCTGAACGCGACGCTCATTTCGAAGCGTAAGCAAAAAGCGGATCGACTGATGCTCCCCAAGGGCAAACGCGGACACCGCCGCACTACGCTAATCACAGCAGAGAAGGCGAGCCAACAGAGAGGCCGAGTGCTGGCCCAGACCAAGGTACATATGGAAACAGCGTAAACATAGCCTGGGCCTCGCTAACTTTTAGCAGATGTAAATAGCTTCGGTTCCAACTTGGGTGGTGTAAACACCCTATTCGTTTACGTCTTCTAGAGGGAAGAGGATATTCTCTCTCTAACTCACGCTCACACTCACTCACTCACTCTCTCACTCTCACTCTCTTACACACTAAGGTTCTTCAATACACAATTTCAATGGAACATTTAAATATCCTTCACAATATCAAAACACTTTCCTCCATCAGTGCAAATGCCACCAGTCACTATTTAGAAAAGTAAAGTGGTATCTCGCTCACACACACACTTCCTCTGGTCCACTTGAGTATAAACATCCCGTAAATGTATTCCGCTCCTAAGCCAGATGTGTACAATACGGGTACGATGTGTACGGCCGCAGGCTCTTTGCCCTACAGCTAATACATCACTCTCCTCCACTGCTTTTTCCAGGTTCCCACGCCAGGCTACGCATCATAACCTGTGTTGCCGAAAAGCGATCACCAGGTCGAACAGGCGATTCCTCGACAAACACAGCGCTTTGCTCGAACGGCCTATGGGGGACTATACCTTTGACAGGGCAAGTTCATTGAACACAGATGAATAGAACCGTCATATGCCCCTCCTAAAGGGGAAGGATTCTTAGCGGTGGAAAATTCCAGAATACTGACCTTCAGAAGAGGAGAGCAGAAACAAGACAAGTTTTCCTTATCTCATTAGTAGTTCTGCGGGAATAAGAATTTCCTTATCAAAAGAGCGGGCAGCTCATCTTTTCACAAAAACACACAAGCGGATGAAAGCTTGCGTCTTTGTCGGTTACTGTTTTTGCAGCTGGGAGAGGACCTTGACATATTAAGATTAGCCTACACTGTACTCCGTGTAGCAGAAATTAAGCCCTTAGTGCACTTGTAAGCCATTACAACAATTTCAACATCTTCCATACCTTACTGTAAACTTTCTTTCATCATGCCAAGAATCTGAAACCGAGGGAGAGCTACCGGGTGGCTCAACCGGTTTAGGCACTATTCTAGTGAACGATCGGATCCCACGGTCCGGCGTCTAATCTGGACCGCTGCAGTAGTGGTGACTCTGGCCAGCAGCCCAGGGATGGGAGGGTTCCAGTCCGCCAGCGTCTCGCTGCACACCAGCAATCAGGCATCTGGTCAGTCAGGCTCTGGCAAGTCTGCCTGTCGAGCTGCACGTTAAGCATCTTCTTCGGCAATAAAAAAAACGGTAGCTGACATTTTGCATTTCGGAGGAGATAACGTTTTTGTCTGTGCTCTCCCAGTTCGACAAAGGAAGCCGGGAACAACGTTGCAGTGTAAGCAAAAAAAAAAAAAGGGGGGGGGGAAGCATTAAAAGAAAACTATATTTCTGCTGACGAGTGACTGGGGATCCCTTATACTCGTTCAGCTAAAAGTGGGAAAACAACCTTTTTTTTCTTTTTTTTTTTAACAGTCTTCACCATCCAATTTCAGGAACTTTAAAATATCTCCAACATCTGATGCATCTGCAAACTCTTTTCTTTTGAGGCTAGAATCAATTTTGCTTCAAAAGTGCTTACAAAGCAAGTCCAAATAAATGTAGGCTAACTGTTATGATACAAACTCATTCTCGCCTGTTTCTCCCACAAACAAATATTTATCTAAAAATCAAATAGGAGGTTGATTATTTTGCAAATGACAATCCGCCTTTGTGGTACTGGGATGTTCAGATACGAGCTTAACATGTACTGAAGCTAAAACGTTGAAAGTGTGTTGTAAAGAACACTGCTTGAGCTTAAATATACTCAACCATAATACTTGAATATAGGCTATACGATCCTGATCAACTGCTGAATGCCCAGCAGCACACTGTCTAGGCAGCAGCAGTCTTAACATAAATATTACGTATAACCTTCAATAAAGCCTCCACATCTTCATACAGTCTGAAGAACAGCGCTGGTTGCCGAGCGACAGATATTTTGATGATGCGAGATAAGAGGCATGCGGTGGCCGACAAAGTAGCCTATGCAAAGTGTTAAAGACTAATAATAACTGCATTTACTCTGGGCTGGCCAGCCCGCAGCATGCACAATGAGAGCTGCTGGATAAGAATACATACAAAATTCATGTGCATAAAAATGCTTTGAAATGGCAGTTACACATTCAGCCCTGAGTTCAACTTAGCCTATATTCTTTGTTCCCTCTCTCATGTTTGACTGTCCATAGTTTTTTTCATCTCTTGTTTTGATGACATTTAACTTCAGAAAATATCTGCTTAAATAAGAATTTTTTTTTTTTTTTAAGTCAATGTGCAGCATCTGACCAAAAAAAAGAATCTGGCCATTTGTGCAGGAAGTGCAACGTAAACTGGTTAGAGCAGCTGGCTTTGGCAAACTTGTTAATTAGTGACACAGAGTTGTTCTGAAAGGCCCTGCAAAGAGAGAGAGTATTAAGCAATACTAGTACTAACCAAACATCCAGTTAACCTTCAGAAACACTAGAACCCAGTCAAATGTCTCTGCTTTGAAAGATAGAAGAGACTGGCTCTCCCCTCCCTGCATGGAGGACTCTCCCAGCGTCTGGCCCTACAGTGGTGGAACTTTCTTCCCAAAGTGGTCAGGACAGCAGAATCACTGGCCACCTTCCGACACAGACCGAAGACCCGCCTCTTCAGAGGGCATTTCTATTCTCCTCACAACCCTGACCTATAGCACTCCCTACTTTTGCACCAATTTATACAGGTTAAGGTATTTTATGGTTTTAGGTAATATTTTCATTGCCTTTATTAATCGTATTAGGAACTGTCATGAATATACACTGTATTTATCATTTGTGCTTTGATTTTTGGTTAGTCCAGTTAGCCTGCACTAGCGATGCAACAATGTTACTTGCTGGTGGGACAGTGGTTAAGCAGGTCTGGCACTATTACTCATACTAACCATGTGAATGCACTTATGTTTCTCCAAAATTGTAGGTCGAGGGCCTGCTATATAAATGTAATGTAATAACAGTTTGTAACCAATAAATAAAAACACAGAAAATGGCAGACACCAAATTATCAGAAATGATCACCTTCGTCACAATTTTTTAGCAGCTTGGAAATACAGTATTAAGCTATATTTTGCAGCCTAGGAAACATTTTAAGATTGGGTAAAAACTTCAGCTTTGCTAAACATAACAAACTCACTCAGACAAATTCTAAGCAAAATTCAACAGCATTGAACATAAAAAAGAAAAACCCTCACAATTACTATGGAATATGAGAATACTGTCATCGGACTATGGAACAATGGACATATAAATGTTTTGCTACTAGGCTATAATGTTTGGGATTCTTTTCTTATATGTTATCCGATCATTGGAAATTACTGGGACAAACTATTGATTTTCATCCATTTGAAAAAGCACATAAAAGACATACTCAAAGGAAGAAACGAACCAATTGTATTCCCTGACAAGTGAATGGGAACCTTGTTGCCGCACTAAGAACTCTTGAGGGCATGCAGAAAATCCTCTTGTTCAAATGTAACATCCTCGTCAAGCATTAGCTTGTGAAGACTCATTAACTACCTAAAGACTACAATCGCTCCAATAGTACAAGGCTCGAAAATGAATGTGGAAAATTTCCATTTCCCGCTGAACAGTTCCATTGAGCTGTGCAAAAACAGCTGACTGAAATTGAAGGACTATTCTGCATGCATATTAAACAGGAAAAAAAAAATTATGAAGAGTGCAAAAAGATAAACAAATGACGAATTGACTGCTTTCACTGCTGTCGTATTTCCCAGCAAAAATAAAAGTGCTCTCAGTTCCAAGATATTTTCACAGGTCTACAGTACTTCAGCCGCTTCATAAATCTCTGATTTTGGAAAATTATTAAATTTGTATTGTGATTACGCAACAAAACTGATAAAGCTGTTCAAGAAAAAGCGTTTAATTTAAGAAGAGAGAAAAGCACACTGGTTTCTCCCGGTAACCGATTTGACCTACTTACCTGGCTCTTTGTAAAAGTAGCAGCAGTCAATTAGGTAATTAGCATATGAACTAAATGTTTGAGGAATAGCAAATGGCTGGTCTTGCAGCAGTGCCATTATTCCTGCTCTCAGTGCAAACAGTAGTTTCTTTTACAGCGTTCTTTCAAATCCAGATGAGGACTCTTGGCATAACAGAATAGTTTTACTGAAGGTGCATGAACAAGCAATGGGACCTGTCTATTACCAGCAATTTGAGTCTGTTCAACCCCAGTTCAATCCGTTAAGTGTCTCCCACACTTACTGTGATTAAACTCAACTCCAAATCTTTACTTTGAGGTGTGAGTAAACCCTATTCTATTCAGGTCAGGATTTTAGCATTACTGGATCACAAAAAAGTTATTGTGGACAGAATCACAGCATCGGCAATTTAACCTACCTGAGGTTACTTAAAGCCTTTGGAATTTACCTCGATGCTCTGTTCCATTTTCCCTCGCCATTGTCAATACTAGTCAGTATAAACTTCTGTATTTGGAAATGTTCGAAACTGGTTGATTCACACAGAATACAAATAAGGCGTGATGACTGATATGT
Source organism: Anguilla rostrata (assembly GCF_018555375.3). NCBI lineage: Eukaryota > Metazoa > Chordata > Actinopteri > Anguilliformes > Anguillidae > Anguilla > Anguilla rostrata. Next base: position 27,590,107 of record NC_057933.1, on the reverse strand, counting down.
CATTACAAACATCAGTACAATTAGGCCATTCAAACCGTCCTGCTGCAATGGAAGTCCTGTGATGTCAAGTTCACATACTTTCATATCTCTTAGGCCTACACAGTAACAATTATACGTCGATCCACGTATAATCAAAGGCATTCCATTGTCCCGGTAAACACAGATCCCTAAAAAGGAAGGGAACGGGGTACGGAGTTCCAAAACCTCTTACGCCGTAACAGCTAACTACAGAAAACCGCCTCTAATCTGATTCCGATACAATCCATTATAGTTATCAACAATGTAGCGACACTAAGAATAATCATCCGTACTCTTGAAGCACCGCAAGAAAAAATCGAAGCAGTATTTCCAAGAACTAACTTTTGCACTGACCCCATAGAAAATCCATTATTCTGCAAGGCGGACTATATAAACCCAGGATAGCTGCCCCTCTTGATGATAGATCCACCTAGACTAAATGGTGGATGATTAAATCGTGAGCTAATGTTATATCAAGTTGGCTACCTATGGCAATGTTATCTAGACGACGCCCTCTTTTTCGTGCCAATGTGACGGACAAATAAACTGCTAAACAGTAAAAGCTAGCTATCATTATGTCTACAACATGCTACAGTACATACCGCTAGCAACTAGCCTATACAAACAATTAAAGTTAGCTAGATAAAGTGAACTTTAGTCCACTCAATCACAAAACGCATCAAGCAATGTGTAGGCGAATGTTAAGACATTGTTACTAAATGTGTCAGCCTTGCGTAGCTAGATAATTAACTAGCGATGCGAACTAAACATGGCCACACCGTCTCTTTGCCGCCAGCCATTGCAATAAATTACCCAACTGTACACATCATGCATCTGATGCACTGCTAGCTACTAGTATTAGCTAACTTGAAAGCTAACAACTAGCTAGAAAGCTAACGCCACGGTCTCCTTGCACTTTTTGTTCATCAGCTGGTAAACTGTCGAATGAACCGTTCTAGCTAGCGCCTAGTTTAACGTACTTAGCTAGATATACATAAATCATGAAGATGCATAGTAAGCAAGGTAGCTATTTATAATTGATTGCAGTGTGGCGTCCAGGACAACTGATAATTGCTTGCTAGCCAGCTCGCTAGTTTAGGTAGCAAGCTATTGCTAACGTTAGCAGATCCTAGATAGACACTGGAATGTCGAAGCTGCCAGCCAGCTAGCTATACAAAGACTTACCTTGATCTGTGAATCAAGGGCCTCCGCCTGCCAGACCATTAACGGAATAATATATGCGTCCTAAATTAATTTCATTTAACGTTTCAGACGACGTTACTAAACATGCAACCGAAATGTGTGCAAAGCCGTGCAGCCTTCTTTTTGCCCCTTATTTTGACTTCAAATCGAAGCGAGACTCTCTTGCCTTTGTCTGTTTTACAGCAGCCATATTGACATTATCAGAAAACGGCTCACGGTTTTGTGGGAATCGTAGTTCAATGACAGTGGGAGGGCGTTTTTTCATTTCTTACGCGTTTTCAAGATGTACAAGAACTCCAACGTTTCCAAAATGTACACTGTATATAGCTTAATCATTAATAAACACTTTTAGCATAACTTACCTCCAAATTATTAGTAATGTTGGGACGCATTAGTTTACGCTAAATTTGAAAAATCCCAAACTAATACACCTACTAATTAAACCACTGCAGTGGTTCCAAAATATTAGGAACTCAGTATATGATTAGGATTCAAATATGAGATGAGAATGTTTTTCATTCATAACGCTTTGTTATTTGGTTTGTTTAGTGCTGCCTTACTGGGTACTAGATTAAGATTGATCCTAACTAGATGTGTGCAAAGAACAAGCTTGCTGAGACATGTAAGAAAACACTTATGATGTTTAATTGCTGTGAAATGTGAAGAAGGAAGAGAAATCTGGATCATCCAACAAACCATTCAATAATGACAATATATATATTTTTTAAATAAATAAAAATAAAATAATAATGAAAAAATTTAGAATGGCATGTTTATGAGCATCTTCTTAATAATTTGCACAAATAGAATTAAGAAGTGTCGGTAACAATATTACTGATGTGAGAATGTATGCACATCAATTATGTCTTGACACAAAACGCAACTCTATAAAAAATGTAACCTATTGTGAAGCCCACGCAAGACCCTCCTGGCTGCCATGTGGAAAGGCCCATTATAGAGCCAGTAGGAGAGAGACAGCAGGAGGCAGGGCAGCCCCAGGTTGAGCTGAGACAGCAGACCCAATAGGAGGAGCCACAGTGCCGCTTCCAGCAGCAACATCGCTTTCCGGGTTGGGGAGAGTGACCCTACCCAGCGCCCAAAGTCACTGTCCCTTACCCAGTGACCAAAATCACTGAGCCACTTAGGACAACGCTGTGGATTGACAAGCAGAAACAGACAATGGCTTTAGTACTACACATAAACTTGTATCTCACTACTGAAGTACATAACACAACACCTCTGTAGCTACTGCTTGAAACCCGAAAGTAATTTCAGACATATTACATTACACTTCATCATATTCACCTAGGTTAAATATTAATATATGGTTCAATGTCCAGCACTTAAATTTAGTACCATGGCAGCAGTTTATGCTAGATAGATTTGTGAGTAATAGATTTATACTGGATATTGCTGCCTGCTAGTAATATCTACAAGCCTATATTTTTTACTTTTGTTTATCCTTAACCCCCCCCCCCCCCCCCAACCCCCCTTATATTGAATGTCTAATACAGTCTGTTGGCCCTTCTATCCTGGTGCTGGGTGTGTAGCAGCATCCTCCACCAATTTTGCCTTTGGTTGCTCCGATCCCTTAACTAACTACAAGTGACCAGGGTTGGGACAGATTCCAATTCAATTCAGTAAATTAATTTAAATTAATTTACAAATTGAAAAATTCCCAAAAGGTTATATGAGGATTCTGCTTTTATTAACTGTATTTTAGTGAATTTCCTGAAATTACTAAATTGAAATGGAATTGAGCCCTACCCTTCAATGGACTGATTTTTGGCCACAGTGGGTACTCACCAGTCTAGAACTCCCTCTCTTCAAACTCCTCGAGCGTCTGTGCCTCTCAGTCACAAAGGATCTACTGCCAGAACATCGGTCCCACACCCCTGGTTGATTCTCATTTGCTTTCCTAGTCTGCTCAAGCATAGCAGCACCCTGGTGGCTTGTCCTATGTGTGCTAAGCCTTTTCTCCAGTTATCAATCTGTTATCACAACATTCACAAGGGACACCAGTTTATCTAGGGCAGTTTTCTGAAATACAGTCATCCCTCAACAGGTCAACAGAGCCTTTCAGTCAAATGATCTATTGCCCTTCCCCATTAATCTATATACGACCACTAATTAAGCAGATTATGATTGACAGCAAGATTTCCACACTGTCACATGATGGTATCGGTTTATAAAAATTTACAGATGCAGCAGACATTTTTATACTGTTCGTTGGTAACTTTTTCCACAAAGCAATTTGGGTAAGCATAAAACGTGCTAGGCTATTAGGCTTACCTGAAACTGTTAAATTCAGTTAAATGCAAATACATTGGGAAAGTGACACAATTATTGGAGGCTTTTTAATTTCTTAAAATTTTTATCGCGCATTCATGCATCAAAATTCATCATCTTATCGATACCACTTTCTAGTTAGAATGCAAAATTGTGCTGCATAACTTAATATGATACAGTAAATTAAATAAATCTGCATAAAATAAAATAAAAGGTTATGGTCTTGTGAGACAAGTTGCTAGATTTTCTGTTGTGTTTATTTTTAAAATAGCTGAACTAACAATTAATTTTACGAATGTCTAAAACAAATAGCCTACGTTTTCTAATAACATTTCCGAATTTGTCTAAAGTTGGCTTTAGGCTATTGGCTGCCTGCAGTCGGACGAACAGCCTACGGTTTCTGCGATTTTAAGAGAGCAGGTGTTGCAGCTTAGCTAACAGGCAGCCACTACATACACTACTTACATTTTTAAATAGGGGTCGTTCCTATTATTTGATCGTTTAGGAAACCTTGCTGCAGTGAGCAACGGAAATTAATAGAAAGCCTACTGAATGTGAGCTTACAAGTGTCAGGGATAACTGCAACGGTTTTAGAGCATTTTACATACGAAATTCGAATTCTGAGGTTCAGTAGAAAAATAAATGCGCATTGATGTAGGTGGATTATACGGAAGACGGATAGGGCCAAAAAACGTATTTTTGTAGTCCTAAAAACCCGGAAGGGGGTTTGAGCCGTGAGTTCCCTTGGCAGATTTCCAATGCTTTTTCCCCATTGAGATGATAATTTCTGCCGAAAATAAAATCTTTGTTTACATAAAGTTAAGAGAGTTTCACGTTTTGTTCAACGACATAAATTACACCGATTAATGCAACAACTGTGAATTCCGAAGCTTTCATATGCTTTAAAAACGTAAGTTACTAACCAGTTGCTATACTGAAACTACAACAACGGTCACATACTGCCAACCACCACGAGTTTCCATACTAGTCCACCTGTACGCAACAACCATTTCAGTTTTAATTAATTAATTAATTAATTAATTTATGGATCTATTTTCTTGTAGATTTATTTAGAAATTATTATTATCTTATGCACAATTATATATTCCCACATTTTCAATTCATCCATTTATTTATTGATAACAGCCATACAAATTTCTTAAGAACCCTTGCCCTCCATAGGCTAATGTTGCCTCATTAAGAAATGAAAGATAAGTCTATTCAACTGTGGGACAGCAAGTAGGAAACTTGAACTAGGCCTATTTGTGGTCCAGCGTGAAGTGCACCCAAACCCATAGCCACTCCCACATTCGACGTACAAGAGGGTAAATAACCGAATAATGAGCATTTTTTAAAAATAGCGTAATATTTGAAATGTCACTTTGTTTCAAGGCTAAAAATAAAATAAATAAAAAACAGTTGTTTATATGATTTTTCATTTTTGTTTATAAAATAAAAAAACGAAATAAAGACTAAGTTATCATAAAGCTGCCATATACATTCCATAAGAACCCTTGCCCTCCATAGGCTAATGTTGCCTCATTTAAAAATGAATGTAATGTAATTCAAACATTCTTCCATTATGAATAAACAACAAAATTATACGATAGTACCTGCTCCACTATGACTTTAAAATCTCAGAAATGTGGCTTTTAAATATGAGATTAATCTTGCAAAATGACTTTAAAATGTGTGGCCCTAGAGGTTGCTTGGAATAACATCGGAATATGTGAGTGTGCATATAAACATACCCACTCATTGCTTCCACAATTGTAAAACTAGCTTAAAGTTACATATATAAAAGCTATTATTTACACACTGATAGATTTCTTTAGAGGACTTGGGACACATTCACCAAAGCACTAGAGGAAGGGAAAGAAGCCCAGTGCTTTTTGAAAGCGCTACTGACCTATTGTATGAGTCTAAAGAAAATTGACGATAAAAGTGACCATGATGGACCTGCTCCAGAAGTCTCAGCCATAGCTTCTTTGAATGTTGATGGGACTGACCAGAGCATAATGTTAAAGGTTTTGTGACCCCAGAGATGGCCAACGATGATAACATAATTTCATTAACAGCATTGTGGCCGTAGAGGTTAATAAGGATGTCAGCATTGTCGCCCCTGAGGTTGCTAATGATGACGTAATTGTGGCCCCAGAGGTCGCTAATGACAGCATCATGGTCCCTCAGGTTGCTAATGATGACATAATTGTGGTCCTAGAGGTTGCTAATAATGGCATAATTGTGGCCCCAGAGGTTGATAATAATGGCAGAATCGTGGCCCCTGAGGTCGCAAATGGTTACATCATAGTGGCATCAAAGGACACTAATAATAACAGCAGTGTGGCCCCTGAGGTTGCTATTGATGACAGCCTTGTGGCCCCAGAGGTCACCAATGATGACAGAATTGTGGCCCTACAGGTTGCAAATGATGACAAAATTGTGGCCCCTGAGGTTGCGAATGACACCCACCAGATTGTGACCCTAGGGGTTGAGATGGCTATGCTTATTGAGAACAGCACTGACAAAACAGAGGAGGGTGTGCTCATTGGGAACAGCACGGACCCAACAGGGTCTATGCTCAAAGGGATCAGTACTGACAGAACAGCAGGTGTGGCAGTGCCGCTCAAGAGTAGTGCTGACACTGCAGAGGAGGTCGTGCTAAACAAGAATAGTTTTTTTATGCCAAATAGGAGTGGAGCTTAAAGGCATACTATGCGAGATTTTGTCATCTTTCCTGGGGTCCTGTATTTACAATCAAAGAAGTCTTCAACCTCGCCCACTCACCCCTGAGTACCCCACCAAGTCACTGATATGCAAATTCATCAGAATCGTTAAATTTGTCCCATCAATTACTCGGGCTGGGCATGTCTGGTCAGTACCACGAACCAGACATGTACAAATAATTTGAAAACCGGACATTCTGGTCAAAACCGGACATCTGGTAACCCTAGTTGGATAGCTAGAGGTAACATTTCTTACAGGTCCAACAGAAAACAAGCTGCTTTTCAACCCCATGGCAAACTTCAGATGGCACCACTAAGGAAAAGCAATTGTTGAACGAGCCCTGTCAGCTTGCCTTTTTGCTTTGCTGTATCTGGGAGCGCCACACCCAGAAACATCCCAAACACATTTTAGAAAAACAAATAAACGTAAAGGTGCTCAAGTTCAGCGAAGTACGACAGAGATTGCCAGTGTATCATAGATTGTCTTAGCATGGATATTTTATATTTTCAAGGTAAAAATCTTGCACAATATGCCTTTAAGGTCATAACTATGGCCCTAGAGTGAACTGTGGTTTACAGTGATGTGAACCCACAGATGGCTGTGCACAGTGAGAACTAGGCTAACACTAAAGAAAAAGCAGACCTTGGATGAACATTCAAAGTGTTCTGCTAATTAGGGTTTATGACTCCATTTAATTTAAAGGTTTTGCCAAGTGTTGTTTCACCTAGGATAAGTCAGTGAGAATATTGGTTGTTGTCAGGTTTCAATGTTAGTGTAATATACAGTGACAATGGGTGAAAACTCTTTTCTTCAAAGCTTTATTGATTTTGAATATCAGCAAATACACGTTTATCACTAACGCGCGACAAACATGCAGTATTTACAGGGAACTGAAGACAAGCCCAGAGAGAAGATATGACAAACCGCAAGTGCTGAAGAAATTCCCACCAAACTTGACCTCTTTGTGACATTATTCTATTTTTATTATTTTGGTACATGGTAATCTGTCACTGCTGATAATAATATAAAAAACAACAGCAAAAAAAAAAAAAAAAGGTCCCTCCCGACTTTATTGTAGGAGTCTCAAAAAAGGAACCCAAACAACCTGTTCACCTCAGACAGGCCTTACAGAGTGCAGTTCACCTGCCTACTTGGAACGGGCGCCATGTTCCAACAAGAGGGATCACATGATGCGCACATACGATGTCACATCCTGTCCTTCCCTTCCCTTCCCTTCCCGTATTCTTCCTCTGCAAACAAACATTTGTGCTGCACTAGGTTCCCTCTGAAACCCTCACTTCAGCTTTGGAGCAAACTCTCATGCTGGCGCATGTTGGTTACGGCATGCGTTGTTGACTGTGCACTGAGGTGGCTGTGCACAGTCAATGAGCGGTGCTCCGCGGTCCTCGCCGGACAAGCCGTCGGTCGGGGACAGGCAAAGAGACGGCAGAAGGTGGCGGTGGCGGCGGCGAAGTGGTCAGAGGGTCTTGGCGTGGACAGTTTGGCACCGCGGGCAGAGGCAGTCGGGCGACTCGGCGGTGTACCGGCGGCATCGCGGGCAGCGGTGGAGGGAGGAGGGCATAGCCGCCACGCTGTAGGAGCTCTCCTCGCGGATTACGCCGCCTATCAGAAAGAGGAGGGGAACCGGTTAGCGGCCCTTGGCTGCGTCTAGCGTAGGGCTGCACAATTTATCCAATCGCGTTATTGCGTTAAGCATTATAAGAATAACTGCTGCCGTGGGGATTAAGCGATCATTCGTCTGTCTGTTGTTTAATCGCACCTGATGCGGTAGTAAATAACCAAATGTCAGAAGCCATGTGAAATGCTTCCGGGCAAGAACAAAACTGTTATTCATAGACATGAAAACCTAGATGCGGCTGTTGTATGCATAAATATGTATATTTAACTAGACATGAAAGCACGCATTTGGCTAACCTAAGCTTGTCAAGTCCTAGAAGTAAGCCTGGTACTGTGCATGTTGAGGGCAAAACATTGGAGCTTCATCAAATCATCCTCACTGCAAAACTTTGTGAAGTACCCAGTACCTCTATGATCCTAATTTGCTTTTCAATTCAAAACAGTTCTTCCGGGCCATGATTTATTCAAATTCAATAACATAAATCTGAAAGCACCAAAACAATATTTTATTCTTTCTCTTTTAAAATTTTTTTTTATCTCTCACCAGCACAGTTTTTTCCAATATTTTTTGTTCATGAATAATATTTAAACTGAACTTTACAAATCACTGTTCTGTGAAGGTAATACATCTTTGGGGTGCTTTCAGATCATTTCGCATTTACCTACTGTACCAAATACCAAAAGCAGACAACCACTAGCAAGCTAGCCAACGTTAAACACAGTGAAAATGCCAAAAGCAAAACGACATATAGTGGGCTATAATTCAAACAATTAAATATAACAATTAAATCATTCAATTTCTTTGCCTTTACAAGAAAAAACATATTCTTTAATGATGTGATTTGCTCTTTATTTTAAGGTAGGCCTATCGGTTCAGGCAACAACACCATATCATTTTTGTGACTTTATAGGAAAAAATTAAAGGATACATTTGTAACAAGCCCAATTTCACAAAAACTGGTACAGAACTAAGCGATTTACAGCCTATTTTATCAGGGGAAGTCTGCATCCCTCAACATAGTACCATTTGTTTAGGGGATCTGTGGATCTTACCAACCCCAATATGGTGGCTGTGCAATAGGGGTAAATGAGGAATCTAGGTTTTTATATCTATACTGTTGTCTATTGGGTGCTGATAAGACAGCCAATCAGCACCAAGGCCTTGCAGCTTCCATGTGATTGAAAAAACAAATCACATGATCACACAGAAGCAGTACAACCTTGCTGCTGATTGGCTCTTATCATCACCCAATAGATATCAGTGATTTTCTTTCCCAGAAGCATTTCACATGGCCTCTGATGTTCGGTTGTTTACTACTGCATCAGGTGTGATTAAAGAAACATGATGAAAGATTGTCTATACGCCCCATGGCAACGGTCATTCTTTAAAAAAAAAAACGCAATTCTACATACTGTGCAGCCCTAGTTCAGTGTCACTTGCACACATAACTAAACCACGGTCAGAAACATACAATGTCTTGCCAAAAAATGTATATGCCATTGATGTGAAGTTTGCTGGGCAGCCCATAATCAAATGATAGCAGTATAGAACATCTCACCTATCGTTCTGAATTATTTTGAATGTTCTGAATGAGTTTGTATCAAGTAATGACTTTTCTGCACTTTTAAAACTTATGCCTTTTGATTTTGTTTGTGGCTTAGCAGCAGGCAGGAAATGTTGCATTTAATCACCTGAAGACGGATGTACCTTTACAGAAATTCTCTTTTACTCCAAGAAGAACAGGGTCAATTACCACAGTGTTTGTAAATACTTAATATCGCACATAATACTGAGAATGAATCGTTACCAAATATCTGTGGCACAGAGAGGGATAAGATGGATCAATCCAAGCTTTTATTTTGGCAACAAAAGCCACCAAATGTTCACACCACAGGGCTAGACCACAAGTTTTGTTTTTCTATACCCACACTGCAGAAAAATTCCTTTCCACTAGCAGGCGCCACTGAGAATTGTCTGAGATTGTGTCCTTGATACGTCTCAATCTACACATCTGACGCTTGTGCTGAGCACTTTGAAGTCCACATACATTCATTGGAAAATAGTGAACAGTGCAGGTCTCTTACCCTCCATGTTGAAATGGAAACTGCCCCCAGCTAATGACTCACCCTCCAGGTTGATGAGAAAACTGCCCCTGCTGATAGGCGTGTCTGGAGGCAGGTCCCGGGGCATTTTGCTGACCAGGGTGGTGCGCGACGCCATCATGATCTCCGTCAGCTGGGAGCAGGTGGAGGTGGGCTCCTCCTGCAGGGACTGAAAGGTGGAGGACCTGAAGTACTTGTTGCTAACGTGCCTATTCCTGTTAACAGGGTTCCCTGACCAAAATGGGATTTGAGACTAAAAAATAAGAGGGCATCTGTCTCAAAACACTTCTTTTTTTTGCTTCACAACATTATTTTGCCTTCGACTGATGTTAATATACATGGAGAACTATCTGTCATCTGTACGATTCCATTTGAAAGATAATAGTCACTCAAATGTCAGCTAATGGCAAGGTACAGCTGAAACTGCAAATACGTCCGTTCTGGAGTGAAAATCCAGGTAGAAAAAGCTTTGGGACGGATGAGTTTATCTTTAGCTCTCTACTCTTGTATATATCTCTACCCTTGTATAAGATCTATATAGTGGTCACGTCATCTTTGATTACCAAATGTAGATATATGGTCCACACGTGCAACTGATATGTCGGTAGTCCGATATATTGGTTGTCCAATATATTGGCCGCGCTCTACTTAACTTAAGAAGTGCAAAGAACAGCTGGTCGGGTTAGAATTAGCCATCACAGAGGAGGAGCGGTACCTCCATGAGCTCGAAGAAGAGGCTGGGCTCGATGGCGATGGTGATGTCGTACTCGGTGGAGTTGCGGCCCGGGATGGAGGAGAGGAAGGAGTCCCTAATGGCGCAGGCTCCCTCCACCGCTTCCTCCAGCCCCGGCTTCTTCCAGACCGAGCTGCTTTTAATCCACCCGCTGCGGAACAGGGTCTCCCCTTCTGGAGAAGGACACACACGCAAATGCACAGCTACATGCAGTACGTCACACAACACTGCAGATCAGACCCGAGTCACGTTACTGCCTGACATACTTTAACTCTTTAGACACCGGTGAAAGTTACAAATGAAAATGGCAGATTACTCGGCCATTTTAAGACACTTTCCATTTTCATCGATGTTCGGGCGAGCGAACGCAATCGCGGAGGCCGCGTACCGTCGTGCCCTGGAGCGTGCAGGTACACCTCCTCCGCCAGGTGAGGCAGCACGGGGGCGATGGATCGGGTCACGCCGTCCAGGACCTCCTCCAGAACTGTCTGACACGACCGTCGGCCAATCGAATCCTCCGCGTCGCAATAGAGCCTGAGGAGGGAGAGGGGGAGCAAAAGAGAGAGAGAGAGAGAGAGGGAGGGGCAGAGAGAGAGGGAGGGGCAGAGTGAGGGGGAGGGGCAGAGTGAGGGGCAGAGAGAGAGGGAGGAGCAGAGAGAGGGAGGGGCAGAGTGAGGGGGAGGGGCAAAGAGAGAGGGGCAGAGTGAGAGGGAGATACAGGGGACGACCTTGGTGCATGGTTTAGTCCAGAGCCACCAGAGCCTGACTGAGGCAGGGTGAAAGCCTGCAGCCTGTACCTGTCCTTTATGATGCTGAAGTAGAAGCTGGAGAGATCTCTGGAGATGAAGCTCTGGAGGACTCTGATCGCTCTGCTCGCGTCAAACTCACTGTAGGCGTCTGTCACCTGAAACACACACACACACACACACACACACACATGCAAATGAATGAGTACATGCAAAAACACACATGTACACACCTCTCAACTGACAGAGTTATAATTACAATCCACGCACACTTAGAACTTCAGTAGAACTACTATAAATAGGCAAACATTGACCATTGATTCACAAACTCCAAAAACCCCACAGGTGTGGCTGTAGACAGACACAATAATATGAAATACACTCACCTTCATGCTGTAGTCTCTCAGAACGTGCAGCATGTACTGGTCGATATAGTACATGTCTTTAGGGTCCACTGCCTGGGTGCGCGGGTCGAACCCCTGCAGATTCCCCAAGAGGAACCGGAGTGTGTTCCTCAGCTGCAGAAGGGAAACACAGTAAATGTACTGTCACAGCACAGGCAGGACCACAGAAATTCTATGGAGTGTGAAAGTGGAAGTGATTAAGTCAGTGACTTTCCTTGTGTTCGTCTGTTTAATACACCACACCTTATTATTTGTTTACCGGTTACCCCACACCCTAACTGTTTAATACCCTACACTTAAATTATTATGTGGGGACTCAGGGGTCCCCAACCTTTGTCCCGCAGAATCGCAGGATCTGCTGGTTTCTGTTTTTAATTTACAACAAGCAACTAATTTAGACCCAAGAAACTGGATGAGTTAACCGTGTAACTAACTGCTTTAACCAATCAAATAAAAGTGGAGCCACAGTAGCCACACACCCACAGCTGGGTCAGTGGTGGGCGAGGTAGCATGCATCGGTGCTTCTTGCATTTCCACAGGCATTCCTGGCCTTTGGCGGTACTTTGGTCACATCTCTGTACCTCAAGCACATGCTTTTATCCCTTCTGAAAACAGGCGCGGTCATGGTCGAGGATGAGATAAGCCCGGAGGAAGCTTGTTAATGGTTAGCGGTCATCTTTCAGTGGGAGTACGCCGTTAAACCTAAAGACGCGCTGCATGGTCGGGATTTACTGTATGATGGCATCTCCGAGGCCCAACAGTGGACTAGCACATGGTCCAGCGGTTCGTCTTGGCACAAACTCGCTTGAGGACAGGTCTTGGCTCAGCCACAATGGCCTGACTGAAACATAGCTAATAAACCTAGCTAATAAAAGGCCAGCAAACCCTGTGGCCCTCCAGGACCCAGGCCGGGAACCTCTGCTCCAAATATTAATAGGATGTGGTCACGATTTCACCAAGTGGTGGCTTGTTCTGAGTTTCTCTCCTGTCAACTGTAGTTTAGGCTTCTGTGGTATGCGGTCTATCTTTTGTACAGTCCCAATAAAGAATAAATTTGAATTAAAAATGCAAACATTACACCTTGTTAATTTCAAATTCAAATTCAAATGCTTTATTGGCATGACATATTTAAAAATACATATTGCCAAAGCATAATGAAAACAATAATCAACCTCAGTAAGAATACATAATTTTTCTCCTGCCCATTGTAGTTTATGCTTTGGCAACATGCAGTGTATCTTTTGCATACTGCCAATGAAGAATAACTGAACTGGAAATGAAAATGCACCATACCTTGTTGATGCTGTCCCTTGCGGAGTTGAGAGCGTTCGGACCGATCTGCACCTCAGAGAAGACGTTGGACTCGGCAACCCACCAGCGCAGCACGTCCGCTCCATAGGGAGGGGAGACGGAGGGGTCCTAGCATGGACGGCAGGCAGAGAGAGAGCTGTGAGTTTACAGGGCCTTCAAACAATGTTCCCGTAAACAGGGACCTTGTGACAAATCGGTGTGTGTGCAAATAAGTGGAAAATTCTCTCTTTTCCACTTATTTGCACACACACATTTGTCATAAGGTCCCTGTTTTACGGGAACATTGTTTGAAGGCCTTGTAAACAATGGGCTGTGTCTTTGTCTCAACGTGTCCACGTTTCACACACTGCAAGATTGCTTATTATTTTGTGTGTGTATGCATGTGAGTGTTTGTGTTTGTGTGTGACTATACGCAAGTGAATTTGAGAATTTTGAGAGTCTCACTGTCGCTCACCTTCCCCCCATTGATGACAGTGTCAGGATCCACCACGTTTCCCACAGACTTGGACATCTTCTCCCCTTTCTCACTCACAGCAAATCCATGCACAACCAGTGCTCTGATGCAAGAGGGAGGCAAAGGGACGCCTCACTTTGACTTAGATCTACACGGAGAGCTCATGCCAAAACATTTCCCCCATATACAGCCCATCTGTCCAACTCATATAAACACACACTCACGGCAACCCACACAAACACACATACGCCCACAGGAACCCACACAAGTGCACACCCTCAGGAACATAACAAAAAACATACACACCCAAAGAAACCCAGGCAAATACACAACCCACAGCAATCAACACAAACACGCACCCACAGGAACCTACACAGCCACACATTCAAAGGAAACCACACAAACACACCCACGGGAACCCACACAAACAGACACCCACAGAACCGTACACCCTCAGGGACCCACACAAAGACACACACACACACACAACCACAGAGACCCACACAAACACACGCTCTAGTTCTCTCACTGACTTGTATGGGGCCTTGTTGCGCACGGCCACACTGGTCAGCAGAGAGGACTGGAACCATCCACCCAGCTGGTCCTTCCCTTCCATGTAAACATCAGCACGTGGGTCTGTCTCTGAGCAAAGCGAAAGCAAAAAGGGGAACAGAGGCAGAAGAGGGGGAGAGAAATGAAGCTTTTATTTTCCCGATTGCTCTGACTACCCACTCTTCGCTAAGCTGTGTCTGTAAGGCAGGGAAGAGCAGTGATCTATGTGACAGAAAGAAGTTGGCAACACAGAACCTTCTGGAAGTTGTCTAGAAAGGCTCAGTCTGAGAAGAGAGAAACCACAGCCAGTTAGTGGAGATTAAAACAGGCGGGGGGACAAGAATGAAAGTTCAGAAGCGACAAACGTGGAGCTTATCCACCTTGAACGGCCTCCACCTTGAAGAACAGCCATAGACGTCCTGTAACGCAGTGGTCAACATGCACAGGTAGATCTCCAGCATGCTAACGGGAGGTGAAGAGAGCTGGGGGCTTAGAGAGAAGGACCTGAGGTCAGTTAATGGGAGAGAGAGGGTAGGCTGGAGGGGTAACAGAGCAGTCTTAACCTGGAGTCAGGGAGCTGGGGAGAGGGAGCCAGCTCAGCGGGGAGCCCGCGGACTCTGAGCTGCTGTCGGCCTCCCAGTCTGGAAAACAGAGCAAGGCTCACGCTGGGGTGGGGGCGCCATGACAACAAACCGAATACCGCGCGTCGAGGGATTTCCGCCTGTGGCAGTGGCATAAGCTACTGGCTGGGGTCCTGAGGTGAGTCACAGACCTAGTTACTGACGAGAGGCACTGAATGAGGTACTGACACAAGTCAGCGATCAAGGTACCGAACTGAGCGAGTCACTGAACGAGGTACTGACACGAGTCGGCGATCAAGGTACCGAACCGAGCGAGTGACTGAGGCATTGACCCAGGTGTCTGCCCGAGGTACTGACCACAGACACTGACTGAGATAGCAAAATGAGTCACTGAACCGAGAGAGTGACCGAGGTACTGACCACAGACGCTGACTGAGGCAGTAAAATGAGTCACTGAACCGAGCGAGTGACTGAGGTACTGACCCAAGCGTCTGCCCGAGGTACTGACCACAGACACCGACTGACGTAGCAAAATGAGTCACTCACCGATAGAGGCACTAAGCCGAATGAGTGACTGAGGTACAGACAGGAGTCAGTGATTAAGGTACTGAGGGAAGCCTCTAACTGTAGTACTGACACGAGTCACCGCTTCAGGGTACAGACAGGACGACGGACACTTCCCCTGGAAATGGCGACTCGCACGCGCACAGACACTTTACCGCTGAAAAGCGCTTACAGGCATGTGAAAATCGAAGCTTCCGCACGGAGCCTGCGATAACAACCCCGTGCCTGCTCGCACGGCCACTCCCAGCACACACACACACACACGCACACACACACACACACACACACGCGCGCGCACGCGCGGGAGAGGCCGCTGAACACGCGGCTGTGAGGGCCGGAATGCGCAGTGTTGAGCGTGCGAACGGACCGTGTCAAGCACCCGGCACAGCGGCGGGAGAGGAAACGCTCACCTTGCAGGACGGCGGCCCAGGACACCCCGCTGTCGAACCAGATGTCCAGAACGTCCTCGCCCCGCTCGAATTCGACCTCTTTGCCCACCTTGCTCTGACACACACACACACACGAAAACACACACACACGTGCACACACACACACGCACACACATACACACACACACGAAAACACACACACACGTGGGCACGCACACACACACACACGCACGCACAGACAAACACACAGCTATGAGCTCCTGAACATCAACCAGATTCTCACAACCCTTGAAAAAAATCCCATTTAAGCAAGACAATATGACACAGGTGGTTACATACCAGACCTGGGTCAAATACATATTTGTTTTGGATTCAAATACTTTTCTACGCTTTACTGACCTTGTCTGGTGTATTGGAACCAATGGAATACTCTCAAAAAGAGCAAACCCCGCCTTCTGGTCATTTTGGCAGGCTCAATTACACTAGGCAAGATCAACAGAGCACAGAAAAGTATTTGAATCCAAAACAAATACGTATTTGACCCAGGTCTGTTACATACCATGTACGAGTATCATCTTCTAACCACTGAAGATTCACATCAAAAAACCTTCAATCCGTTCTAGAAACACCACCCTTCGATTGAGAGTCCATCTCATAGACGCGATGTGGATGCGCACCTTTTTCCGCACCTTCGGGGGCAGCAGCGAGTCCAGGGGCAGCTCCCACCAACAGTCGCTGCCTTTTTCCGAGAAGAGATCCGCCACGTGCGACACCGTGTGCCTGTCAATCAAGAGAGCGCAGGTCACGCCCCCCTGCCACTGAGCCAATACAATAAAAAGCACAGGGTATGTCACCCTACCACTGAGCCACACCCCACTTACCAGATGGTCAGAGCCACATTCTTAACAGTAGTTCTGTCTCCCTGCCTATGAAGCTGAAATATCCTTATTTGACACATCTTATGAATATTCATGAGGATGGTAATTAATTAGTGTGACCCGATGACAATGCCGTGGCAATGGCTGCTCTGCCATTGGGCATACCTCCACATGAATATTCATAAACTACAACACAGCACCGGACACCCCTGTGACCACCTGGAATTTCCTGTAATTAAAAACTAGAACCAAAGGAATACAGGAGCTGACCATCAGTTAGACTAAAATAATTTTTTCCTGAAGACAGCCAGAAGAAGTCATTGTACAGAACCAATTTAAAAAGCATCCTGTTCTGTGAAACCTTAATATATAAACTGTATGTGAAATCCTGTTCTGTAAAACCTTAATATGTATATGTGAAATCCTGTTCTGTAAATCCTTAATATATGTATGTGAAATCCTGGACTGTAAAACCTTAATACATGAGCTGTATGTGACACAGGGAATTGGTATGATGACTAAAACTGGGTATAAAATGGGAGAAAATGGCAAAAAAAAAAAAATAAATAAATAAATATATGAACTGTATGTGAAATCCTGGACTGTAAAACCTAAATATATGCATGTGAAATCCAGGTCTGTAAAACCTAAATATATGCATGTGAAATCCTGTTCCGTAAAACCTTAATATATGCATGTGAAATCCTGTATTTGGTTGTATACACCTTAATGCCGATAGCACACAAACACCATTTCCCTGAGAACAGAGTTAGCATTCATTTCTCTAGTGTGTATGCTAAAGGTGCGCAGTGCTGGTAGCCCGTGTGACTAGCGTTACTGCGGCGCATTACTTGTTAATGAGGGGCTCGCCGGTCTCCTTGTTGTAGAACACCGGGATGGGGACGCCCCAGCTCCTCTGCCGGGAGATGCACCAGTACGTCCGTCTGTCCAGCATGGCCAGCAGGCTGGCCCGCGCCGCCTCCGGCACCACCCGCACCTTCTGCAGCACTTCCTGTACGCGCCCGCGCGTGGCCGTCGATGCGTTCGGTCAGGGTGCGCGGCGGACAAAGAAAACGGTCTTTAGCGTTATATAGAGTGCGTGTATCTGTGCGCGTGTGTGTCTGTGTGCGTGTGTACTGTTAGTGTGTCTGTGTGTGCGTGTGTGTGTGCACGTGTGTACTGAATGTGTGCGTGGTGTGTGGTGTGTAGTGTATGTGCGCCTGTGTGCATGTACGTGTGCAGGTGGTGTGTGTGTGTGTGTGTACTCTGCTAGGTCTGACCTTGGCCTTGTCCTTCAGGCTGCCTGTGTTAATGAACCACTGCTTGCTGGGCCTGATCACCACTGGCTGCTTGGTCCTCCAGTCGTAAGGGTAGCTGTGGACACAGTCCTCCTCTTTCAGCAGAGCACCTGCTTCCTTTAGCATGGAGATCACTAAAACGCAAGCACAGTGATGTAGCATTAAAGGGTTAACATGCTTTTATTACATTTTACCATACAGGCAATATATAATGATGTATTTGGACTTATTCGACATTGCTTGTTATCTTCTGTCTGATAAGGGCGGGCTGAATAACTATGCGAGTCGCCGATACATCACAGGCCTTCAACTTCAACACGAGCCTTCAACTCCCACAGTGCCTTGAGCAAACAGCTAAAGGAGTGTGTAGCTGGACGGTGGGGAAACTAAAAAACTCATTTTTGCCTAATGAGGCGATTTTCTACCTAATGAGGTGGTTGTCCTTGGTACTGACACACGCGGCTGAACACACTAAAGAGTCGCTGTAAATAACGGTTTTTAGTACGCCGCCGGCTATGTCCGCAGGTGTGCTCTCTCCATCCTTTACAGACATAAAGACCCTTATAATTGGGTCTAGTGTGAAGTGTTTTCCTGGCTGGATCACCTCCTTATTACAAGACAAGGGAGGACTCTCCTTCTCAACCTAACAGTGCACCCACATTAAACAAAAGTTAGGATTGCCTTATAGAATACACATTATTTATCATTTGCCAAATAGTAAATAATTGTTCATCTTGCCATCAAATTTAATATTACTGTAGTTTTCCGATTCCAGTCAGCTCCCCAAAATGAGATAATCCATGCACTCTTCATTTTATAACCATCCTGAATTAAATCAAGATGAAAAGATAATAAATAATATCAGACCGTGTGTTTACCCTAAACATATTAAGTTGTAACCAGTCACAATTTGCCTTAAGATTAAGTGCTATCCAAAAGTTCTCTCTTCTCTCTGTTCATCTCTCTCATACACACATACACACTCTCTGTCTCTCTAGCACAGACGCACACCAGACCTGGGTCAAATACGTATTTGTTTTGGATTCAAATACTTTTCTACACTTTACTGATCTTGTCTGATGTGTTGTAACCAATGAAAAACTCTCAAAAATGGCAAACCTCAATCTCTGGTCATATACTCTCTCAGGCTCAATTACACCAGGCGAGATCAATAGAGCACAGAAAATTATTTGAATCCAAAACAAATACATATTTGACCCAGGACTGACGCACGCACACACCCTGAACAACAGCGCCCTACACCTACGTACATACACGACCCTCAATATATTGACATCTGCCATTTAATTACAGTCACAGGCATGTCAAAGTCTGAATCTCGTCATCAGCTTTATGAAAGGGAACACAGTGAAGTTGTGAGCATCAGGGAGAATGACATCAGCGCTCTCACTCTAACCTGTTTTGGTGCCCTCTTCCATGACTGACTGACCACAGAGCTCCGGACCAGCAAGCTCTGTGAACCTGCCCTCCCCATCCACCATACACTCCTGAGAGAGAGAGAGACAATAGGGGAGGGGAGAGAGTCTGACAGTAAATTAAATAATTTGATGACGAAAATTTTTTTAAAAAAAAACAAGGATAGTTTCTCCTTTAAAATAAAAACTGGAAGTTCTTCCATTGCTTTTCATGGACGGTGGGTCATTTGACTACTTTCCCTTGATGTTTTCGCTGTGACTTTCTGCATGACAAATCATTTGCATGGGTTTCCCGGGGCAGCGCTGACGAGCATCAGAAACGGTGGAGTAAAGAAGCTCGGTCTGATTCTGATGGGGCGGGGTTAAAACAAACAAACAAACAAACAAACAAAAAAAAACCCAAGCGCACCACGGGCAGATTGAAGTGCGAGGCCACGCTGTAGTCATCCATCCCGTGGGCGGGCGCCGTATGGACCAATCCCGTTCCTTTGCCCATGGTCACATGATTAGCAGCCAACAGGGGTACCTCCTTGCCCGGTATCGTGGGATGTTGGCAGACCCCGCCCTCCAGCTCAGCTCCTGTGGAGAGAGGAACAGAAGAGGCTGTCAGGACTGTGATTTGGGTTCAAGTCCACAGTCCAATTCATTTCATCATCCCATTTTCCAGTTCAAGGATGCAGAAACACTGTACAGGTCATGTCAAAAGCTGCAGGTCTTCAATAAAGCAATATAAAAATGGAGTCCATCTGAACACTGCCATACGGTTTCAACTCCTTCTACCCCAAACTAATCCACAACCGCTCTCAGCAGAATGTGGATTCTGTTCTGGGACAATATTATTTCAAAGGGAATAATGTGGATGAGGCACCTTCTCAGATGATCGCCAAAATCTTTTCCATACTCAAACAAAATAAACAAAACATTTTCCAAGGACCTTCAATTCCTTGATTTTGAATATTCACTAGGATTTTACAGGAAGTGTGGGATCCCAGGGTAGTTAGTGAACAGGAAGTGAGTACGACAGCTGAACCAGAATATTTTGGTTGGCAAATTCAGCGTGGTACAGTGGCGTGCAGAACCAGAGCCTACCGGTGAAGGAGGCTACAGTGTCCAACTGAGTGCCCAGTGCAGCAGCAAGACTTGCAATACGCTCGGTGGCCACCAGGAGGTGTTGGGAGCTATCAGCACACTTCACTATAGAGTACCTGCCAGAAAAACAACAGTTTTTATTATCATTATTCAAAGGTGTGTATATCAGCAGAGGGATATATGAAGTGGTTTTTATTGCGTTGTCATGGTTCCCAGATTAATATACCATAGTGTTTTTAACAAAGAGTTTGGTGTCCATCACATCCAGAAAGAATCGGTGCTAATGCAGTGCAGTTTAATGAGCAAGTTCATACACCATCTAGAAGCAGTTTCAACTCACCAATCTGACTCTAGTGAAACCGGAATTAGTTCAAACTGCCGTAAATTAGAAGTGTTCTTTTCATCCCAGACTTCATCTTGTATACAAGTGATTGAGAAGCTTGTACGTTCCGTGTGTGTATGTACGCAGCTTGAGAATGAGTATGTATGTTCTGCGTTTCTGTGTTTGCAGCATAAACTTGTCCGAGCTCTACACTCACTTCGCATTAGGCATGAAGCAGACCGCCTGATTGGCTGGGATTGTCCAGGGCTGGGTCGTCCAAACCAGCGCGGCTACACTGCTCCATTCCTCTGAGGATGAAAAAAACCAGACAGGCCAGACTTTCAATCAGCAGATCAGGGCGCGGCGCAAACAGGCAGTAACCACGGTTACCACACACCTCAATGGACTGCACCAGCGTCTCCGTGCTCAACGCCTGTTGCATTTATTATTCTGTTGCCACACAAACCTCAGTACAAAGGAGGGTGCTTCGATGTTGGTGTGGATTTACAACCCCAAAGCACTTGGAGAAACTGCACATTAAATAGACCTGCGAAACGTTTAACAGTTTTTTGGACTGCATTCCAATAATATTTTCTAAAACTGCAGAAATTCCTTGGGTCAGCACCCACTGTTCACAACTTTAACGTTTGAAATTTCAACCTGTTTTGTCCTCCGTACATTTTGAAAGTCGAAAGCAAACGCTTCACACAGAAGGGAGTGGCTGTGTGCACATAGTCAAATGCAACAGAATACTGCGTGTGCCTGGAGATGGTGCTAGAGGAACTCCTCACCTGACGATGAAGCTAGCTTGGGCGGCGGGGTCTTCACAGGGAAGGTGGCGTAAACGGCCCGGCTCACGTGCTGGGGGTTGTACTCCAACTCCGCCTCGGCCAGGGCCGTCCTGCAGCGGGGTAAAAAAAGAAAGACAGACAGACGGAAAGAGAGAGGGGAGTAAGAATATTGTTATATTGATTTATTCTACTTTTTCACCCTCCACAAGATGGAGGGCAGGGAAGAGAGGCAATCGGTGCCACAGAAAGCTCTGGTCAGCATATCAACGTCTAATAAGCACCTCTTCTAGAAGTGTCCTCTTACCTGGAGGAGGGAGACCAGAATACCGGCTTATAGTCCTGGTAGATCAAACCCTGCAGAGGACAACAGCTTGGATTCAGTACATGAGACGGAGTGATTAAATCAAATAACTAGACTCACTAACAGGTGTGGAAGCTGCTGTTTAATATTCATGTTCAGGACAGTCATTTCTAAATTCTTACGAAGCGGCTCTCTTCTGTTGAAAAGGGTTAGTTGGTCAAAGGTCGCAGGCCCACGCATTATGGTAATCTTTAGACCACGACTCCAGTATAAATGCGAGTGTGAAGTAAGTCATTTTATCAAAATGAAAGCGAGCGAGACACAGTAGGTGCCATGGTGATCATGGGTTTGTTTGATGCGATTGGCCAGTGAACGAGGGAGCCCGGCTTCATCACCTTGCTGTGCATCTCCTGGAAGACGCGGAGCTGGCTGGCCTCGTACTGCCCGTCGAACGTGTAGTAGCACTGGTCCCAGTCGGCCATCACCCCCCAGCGCTGGAAGGCCGCACGTTGCCTAGAGATGGCCCCTTCTGCAAATTCCCGAGCTGGAAGGGGTGTTTAAGGAAGAAAGGGGCTTGTGGAAATGTTTGAATTTATGATTTTTTTTTATTTCCCCTTTTCCACAGAGGTACTGCAGCTGAAGCTTGTGCACTACTCCGACACACTATTTCAGCACACTCCAGCCTACAATACTACTGTGACATTGTGTCCCCAATAGTAACAACAGCATTTCTCTCACGGGGTTTGAACACCAGCCACAAACCTTTCTGTCTGATCTGCAGAGGAGTCAGACCACTGGTACCCAGCTCTCCAAGGGCCTTCATCTCAATGGGCAGGCCATGGCAGTCCCAGCCTGGGACGTAGTGAACCAGCTTCCCACGCAGCATCTCAAATCTATTCCTGATGTCTTTAAGAATCTTAAATGTACAGAACCAAAAACTTACTGTTTTTTCTGCACTTATTTTCAAGTTTAAAAAAATAAAAAAGCATTTCCTTCCTTACAAATTAAGCTGTTAATGAAGCACCTAGCCTATACTGCCAAAGAGGGACATTGCTGGTGTCTCATTCTAATGACATGCAAAACGAGGAGTTTGAAACAGGTGTGGCAATCTACCTTATTGAGAGCGTGTCCGACATGGGGGTCACCGTTGGCGTATGGGGGTCCATCGTGCAGGCAGTATTCCTTTTTGACCTTTCTTTCCCTCTGCCAGGAGTACAGCTCCGAGAAGCCACACAACTGCAAACATACACAGTGTAATTTAAGTCTTCCGTCAAACTACAACAAGCGAGGCAAGAGGCGATTGCGACCATGTTTATACATCATCAGTCATCTAACTACGTTCGCACAGCAATAACTTTCCGACTATTGTTATGTAGCTATAAAACATAGGAGTAACATCTGTTGTGTTTCTCATTGGAAACATTCGCTTAGGTTCTACCGCAGTCACGTAAAAGCCAGAGATTACATTGTCAACCCCATTAATGAGTTAGCACGCAATATAGCTAGCTAACGTTAGCTAGCTTTCCAACTAAACTACACGTTGGTTAGATACCATATATCTTGCAAGCTATATGACCAGCCAACTAACCCAAATATATAGATAACATTCTTAGCATAGCTTGCAACCTGGTTAATTCCATCATTGGATCAAGTTATCTAGCTAACATTAGCAAGCTAGCTACCCGTTGTATCTCCAGCTCCCGATCTACGATCTTCTGTCCAGTAAGTTTCATAGGGAAGTCAGTCCGAGGAAGCAGCACACTGTCCCGGTATTTGCCCTCTCCCTGAGCCGCGGACGGCTGGGGAGTGCCTCCAGAAGAGTTGACACTTTGAAAGCGGCTAGGATTGTAGGAGAGGCCGGGGTGAAGGACGCCCCTGCGGAAAACCTGTCCCCGTCTTGCAACATTCTGCCAAACTGCTACGGCCCGGCTCAGCAGCATCGAGCTGTCACGGTAAATATTTTCTCTATAATGTTCTTAGCACATCAACGCTTTTAAAAGATGCCTATGTTCTTGGAGAGTCTGATATAGGTGATGATGCGTTAAGCACTATTGTTTCTTTCAAATATTCAGTACGGAAAACCATGACGCAAAGCAACGATTGTTGCTATAACCTTTTTTAAGGCCGTAATGTAAATTATCTCGTCTTTCCTTCCTTTAAAATTCGGCCCAATTTTTTTTTTGTGTACGAATACAGAGCTATTTTTACAAAATCAACTTTGACTTAATATACAGAGAGTGCACAACATGCCACGTCATGTCCCCATAAGGTCTATTGGCGCAGTGAAAGAAACATGCATCTAGCATGTTCAAGCACAAGTACAAGCTTTTTAGACTTTAAAATATACATTTCTGCACTCAGTTCATACTTAAAAATCTATTTGGCTCCTAAATGTTTGAACATCCTTAGAATGCGATGGCATGAACAACTCGATTGGCTGATCATAAATGTTAAACAGTAAAGAGAGTTCAAATGTAAGAGGAAGAGAGGATTTTTTAACGCAGTAATCGTTTATTGAAGGCAGAGATTACATATAAGGTGACATGATTTTGTGTGTATTGACCTATGTACTGATTCTAATTTATTGCATATTATTTTTGGGCCTATATCATATTTGTACCACTTTATATCTTGTTAGTGGGGAGTCTTTAACTGCCCATTGATTGCATTTAATATATCCCTTTCCTGAAAACTGTAATCTCCATGCCTGTTCAATGAAAATGCCAATATTTCCTGATGAGGTATCCTAACCTGCCAACACACATGTGCATACCACGCACACACACACATGCACACACACTCCTAGTGAACCCCTCATTCCCCAGAACATGTAGTTTCTATTACCTTATAGAATGCATATTATTTACTATTTGCCAGATACTAAATAATGTTGTCCTTACAATCAAATTTAATATTACTGCAGTTTTTCTGATTCCCCCCAAAAATCAAGATTATCCATGCTCTCTTCATTTTAAATCCTGAATTAAATCAAGACGAAAAAGATGTGGATAAATAATACCACATTGCTTGTTTACCATAAACATATTAAGATGTAACCGAACCCATTTTATTCTCTCTCTCTCTCTCTCTCTCTCCATCCCATAAATATTTGCAGACAAAAAAACAGACAATCACACACATGGCTGACTGCCATGCACAAAGGCCTGCCCAAGGACTAGGAATTTCACAGATCAGCATTAGAGTCCATGCCTTCCCAGAGAAAGAGAGGAGGGGGGAAGACAAAGGAGACGAGAGACTACTGTCCCTGTGTTTGGTTTTCATGTGTGCCTGCACTTCTCTTTCTGTGCCTTTGTTTCGTGGATCGTTGCTTGGGGCTTGGGGTTTATAGGGCTGTGAGGGGACGGCAGGGCGTGTTGTTTGATCAGCATCGATGGCATTTTTTAATACACTCTGCCACTTTTGAAGCCCCGGTGCCAGTCCTGCCCAAATTCTGAACTGCTGGCGTGGGAAGAAAGAAATAGTTGTTGTGAAGGAGGAGAAAAGGGAAAGCCCGAGAAGGAGATGGGGAGAGCTGGGGAAAACTGTATCCAGCCTCCCCCAGAAATTTTTTAATCTACTGGAACGAGGGTGCAAGCAAGAGGTTGAGGAAAACCTGAGAGAAACAGAAGGCAGCAATGGACAGATGAAGCGACTGAAGAAAAAAGTAAAAAAAGAAGAGGGACTACCAAGCAAAGAAAGACACAGCACAATGTGAGAAGGAGGGTACAAAAAAATTAATCACAAGGATTATCCCCTTCAGATACAAACTAGAAATTAGAGCATGTTTGTGAGGAAATTAGGTTTCTTACGATTTTAAGGACTGGTTATATCTTCAAAGTGGATTGGATGTTTGATATTCTCTGTTGGACCAGAAATAAGTTTTTGCTGGGGAAGATTTGTTCTCCATCAAAAGAGCCCCTGTTCTGGAGCCTCTCTTCTCTCTGTGAGTCTCTCCATCCGACTGTATCACTGAAGGAAATTTAACATCTTAGCTGGTGGGGGTAACCGCATCTGTGCAAGAAAGCGGAGTGTGTCCTCTGTGCAAGTTTCACAAAAGATTCTGAGCAGGGAGAAAGAAAAAGAAGATTCGGTAACTATTTGTAGGACCTAAAAGAAAGTTCAGGGTAAAAGGGAGAAGTGGGAAAGAGGGAGCGAGCAAAGACTCAATAAAGTGTGTTAACTCTGCGTGTGTTCACGGCGGGGGGGTGAGGTAATGGCCTGGTTTGGGGTTCTGGTGTGTGTCGTCGGCCTGGATCTGTACCTCCCCCTGTCCCTCGGGTCACCGCCCCAGCACCGCGGCTGGCTCCGCCTCTGGGAAGAGGGCGAGGGCTGCGGAGCGTGCGAGGAGCGCCGCTGCCCGCCGGCGCCCCCTAGCTGCCCGGCGGGGTGGGTGCAGGACAGATGCGGGTGCTGCGAGCAGTGTGGAAATGCCGAGGGCCAGCCGTGCGACCCCGACGGGGCCCAGTACTTCTATGGGCCCTGCGGGGAGGGGCTCTACTGCCAGAGGATGGATCAGAGAGGTCACGGGGCTCACGGTGGGCATGACCCGGAACCCAAATGCGTCTGCCTCTCCCAGGGCCTCACGTGCGGGTCCGACGGCCGCACCTACCACAACCTGTGCCACCTGAGAGAGGTGGCTAACCAGGAAGACACCACCCTGAGGTTGGCTGGACAAGGACCATGCTACTCTCGTAATGTCATCATGTTTACTATTATTATTATTGTTAGGATTGTGGATTGAATTTGTAGAGCACCATTCATAGACTCAAAGTAGATTACAATAAATGGTACTGCATGCCTTCACAAGCTGAATTAGGATGTTACAGTAATGGAAATGGTCTACATTTAAAAGTGGCTTTCCAAATTGGGAAACAAATCAATACCATGCCTTATTCAAGGATGCTTCCAGAGTGATTTGTTAAAAACCTTTATATTATTACAGGGAATTATCCTGTGTCACAAGCACAAAAAGACATTAGGAAATAGTAGCAGAAATTATACCGTACAGCATGGCACAAAAACACAAAATGGACAGTAGCAGACTGCATGAACAAATAGTGAGGTGGTGGTTCTTCATTTTCCTTGTTTAGCTGGCTGGTTGTGATTGGCATGAATGGTTTCTGTGTCTGGTTTGTGCAGTGACAAACTTAATCTGAAGGTACACAGCAGTTGAAACTTGTCACAGATTTAATTAAGTTTCTTTAAAATGAAAGAACAAGGGTGTAAGCAAGAGATGAGAAAATCCTAAGAGAAGCGGGAGACAAGAACAGACAGATAAAATGACTGAAGCAAAAAATTTAAAAAGAAAAACTGCTACTAAGAAAAAGAAGTCATGGCACAATGTGAGGGAGGGAAAGAGGATAAACGAACCTTTATCGCAGATACAACACAAGCATTTTCATTTCAGACCCAGAGAAATTATAGGAGTTTTGTGAATTTAAGATTAAGTTCTGGTTTCTAAGGATTGGTTTAATGTTTACAGTGGACTAGCTGCTTGATGCTCTGTTGGACCTGAAAGAAAAAAATTGTTTTGTTGGGGACCCTCTTCAGTACCTACTGTGGCCTGCATTCCCCCAGGCCTATGGGAAAGTTTCAGTTGGCTGGGATGTCATTGCTCGCTTATGACCCCAGTCTGCCTCTCTGCCTCCGAGTTGCGCATGAAGTGTCTTCCATTGACTCATGTCTGTGTGGGCCTGACTCATGAACTGTAGTGTCATAACAAGTGGTGGCTGACATGTGCTTCAGTGGAGAGCACATGCTAGTCTGCACTTTTCCAAACTGATAGAGGAGGCTATATCAATGATTGCATATGATTTGCCATTCCAAATTGAGGAGAAAAAGAGCTTTAAATAAATAAATAAATAAATGTGTAATTCCTGATCAGACAGGTCGTTACTCTACTGTTACCATGGGTGCTTCCAGAGTGATTGGTGCTCTTGCTGCCGTTCTCAGCTCCCCAGATGACACGAATGCCAAGAGACCTGGAGAACCACACAGGAAATTACATTATCTTCAGCTGTGAAGTCTCTGCCTACCCCTTGCCTCAACTGAACTGGAAGAAGGAGGGCAACGAGAACTTCCTGCCCGGCGACGACCCTCATGTCTCAGTCCAGGTCTGATGAAATCATACCTCCTTCCTCCGTGTAGAGTTGTGTGTGAAACTGCACGGTGGCTGTCTGTTCACAGCAATCAGGACAGCAGATATACCAACCATTTTGTAAGACAAACTTAGAACTCACCTTTTCAGACTGAATCCAATCCAACTAAATATTTAGCCACCTTTAGTACTTCTGTTTGTGTATAATTCATAAGTTTCCAAGCGAGATGCTAATCTTGATGGATCATGATTAGCATCTCATTGCATAGTAGAACTGTATAGTTAATTTGAGCTATACTGTTACCGACTCATAAGAGGTTACCTTTCTGTAGCTACTACTGAGTGAACCATAGCATTAACCCCAACCCTAGCTCTTGAACATAAAGCAAATCTTGCCTGAACTCTAAGACTATCCATATTTCTAACTGTAACTAAAATGGCAGGCATATTCATGCCTGACTAAACCACTTACCACTGCAAGCTTCATTTCGAGATGGGAGAAAACCATTTAATATACTGTAAACAATAAAAGCTTTAGAAGGAAATGTGGTTTAAGTCTTGTATTTAAAATAGACTTCAAGACTGCATTTTTGAACCTTCTAATCCCCTAGATCTTCATTGGACTAGCGAGGGAAAGGGGCGTGGTCAGTGTCCAGGGTAACAGTGTTAACGGATAGCTTGTAACTGAAATATGGACATTAACGGCCATCTTGCATTGGAAGTATGATGGTACACTAACAAATGATAGCATTGCATGAATTGGATTTGCAGAGATGCTGGCACCACTAGGGCCTGATGGTGGACAAATAAACAGGCCAGTAGTCTTTGGCATGATATTTTAGGCATGATGTCTATTTACCTGGCTAACCTATCTAATGTATTGGCATGTAATTCCAAGGGTCCTTTTTTACCTGAAGTTCATCTCATGCTTCCCCAGTCGCGTGGGGGCCCGCAGCGCTACACGGTGTCCACCTGGCTCCAGATCGAAGGCCTGCGCCTCTCCGACGCAGGCGTCTACGCCTGCGTCTCCCGCAACGCGCTGGGCGAGGCCTCAGCCTCCGCTCGCCTCACGGTGCTCAGACAGGGTGAGTCCAGCACAGGCTAACTGTGCGCAACAATGCAACTAACAGTCACCCACAGGGAAATGCATGTGAGAGACTGCCACCAGGGTGGCGTTAACGTTTGAACTTTGTCCTGTTTCACCAGGACATGAAAATGTTCCTCACATATACATTTTGGCAAGTTCAGCAATCATCCTGCTTGATTCAACAAGCTGCTTTAGAGAAGAAGAAAAATGAAGCATGTCCTAAAAAAAAAACAATTCACTGACTCTACTCAAAACAAAGGCAACAATTTGCATAAAGGTTTTTCTACTTGGCTTATTATTTTTACACGAAAAAGAGATTGAATCAACTTAATTTTAATAATTAGCTAGCTTACTGTCTCAATAAATATTAATAGTAATATTTATGTACAGGTAGGTTCAAGGTAATTAAGCTTTTAAATATGGAGGCAAACCACATCAATTGTATATAAACTAGCTGTGTTAGTCTGACAATGACAGGCTCATTGCATTTACTTAACTCTCCCGTTGTGTTCCGGTCAAATTTGACCAATTTACAACTTTTCTATATCAGAAATGTTGTTTCTTTCATCTAATTTTGATGTTTTCATTAATTTTTACATATTAGGTATATGAACATATTGCATTAATGATCATGACTTTCATTCCATTTTTTATTTAAAGTGTTTTATTTAAATTTTGTACGTCTGCGGGCCTCAAATATGATCAGCCATAGGAAATGAATGGGCAAGACTATATTAACAAAAATAGGACTGTTCGTGTTATCCTATCATCTGTTTTGAGGTAGAATTTGTGATGTTTGTAAAATAAATGCAACCCAACACAGGCTTCAGATACATGTCTTGTACTTGACCACAGGAGAGAAACACTGCAACATCACAGAGGCAGATGATCTTCATTTATAAGACCATACCAATGATGAACATATTCAAATGTGCAAAAGTTTTGGGACTCAACATTGTGGTGAGCCCAATGCCTGGTGCACATTAAAGGATAATCCGTCTTATTTTTCCCCTCTGGAAAATCGCTGGGGTGTTCCCAATTAAAGGCTGGGCTGAACTGATCAGCTGCCTAGATTATCTTGCAGTGTGAGGTGCTTAAATACAGAATCTTAACCCTCCCCTTTGGCTCTGGGTTGCCTGATTTTGAATCATAAATATCAAACATGTTTGTACACTACAGCATTTCACATATTTACGCAATTGTTTCAAACATCTTTGATATTTATGATTTGAAATCCTGTACTCTAAGGGGAACAGCAATGGAATTTCAAACAGAAACCCACAATAGCCAATGAGAGCCTAACAGACTTGATAGAGAAATGTTAATTTTGAAATAAAGTTACATCGGACCACACAAGTTTCAAGACACAAGAGATCTCAGGTTCTGAGAATCGTGAACAGTTATTGTGAGTGTAACAGTTATGTGTATGATGCTCCTTCATGGCCAGATTGGCTAGTGTGCATATTCTGATGACTGGAAGACAAAGAAAAACCTGTCGTTATGTGTTGGGTCTCCCGCATTTTCAATATCAGTAAGGATTTGAAAAGACCCGTAGTGTGCTCCAGGCACAAGATATTTTTTTACAGCTCTTGGTAATAATTATGCAATTATTTGAATTTAGAAATTTAGGCAAATTGTAGATTTGAGCTTCAGGAATACAAGTGTGACTGGATAGTGCCATCTTGACTGGATAATGAGAATTTGACCGGATAGTGGTTTTGCAATGTTTCTCATCTCTCCTGTAAAATGGTCATGTATGAGTATCTCAAGCCCATATTGAATCACAAATGTTCATTTGTACTTAAGCTTTGATTTTATGACTGTTCTTTCTCAGTAAAATCGCATCGGTCAGTTTAGACCAGAAACACAACAGATGTCATTATGTAGAACCATTACAAAAATTTACCCAGTATACTTCAAAACAAGTATTCTTGTTAACTTTGACACATACCAGTCTGTGATATTCACTCAACATGTATTTCACTGGTCCTTACTAAAGTCAAAATAATGCATAAATTGCTTTAAAAAAAAATTTTTTTTTAAAAAGGGGTTGCTATAATTTTATGTGAATGACTTCTATAGACCAAGAATTCCAAGAAGTGTAAATCTGGAAATGAAGTTGGTTAAAAGGAGTGACACAACATTAGGTGCTAATTTATGCTTGAAGATCACTTTATAAACAGTTAAATCAGACAGCCCGATTTAGGATGGAAACACAAACAAATAGAAACATGACATAAACACAGCCTGAGGGCTATCAATACCCCAAGTATAAATGACTCAAAAACCACATTGCAAATTATTGTTTTAATTTATTTGAGTCGAAGCATTGAATTATTTTAGAGTGCATTTATTGGTAAACTGAGAAGAGACAAACGTTGAATGATCCCAAGATGGTATGTAAAAAATGTCAGCTTTATCACTGCAGTTCTTGGATGACAGTAATAAAGTTATTCAGTCACTAACAATGCTCTGCATAGACCTCATCATAGATACACTGTACGTGTTGATGAGTATGTTAGAGGGTGGTACATGGATTCATGTTAACTTCCGCATTCTCATTCTGGATCTTTTCTCTCTGGCAGGGATGAGAGAATTTGACGGGAACTGGGAGGAAGATCATCATCATTACTATGACGACACAGAGGAGACCAAGAACGATAGTGAGAACAGTGACCCCGAGTCTGGGGACTACCAAGGTTAAACCATTTGTAACCAAAGCATGGAGGGTGGTGATTCAGTGTAAACGTTACATGCATACATACAAGAAAAAACTGGCCCAATGGGAAATGAACTGAACTGAACTGCTGTGTGACAATGTGATTCAAGCTCTGGAAATAAGGAATGGGGTATGGGAAGAGAGGAAAGGTTTAGCACGACATTCTCTGTTCTATACTCTTTACTGTACTCTACTGTACTCCATCATATCCTGTAGAGTATATTCTGTCCTAACCTCACTTTGGACCGCAGCCAATGGTTTACAGATAAACAGAACACCTGTGTCATGCTCGTAGTGCTGGATCCAACACTAAACACACAGAGCACCAGGCATCCATCAGAGATGAGTGTGCATTTAACTGCAAACATTTCTAATGGACATGGACAGTTACAAGGGCACAGCAAGAATAAGTATGTGGATAAGAATAAGTAAGTGTCAAGGTCTGAGCTTTTACTTTGGATTCTATTTTTGTGTTAAGCAAACTTCAGATTACAGTAGGGTTAAGTACAGACACTTGTGTCTTTTAGTTTGTTACAATGATGTACCTTCAATGTGAATGTGAAAAAACCCTGTTTGTGTGAACGGCAAACATATTATGTATACAAGTTGGATCTGTAAAGTAAACCAGGTTCAAGAAAGAACAAGGTTGCATGCAATGAGTGAATTGAGCCTTGGTTGGCTTTGTTTGGAATTTCTAGCTGCTATTGATTTTGTGAGGAGGAGCCAATTGCTTCTACAGATATGTTCATGTGATGGTTTCTGGACACATTAAGAAAGTATTCGCATATTAAGTCTCTCACATTGGTCATTCAACCAGATAATTAATTAGCTGTGCCCATACAGTATGTCATATTCGGCAGTGCGTTCATAAAAAAAAGATTGTGATATTGTGAGATCTTGTCCTTGAGTTTTCTAACCTCAGTTTTCTTCATGTTAGTTTTCAATTGTGTGTTTGTTACAAGTTCACAGAAAAGATTATGGAATCACCCCATTACCTAGAAATGTAGTGGCAAAGTTGTTAGCATTTTAAATGCTAAGTGTGCCAGGAAAGGTTACATTTTGAGCAATTGTATTAATCAAAAATGACTTAAAAATACCATGTGGCCCATGAAGAAAATACTTGCCATTAAGACATACTTGAAATCTGTAAAACCAGAGTAGTTTCATGGAATTACAAGTATGCGTAGCATTTATGACATTTCAACTATACTTGCAAATGTGTTAAAACAATGACATGCACATGCAAAGATTCATACATTTGGGTCATACAGTTAGGATAACTGTTAAATGCTAAATTTTCCTAAACTTGAGTGTATCAGTAAAAATGTTTTTTGGCCAAAAAAGAGTTCTGGCCATCAGGTTCAAGATGGAGGGCAAGGTGAGGGGAAAGGGGAAGAAGGTGCTGGAAGCAGCCTACTCCAGCTACTGCCATCACTTGTGACATTATAAAAGAGATTCACCTGTAACATTACAGAAGAGTAAGCCCCTCCTTCTGTACAACAACACAGTTTGAAGGAATGGTTGCTGGTTCTTAAATATCAGCGGGATTTGGAGAGTGTTAAAGTTTTCCATTATATAAATTAAATTATGATTAAAAATGTGTTTTCTGCTTACTCAGGTTCGCTTCGTCTAATATTACATTTTGTCTAAAAATCGAAAACCATTCAGTGTGCAAATATTCAATAATAGAGGAAATCACAAAGGGGCAACTATAGACTCAGGTAACACTGCTAATTTCAAATCAAACATAAATTTAGTGCAGGTTTTTACATTAACATGCTTATGACTTATTTACATATACATACACACAAACAAACAGTCAAATATTTTAATTTAGAAAATAATCAACATGTGAATTTTTGGCAGTCTGGCTATTGATCTAATCTAACCCCAACAGTGCCTTCCAGATAGTTTGTCACGGTCCAACTGTACAGCCCAGTCACCTTTTACAATGAGTGTGCCTTGTTGATGTCTATTTCACAACCATGTCTCTAATCTCTAATATACAATATGATCATATTTCAGATTGTAAGGCAACCTGGGTAGCTTAGCAGTCTAGCAGGAATACAAATGAGCAGATGGATGTGATACTGAAATTCCTCCTGGTCAGGCAACTCCTCACTGTCGCAACCTTGGACGTCTTATATTATGCAACTCAAGAAAAGATTGTATTTAACAACTATTGCATTCTGCATCCTCAAGGGGGCAGCATCTCTCCATGAATCCTCAGCTTTTCCAAATCCAGAACGCATGGCACAGAATCGCTGAAATTTTTTTTCAAAAAAGGAAATTATACTGCATTTTTAGCATAATTGCTTCTTGGGAGGAAAAGCCTGGAGTCAGAAACCCATTTAAAACTGAGTTTTTAAAAAAAGAATCTGTACTAACCTCCTGCAAGCAGCATTATGAAATCTGCATACCATTATGAACAGTGAACCCAGATCATTGGGACCACAACCTCACAAACAGGAATGGACTTTGCATGTACGGGATTGATTTTGGGATTTATCTGCTTAGACCAATCTCTTCTCCTAAAAAAACCACACAAAAGTTAACGAGAATGTGCACATTTTATACACTATATCATTGAAAACATTGCTTTGTTTACAACTTAAAAGCAGGTCAGAACTGGGCAGGCCAAAAGAATAAAGCCAAGGTGAAAGGTCAGGCGTCTTTATGACATCACTCTAACATTGTGACATCATGCTCATAATGACTGGCAAGTGATATTCTCTTGAATTAATAATGATTAAAAAAAAATAACAATGACTTCTAACAAAGGGGAAGAAACAACCATAAACTCCAGACTTATCTTGTGCTTAACTTGACTTTAGGAAGGAAAAATAGAGTACAGCGTACAGTTACAGTACAGTGTACAGTTGACCAATATTACTGGTAATGAATAAACTGCACTTCATTACAGCGTAGTTATCAACGTTTAATAAAATAACAGCATTGCATTTTGGTTTGAATTTAAACATGAACAAATGTTAGTAAACGTGACATTTATAGTGAAGCCATGGTTTCCAGATTGAGAGGTTTATAAACATGCTCTGTTGCTGTGCCCAATAAAATATAATATAGAATACTCCTTTGTAGATTTAACACAATCTGGCCATCCTGGACTTATTTATTCTACAAACAACTAATAATGCCAGCTATCAATTAACTTTTAAATCATGTGCAATGCAGTTATTAATAATTATGTATTCATAAATATAAGGCTATCTGAAGTCTTTAAGGAACACTGTGTATGAGGGCAACAGTGATGAATAACAGTAACAGAGCAAGCCAGCTATTGATCAGAGTCAAAGATCAGAAACAGCCATTATACCCTTCGAGATGACAGCAGTGGTCAATGTGCAAAACAGGACGTGGCTCATTTTCCCCTCAGAAATAACTCATGTAATAAAATGTCCAAATATAGAATTTCTTTCAGTGGTGTCCATCAACAGTTTGCTAGTGATTCATTAAATAAGTTGTCATTGGCAACCAGCACTAATGGCTGATGAAATCCCGCTCTTTGTCCACAGGACGTTGCTTGCATACATGAAATTCTTCTGTGAGAAGCTTTGGGAAAGAATTCCGTCAGTGTGTACAGGCATCGCGGCTGTCCATTCTTCCGGATCCTTCTGGGAATATTACAGCCGAGTGAGATTACCGTACAGCGATGCTAATGGCCACCTGCCACTCACGGTAGTAGAATTCGTACTTCCACCTCCAGGCCAGTGAAAGGGGGCTCTAGTCATCAGAGTCCAAATGAACACCCTGCACTGCCCACTAGTGGTCAGTCTGTGTTTCATCCCTCAAATGGCCAGTAGTCAATCCTTCAGCGTCCCAACCCTGGGGACAAATCACCTCAGAGGAACCTTTGTTGCGGGCACGGAGCAATGGAGAAAATTACATCTCAAAATGGCGGTAGATGCTCTCCACGTATCCCAGAACCTTCTGCCAGTCAGGACCTCCCCTTCTCAACACCTCGTCCACTGTCTGGAAAAACACACAGGTCAACCAAGTCACTTAAGCAATCACATTTTTAACATATTTGAAACCTGTTTTATGCCCAGCTCTATGCGTAGCCTTGTCTCAGCACTGCAATGTGCTTGGTTAATTCGGGAGAGGGCAACTTCTAAACTTCTCTTTCTGCAGTCCACCAACTGAGCTGTGTAGTCACTGTTTCAAGGCTGACCCTACTCACTGGCAATTATCAACAGTCTACGGTAGTGGACACTGTGTATGCTGGTCACAGCCAATATTTCAATCAATTAAGGTTGGTGAAAAAGTGTTTATATTCTAACTTAATTCTGTGCTCTCATTTATTCCAACAGAATGCAGGTTTAGTTCATTGCACTTTGCTCTGTCATATTATTCACAAATAGTTTAGTCAGTGACCAGGTAACCACACTTTCAACAATTCGACAGCGGTAACTTCGCTGGTCAGTCCATAATTGATTATAAAAAATCAATTATTAATGAATTAATTAGTAATTTGTCATACAGCACATTGCAGAAAATAAAAGCATTAGTTAATCTAACTGATTAAACATTGTGGGATGTGAATGTGGAATATATATTCTTCATGGCATACATAGCTATTTTTGACAATATGACCTTACAGTGAGTGAGTGAGTGGACATTAGGTGCCTAATTAAGAACAATTATCAGCCCAATGCTGATCAGGGTTTCCAATTACGGTAGGAATGAACACCAGCATACAAAATGGATCCTAAGGATCAAGTGTGGTCTCTGAAGCTGTCAGTCACGACTGGCACTGGCATGGTGAGGATCAGACAGCAGAGAGCAAAGGTGCACCCACACACCAGAGCAGTGTATTAGCAGGATGAACCAACCAGCAACCCCCCAATTTACCATCATTACAGTGGGTACACATGGGTTTATCAGAAATGGAAACCTAGCCATGCTGCCCTGCCAGCAGCAGAGGAGAAGCTCCAGGCTGTCGGGCTCCAGTCTGCGTGGGACGCAAGCCGAGAGACTCACCAGCGAGGCCGTGATCCCCACGCTCTCCCCCGTGCGGAACGCCAGGCTCAGGTTCTCCCTCTGCGGAGATAACCGTCATCATCGTCATTACCCTCAGGTCACTGTCTATAACGTCATCATCATTACTATCATCACCACCACCACCACCATCGTCCTCACCATCACCATCACAGTTATTAGCATCAAGAGATTTTGTTTTTTAATTAGCACAATTTTCAATGTAGTGAGAGGTACCAGAGAGAGAGAGAGAGTGAGCGAGTGAGAGACAGAGGGGGGTAGTGAGAGACCGAGAGAGAAAAATAGCTCTTGAACTCTCAGAGCATGAGCTTCCTCTGAGGCACCCACAGCCAATTTCCACTTCTTATCACCCTTACCCTGTCTGCAGGGCATAGACTGGAGTAAGGGATGAGGGAGGGGAGGTATGTGTGGTACACTGCACAAAAGGCCAACCCGTCAGACCAGCTGCTGCTGAAGTTGGTGATATCAATGTTCTGCAGAGAGAAAAAAACAGTCATTTCTGCTGACTCAGCTGCAGCCAACACAAGTCTGCAACACAAAGGCAAACCACAGTACAGATCTACAGTCACATGCCCCTCCCCCCCACACTACTGCCCTCTTTATATGTGGCATATAATCCCCACCCTCTATCATCACCTCACATCTGTAACCCCCAGAGGTCAAATAGTGATCTTTTAACTGGGGGGAGGATAAAGTTTAGGGGGAGGGGGGGTGACAGTTCGGGGAGTGACTGTTTATTCTTAAAATGATACAGCTCTTTATCAGTCAAGTCATAGCTGCTAGCAAACACGGTTGACCAAGTTTAGCCAATTCATTGATTAGGAAGAGTAAATAATTAACCGCGAGTCAAGTTTCAGTTGCTTTAAGAAGAGACAGGGTTTCTGATGCGTGATTTAACAAAGGGGAGTGCTTCCCCTCTTATTTCCTGCAAGTCGAGGCCTCCCCCCGTCACCTTGTAACCCTGCGTGCGACTCTGACACCAGCGCAGGAGGGAGTTTCTCTTCGAGCCGCCATGGCGACGCAGGAGCAAGCTGAAACCGTCCTGAGCCCTAGAGAGAGAGAGGGAGGGAGGGAGGGAAAGTGACAGGGAGAGAGAGAGAAGAAACAGAAAAGAGTGTTTATAACTGCAAAAAGCATGCAGGCCTAAAAGGTACTTAAATTATTTCAACAAGTGACACGGATACATGTATTACTGGTCAGTGGGTTATCCCTGCGTTTCAATACGTGTAACACTGCTGCACTGGGGGGTGGGGGTAGTCGCAGATAAAGGTATTTGCTTATCTGTCTGTCAGCCTATAAAATACCTTTTCTCTTTCTGCCCCAATTTGTAATGCTCAAACGTATGCATACATCAGCCCTCATCGCTGTGGCCTCTGCTACCGATTTGTGGGAGCACGTGACAAGCACACAAACTCCTCTGGGAGCGCACAGACATAATGTCAATCATCAATAATTATGACATGAGCCGCAGGAAGAGGTGCGTTGCTTCACGTGAAAACAGGCGGACTCGCCAGCGGCTGACCGATTGGGCTGGGGTCACCGGCACACGACGAGAAGCCGACCGAAACCCTCCTGTCTGTGGGTCGAGTGTTCATGGCCCTGCGGTGCTCCCAGCTACAGATCCGGATTCAATACCATTACACTACATTACAGGCATTTAACCACTTACCCATTATACTACACTGTAGTGACCAGACCAGACCGTAAGGCTTAACAGATAGGGGCTAAGGAGTGTGTCCGCTCACCTATGCACACGTACACAAATAGTACACAAACGGAAGCCACGGCATCACAGGAAGTGGGCAATGAGCGCGGGCCAGTGACTTACTTGCTGACCTTGTGGGGTACGTCCGTGGATGTGGCGCTGTGCTTATTAGCAGGTTCTACCTCCTCCTGTTTTTCTGTTTTACACAAACAATCAAAGAGAAGTCATTACTGCACCACAGCATGTCAGTGCTATTAAACAGTCCATCAAGCGAGACTAGAGGTCGAACAGAATAAAATATGAAAATACTAAAATATAAAAAATTATATTAAAAAATTGTTCTACATTTCTATTTAATGTCCTATATTAATAACCTACTGTATAAAAAGCCAATACAATTACATTAACCACTATGGAAAAAAC
The DNA here is from genome assembly GCF_018555375.3 of Anguilla rostrata. Lineage (NCBI taxonomy): Eukaryota > Metazoa > Chordata > Actinopteri > Anguilliformes > Anguillidae > Anguilla > Anguilla rostrata. The sequence goes on along the minus strand of NC_057933.1, from coordinate 27,551,233 downwards.
CCCCAAAAACAGTTCAAGATTTCACACACATGCGCATGCACAAGCGCACACACACACACACACATGCACACACACACACACACACACCAGTGGATCCAGTCTCTTGTCCTTCCAAGGCTGGGTCTGCTCTCTTCCCCCTGGTTGGGTTCCAGCTCTGCAAGCAGGGAGATGTTAAAATCAAGATATAAACAAAACAATAAAAATATATTTGAAAGAGGATAAAAGTTCCATTTTGCTGCAGGCACACTAACTACTACATGAACCACCCACGATCCCCAGACCACAGTTTAGCAACAACTGGTCTATTAAAAAAAAAATCCACTTTCGGTTACACAATCCATCAAACACAGGGACACTCCAGAAACATATGTGAAATGAATGTACTGTACACAGACATCTGAGGCAAGAGCTGTTTAACCTCATTTTATATTTGCCTGCAGAAATACATTGAATATAACTGAAGTACTGTGCAGAGCAATGAATGGCCAGCTGCATTACAGGTCCTCCTTAATGGTCTTTGCACACAGTTCAGTGGGTGAAAAAATACAAACAAAATGTCGGCTTCTTTTTATCTTTCCAGTTCAAAGCGATCCACTCCAAAAGACTGCACTTCGTGAAAAGGCTTTCACATTCCATGGCCGCTGAGAACTTTGCAATCACCAAATATTTTTCAATACTGGACATTTTTTCTCACATACCAAGTCAAACTGCAATGCAGCAAAATATTTGCATAGGTTTGAAGAACTGAAAAATATACGGCATTCTCATGTATCTGGAGATACACACGCCAGACATCTACGCCTTTGAGTCAAATTCTTCTCAGGAGAGTGTGAGGCTCCCAGACGGCAGTTGAAGTCGGAGTAACTGGGAAAATAAACTCCCGTTGACCCTCCGTGGCAGTCGTCCAGCAAAAAAGCTAGGACGACAACCTTTGAAGTAATCGTGGCTGATTTACACGATTGTGGTTACAAGCTAATTTTCATTTTCAAATGTGGTTATTGCTGACTGACAGGCAGAATGGAGTTGACCAGAGGAACTGCTTGTGCGTGATGAGATGACAACATTCCCAGTGGCTTGAAACCCTACTGCCTTGGGTGATGCTAAGGCCAGGACTCAATACCAAACAGTGAAAGCCAGGGTTGTAGTACCAATCAATCACCCCCAAAATACTGGGCATCTTAAAAAGGATATAATAAAACTCTTTAATCTCAGTCTCAATCTATGAGGTTGAGGCCACTCATCCTAAAACTTGGTCAAACATGAACACCAATTCTAATCGATGTATCTTTTCAGCCGTACAACCTCACAAACCTTTCCTTTTTTCTGACGAAGAAAGAATAATTATGAGTGACCATAATTATTCTGTTTCAATTTTTCTTTCCAATTTTGCTAATTGCTAATTGTGCCTCTGGATTTGCTGCTGCTATCCCACACCTGTGCAAGGAGAACTTCAGATACACTTCAGGTATCACTTCACTGACTACACAGTACTAGTAGTGAGAGCTGGCAGCACTGATTGGACGAAAGGCCTATCACTCACTGATTAAGGCTGGTAGGTGGGCACCTGATGTCTAGTTTGAGAGGATCTAATACAGCAGTAACCTGAGAAACACCTGGTGGGACCAGCTGTTCCCCCTTGCTTTGAACGAGGTCTCACGGCACATAGTCACAGTGTTATGGTTATAGTAGGCTACTGGCATAGCCCATGCTCGAACCTGTGACTACAAGTCTAAGCCTATGCTTTTGGTGAGTGCTTTAATTGACTACATAGCTTTCAAGCCCACACCCTTCAGTTCCAGTTACCTTACTATATTTTTGCTACACAGTTTGACTAGTTTTGTAGTCATTTTTAAAGATGAGGTTGCGGAACCAGTGGGATTCAAATCAGCAGTGTCCATACCTTGCTGAGTGAACCTTGTGATGTTGTAGTAGTAGCCTGGGAGATACCATTCATGGTGGAGGTAGAAGAAGAGGGCAGTGGAAGTCTGGAGAGGCTCCTGTATAATAATAACAAGGAGGCAATCTGTTAGAAATGGTGGTAAACTGCTGCACAGCTGCACAGAAACCTTCACAAAATTCAGCAGCTGGAACAATGACAACAGAAACACAGCACACATCGTCGCCCCCGTTCTCTCTCTGCACTGGTTTCCTGTGAGCTTCACCATTGATTTTAAGGTCCTCATCGGTGTTGAATTGAAAACAATGGCACAGCGTGCATATACATAACTGAATACACGTTATGACATGCTAACATAACACCAATCGACATGCTAACTGACTACAAGCCCCAAATGAATCTCAATTCAAACAATGCAAGCTTGATCAGTGTTCGACAAGCGAAACTGAAATTGGAGAGCCAATTCCCCCTTTTTATGCCCCTGAACTTTGGAACACAGCGGCTATGAATCAGACATACTGGAAGCGTGTTTTACAAGTTAATTGAGGACATAAAGTCCACCTTTGTAAAATAACACTTGACCGGCTCTCAGTTCTCATGCACATAAAAAAGAAAAAGAAAAAAAAACAACTGCTAAATAACAGGGAACTGCAGCAATCTTTCGCGTTCTTTTCCCAATGTCCTTGCTATTCAGTTTTCCGCAAATTGACGGCTAAGTTACACAGGGTCAGTTGATCAACACTGAATAGCTGGTCATACTTCTGTGCACTTTGATGTTGACTTCAGTAAATGCAGATTAATGGCTTATATGTTTAAGTCTTTCATGTATTTATTTATTGCCTCTGCATGACTGTTACTGCTGTACAGTATGTACAAGGAATGATGAGTAATAAAAGATACAAGAATTATATGCATGTGAATCAGATATGGTGATGCGAAAGTGACTGATTTCAAATCCCAGACGGTAAAACTGCATTTGTGGTTAGCAGATGTGTCCAGACCAGTGACATCACTCACCTGGACTGCTCCACGGCTCTCATTGCAGAGGGCGAGTTCCTCCCCTCCCCTCTGTTCTTTTCCTCAGGAGCTGTGCTCTGAAGGCTGGCCTCCGACACCCCCTCCCCATCCACCTGCGGTTGCTCAGCAACAGGCCCCTCCCTCAAACCGCTCTCTGTCCCGCCGCCACTCCCTTGTTTCCTCTCGCTCCTGTCCGTCACCATCGCAGACCCTCCCCCCGCCACCTGGCCCGTCCGTGCCTGCGTCCCGCCCCGCGGCTCGCCGAGTTCGACCGTGAGGGCGGCGACTTTCCGGCGGCTCTCCTCAAGCTCCGCCCTCGCGGTCTCCAGCTCCCGTTCGGCCTCCAGCTGCCTCTCCCGCGCGGTGGCCAGCTGTCTCTCCTTCTCCTCCTGGTCCCCCCGCAGCTTCTCCAGCTCCTCCTGGGCCTCCAGGTGCAGCCGGTCCGCCACTGACACTGCCACCTGCAGGTCCGACTGGAACTGCAGCCACTCCGCACGCTCCGTCTGAATTAGGGAAGAGACAGTATTACTACACATGCAACACAAACACACGTGCATGCACATGCAGACGCACACGCACACACACGCCCCCACACACACATACTACGGACAGTAGGGATCTGTCTGGCACACACACACACTCACACAGGAAGACATGAGGATGAAAAAATTAAGCTAAAAATGTTTAAATTAAAAAAAGGTTTCTAAATTTGTTTAATGTTGTGGACAGTTCAGGCACTCATGCATAAGAATGAATCTACTCGGTTAATCTGTGGTGCGTGAATTCAGCTGAAAGGGCAAAAACTTTATTAACAGACAGCCATCCCCTCTCCATTTAGAGTTCTAAAAAAGAAGAACTGCTGATGCATCCATTTACTTTCATTTTGAAGTTTCCAAAACAGCTAGTACAAGAACATGTACAGTTGTCTCAACCCAACTGAAGAAATATGCACGATTGCACTTGAAGTGGAGGATTTATAGAACAGATATACATAGATCAGGGTGCCATGTTGTTCTAGTTTTTGAGTACAGCTGAGTACCTGAATTGTAGTCCAGGGATGTAATTGAACAGATGTTGCATAAACTGAGATATTCCGCTCTGGCATTCAGCCTGTCCTTTGCTCTTTCTTAACTTTGAGACTCCAGTCTGTAACAGGAGCTATAAGGGGCTACCGCACCACCACGCTTGCAATGGCTCGTGAAATGCGGTTATATTTCAATCCCATTTGTAAACCTGTACCACACAGGGATGTGGTGTAGGGTAATGGTTAGGGAACTGGGCCTGCTACTTCAAGGTAGCATTTTCAATTCCCCACCTGGGAATCGGTGGGGCCAGTGTGAGCAAGGTACTTAACCTCAATTGCCTCAGTAAATATCCAGGCACTACTAAGATAAAAAAAAAAACAATGTAAACTGTATAAGTTGCTCTGGAAAAGAGCATCGTCTAAATGGCTAAAATGTAAATGTAGCTTGTAGGCCTGTCATATCCCTGCAATATCCTATGATGTGTGTGCATAAGAGTGTGCACACAGTAAATGTGTTAAATCAACCCTTACAGGATATGGTCTGTTGGACTCACATGTACTCTGTTAGAGTTGAATAAACACTGGACAATTTACTGTGCAGTTAAGCAGTCAGTTGATAATTTATTTCCTTTCTGCAATTTGCCAGTTCAGCAGCAGCTACCCTACCAAAGAACTACATGAGCTGATGCACCTTACTCAGGGCGGCTGCAGGCACCTGATTTACTGGAGCATCCTACCCACTGAAACCCTCCCTCTCTGAGTGACATCATGGGCAACTGGGTGCCGCCCCATGGAATTCCCAGGCACAGCTGGCACAGGCAGTGTTGGGATTCAGTCAAGGCTGTATGATGCTGTACTTTCCTGGAACGATTTACCCAGAGGAGCCACCTGGGGACCCCCCGTATAGTCTGTCTTCAACCACACCCCTTCACGAACAAGCCAGCCAATCAGTAAGCTTAGAACACAGCAGATATAACCTCTGATATGGAGAATATTCAGTATGATATCTGGTCGGTACAGTACATAGAAAAGCTGGTTTTGAGTTCAGCAGAGCCACAGGTTCGGAGAGTAATGGTACTGTAGGCCTGGGCGGTGGTCAGTTTGGGCCACAGCGGCCCGCACACAGTGGAGCTTGGTGGATTTGCGCTGGAGCACCATGGTAGATTGTGTGAGAGCAGGGAGAGGACAGCAGAAGGGAGGGACGGAGGGTGGGTCTGGTCATTAGACTGGGGAGGAGGACTTGAGCTTGAGCCAAATGCCTGAGCTTAGCCCCCACACCACAGCTGGAGACCATTACAGCGTCGGTGCAGACACACACGCCGCAGGAACAAAATGGCCGTCTCTGTTCTCTGACACCGACGTGCACGTATGCGCAAAAACGCACACGTGCGCACACAGCTGTATGCCAAAATACATGCATGCACACACATGCTCAGTAACACTCACGGATAACATGCATGCCAGCTTTCATATGCACACGCAAGCACACACACATTTTTACATGCACAAATCACACACACACACATTTGCACACATGCATTTGCTTTCTGGCAAAAGTGAAGCAGACTGATGAACACACGCAGGATCTGACACAGAGACACATGCTCACAACTCAACATACTCAAGTACACCGCATACTCACTCCTTTCTGATACGTGATATAAAGATGCTCTCTGATGCATACACAATTATTGCGGGTACACTTTACCAACCCCACACCAGAAGTTTCTAACCAATCAGACTTGCAGTATGGGGGGTGATCCAGTCCCATGGTAAAGGTCTCCTTACACACAGCTGATGTCTCTGGAGCCAGGCTCAGGGAAAACAAGCAACGGCACAATTAACCGTACACAGCCATGGCGACCCACTTGCTTTCTCACACGCCACAATTATCTGTACTTATCCATGGCGACCCATTTGCGCAACCCAGAGGACTGATCGACCTCACGTTCAAATCGATCGGCACACACACACACACACACACACACAAGCACATACATACACGCACACACTCACACACACACACATAGGCACACACACACACACACACACACAACAGCACACACACATACAACACATCACACACACACACATACTCACACACACACTATAACCAAATCACACAGCACACAAAACACGCACACACAACACACATGCTCACACACACACACACTAACCCAAATGCACACAGGAACACACACACATGCTCATAAGCACACACATACACACATGCACGCACACGCTCACACACACTCACACACGCTCAAAGCACGGTCCCTAGGATTATTTCCTCATCTCTCATGAAGCCAGATGTGCCACACCTCACTGCACATCCTCACCCTCATTCTCTCACACCAGAGGGGAGGGTGTCACCTCAAACACAATGCCTCCGCGTCTCACGCCAAACACCGGCTCTTCCACATAAACCGGGAAACGCTCCCACGCTCGCTCTCGCTCTACGTTTGCCGTCGCCAGGTTTTTACAGATGCCCCAAACCGCCTCTCGACTCAGCAGGCGTGCATATTTACGCTGTGATATTCCGGCTAAGGTCTCACGCAGTAAAAGCGGAACTGCCGACCCCCATTGGTCAGGCCCGGGGATCTGAAATCGTTCCCATCTGCGACGCAGCTTTCGAGAAACCCGGGGCGAAGCAGCGTGGGCCGGGGGGGCGACCAGGGGCCCGCGTCCCCGCCGCGGAAACAATACCCCACCGTCTCCTGGGGGGGGGGGGGGGGGGGAGAGTACAAGAAGGGCTGCAAGAGCGGTGAGGTCATTAATAAGAGTTCCTGCAAGGGAGGGAAAGGAGGAGGGAGCAGAAAAGAGAGGAGCAGGGGGGAAGGCCATCCGACGCCCACGCTCTGCCGGGGGACGCTGAGCGCGTCCATCTGTCCGCCCGCACCCTCGGACACACGCTGAGACCGCTCGCGATTCTCTTCCCACGGATTTCTCGGCGGTACGTTAGAACGAAATTCGGTTTCTTTTCTCTCGCGGGAAGTACGGTACTTTCCGAACCGGCGGTTAAAAACAGCACGTTCAGTGCCTTATGTTTTTTCGGGACTCCCACTCCTGCTTGTTTTAGTACAAGCTCACTTGGGAATAAGGGATATTAGGTGTGTGTGCTGTGACAGCAAAGAAATCTAGTTCTAGAAGCTGATAGGCTTTTGCAGGCCCGCACAGCCTGACTGTCCATTTTTTCTTTAGCAGACACCTGAAGAAGAGGCTGCTGGGAAACCTTGACTGTGAAACATAAGAAAAATATAGAGCCCCAAAGCAGCATGTGCAAGTCCACAGCACACACACACACACACACACACACACACACACACACATGCACACACACACACACTCGGGGGTGGGCTATGATTCAATAGGAAATTACAAAAAAGGAGGAGAGAAGAGGAATTAATCTCAAATCGCAGAGGAATGCCAAAACAGCAAGCAACAGACAAAGAATGCAGGCCCTCCGTGCTCCTCTGTCTCCTCCCTCTCCTCCGCACAGAGCACGCTTTGTCAGGAACTGTGGGGAATGAAATCACTGAGATCTACTAGCCCCTTCCCCCTGACTTAAGTGCCATCAGACAGGAAGTTGCCTATTATGACATCACACTATCTCCCAGTCTCCCCACTATTGTGTTTATGGGTGGAGACCACCGTCCATTATCACCACGATTAAGGGTGAACTCAGTAAACCTTATCCTATAGCCCAGCGACTTTGAATTTACTCTCCTATGGCCATCACGGTACTTTCAATGATTCGTGCTTGGTGTGAAACGCCTGCACTTTAAATGCATTTTCACTTCAAGAAACTGTTCAAAAAAACGTCAAGATAATTTAGAACTTCAGAATTCCATTCAACTTATCAGAAGGATCTCTGTCACAGTGTGGATGACAGGAAGTAGCCAGGGTTTCAAAGGAACTGAATCAGTGACCCTACCTCCAGGGTCTCCTTTAGGCTCTGAACCTCCTTCACCAGCTCCCCTCGCTCCAGAAGGACGCATCTCAGCAGGTCTGACGTAGGAAACAAATACACAAACTTATCAGACAGCAATCAGGTGACATTTTCATCTATTTCACTGGATCATTCCCCACCATTACTGCATATAAATTTTGAAGTACCTTCACAATTTAGTGCCTCCTATATTTGACCCCATCGTCTCTACAATAGCTGTCAAGTCTGTTGTAGAGACAAGATGTGAACGGATGTCATGTCCTGGGTGAAGATGGGTCAAAACTGTTGTCATTTACCAAACTAATTCTAATGCAGTCTGTTTATGGCTCTCTTTGGCTGCTGTAGTGCTTTCTGTCATGTTGATTGCATTTTTTCAAATTAATAACACTTGGAAATTATTTAGAATGTTTGTGAATATCTAGATTTTTTTTTTAGATGGATTCGGATTTTGTGGTGCGTTTAATGTATTTTTAATGCTCATAAGGGACTAGTGCTGTAAATTAGCTTCAGCTATAAACACGTGTAGCACATATGGCAATGCTATTGCACATGGCAATGTTGTCTCTACTTGTCCCTTTTAAATAAACAAATGAAATAAAATTCTGCTAATTTCTCCATTCATAACAGTTTGTCTCATAATACGATTATTATCTTGGTATTCCTTTTGTGAACATACATCCTCCAGCACTGCTAGTGCCTGCAGTGTCCTTCAGAGGTCTACAATTATCTCAGGCTTGTTCTCTATTTACATAATTATGTCTTGCCCACATTGTTCATAAGCAAACGTACTTGCTTTCAGTTTTAAATAGATAATAGGTGCTATAATGGCCAGAGATGACCAACAGGGGTACATTTTCTGTTGTACACAGACATCTCACTCGTTAAGGTTAAGACACATTTGAGTTTCAGCAAGATAAATTATGATAAAATGGAAGTTCTATCACAGTGCTCTTGGCTAATCATATCTTCTCCATTCTTACTTGGGCACCTTAGTTCATAGTGTCACACCTGAATAGCCACGGCTGCCCTCTTTGTTCAGTTTCCTTATCGGACTGCCTAACTGTATTCATAGGCCTGATCTCAACGTCCTCCAGCAATTCAGGCACACTGAGACAAGCACACACCTGCAGCGCCCTGGGTCCCATCCTTGTCGTCGTCATCCTCAGGACTCAAATCCAGAGAGGTCCTGCACTCCAACAGCAGCCTCCTCAGGGCCGATATGTCCCCCCGCCTGTCCTCCTGTCCGTCCCCCTTCCCGTCCCCCGGTGCCCACGGCGTCTTCTGTCCGCCGTCCTTGTCCAGGTGGCCTGACTCCGAGATGGGGGAGGAGGCGAGGGAGGGAGGGGCGCTGAGGACAGCATCCACATCACTTCCTGTCTGGGTGCCTTGCTTCATGGTCACGGTAAGAGACGAGCTCCGGGTGGGGGGGCGCCGCTCCTTGTGCGATCCCCTCGCGCTCCCCAGCTTTAAGCCGTCAGGCTTCTTGGGAGCGGGGGCCAGAGGCAGGGGCGTGCTCTGAAGTTTCGCGGCGAGCGGAGAGGCGGGGAGGGAATGATACAGATCCAGATGAGCCCCTGTTTAGAGAGAGACGGAAAGAGAAGAAAAAGAGAGAGGGAAAGAGCAAAGAAAGGTCTTGAATAACAGTTAATCTTAAGGGACGTTGGACCGGTTACATGTTAAGATGTTTATGATGAACAAGCAGTGTGGTATTTATCCACATGTTTTTTGGTCTTGATTTAATTCAGAATGGTTTTAAAACAAATCATACATGGATTAGCTCTATTTTTTGGGGGAGCTGTTTATTACTACTAAAGGCATGCATGTATTATTATTACATACTTAAATTATATAAACCTTGACATTGTATATTTTAGAATATGGCACGAAAGTGAAAGCGCGAGACAAAGAAAGAACAATCTTGAAGGAAATGACTATCTTGATCAAAGGCACTCTTGCCTTACTGGGCCACATCTTTACCCCGGTCAAGAAAAGAAGTCGGTTTCTCAATGCGACTTTCTGACCGAAACACATTCTGCACCGCCGCCGAGTAAATATTTTCGATCCTCAAACACACGGATAACAAAAAAAAAGGTAACATATCGCCAATATTTGTGCGGGGGTCACAACTTCACTCGATTTCGTTTCGCGCCCCTCGGCTCGGGCTGAAGAATTCTGCCGATTCATCGTCCAGAGAGACGCGGAGAGAGGAGAGGAACGGCCGAGGGTGGAGGGGCCGGGGAGGGACGGGCGGGAGCGAGCAAGCGGCGCCCGATTGGCTCTCTCTCCCGTCGCCGCGGTGACTAAAGGCCGGAGCGCGCAGCCGAGCCTTGCGGGGTCAGACGACCCTTTGTTCTCAGGAGAACGCGAAGGGACCCGACAGCGTCGCAACCCGGGGCCAGATCAGCCAGGGAGAGACGCGGCGGCGTTGGGCTGCCGGCGCGGGCGTGTCCTTAACGATATTTGTGAAAGTGCGACACGCCTAGATGCCGAGGTTCTCGGAACCAGAATGCGGCCAAACAGGATGACTCTTGAGGGGAGCTCGAGGCTATGTTCGGAAAACAGTTGTGAAAAGTGCCTGTTCCCACACGTTTGTGGGAACACGCATGTGTGCGTGCGCGTGCATACATGTAAGTGTGCACGCATTGCATGGTTATGCGTGTATAAGTGCATGCGCACATGTCTATGCATGCATGTGCGTGTTTGTGTGAGCATGCACATGCGTGCCTGTGTATACATGCATGGCAATCTAGTATAATGCTTAAAGATAATGGTTTTTTAACACATTTGATTCTCACATAGGACACTGTTGTTATACCATTCAGCAATGTCCTTAACATGAATTGCTTCTGTGTGTGTAAGCTAATATGATGCAAGAAAAACAAAAACTTATGTAAGACACTCTGCATAACAGTGTGTGCTAAATTTGAGGAATGTATGCGCGTGCATCTTTCTGCACACACATATAAAGTATGCATGCATGTGTGTGCCTTTGCATGTGCATATCTGTCAAAGGCTGTGGAGGTGACTTACCTCCGGTAGGAACCTGGCCCTCCTTACTTGCGAAGTTACCCATGATGCAGTGGTATCAGGGGCAGCTGAACGTTGCCCCTCTCTCACTGTCTTCCCCCTGTTTCCCTCAGGTGCTCCTTACTGCAGACAGCATGGGACGGGATCGCTCTGCAGACAGAGAGACGGGCTTCAGGAAACAGATAGACCACTTTCACTGCGACCTACCGCACAAACCACTTGACTCCTTCCTAAATAGCTGTTCTGTCCCATTCCAAAAAATAGCCCCTCCTTCAGTGCTACAGTAAGTCACCTCAAAGGCCCCTGTCAAAACCCAACAGGATGTTAATAGCACTTTGAGTTTTATGCGATCCAATCGAGTATCCAGCGTGGAAACCCCCCCCACTTGTGGATTTTCAATGGATGTACTAACCTGCTTTCAGTAAAGCCTGAAACGGTTCGACCTGCTAGAGTGCTATTTCACCCCTGACATTGATGAAACGCTTTAAAAGACCTAAACAGTAAACTGTGTGCAACAATGATTCCTGCAATTCTTCTTCCCCACCGGGCAACAGCGGGGAAGAAATGTGGAGGATCAGCGTATTCCAAAAGGCCACTGCAGGTTTAAATCCACTGTTGGAAACTGAAATTACACTATTGCACTCTGGCATACTGTTTTACTGTGTCCTAACTGGAATCTGTACACAAACAGAATAGTTGCAGCTCCAAAAAGCTAAACTCCAAGTTTAAGAGATTAACAATTCATTGATAAAACAACTCCCCTGAGTCCCAAAATGCTTATTTTTGCATGCTCCATGAATCCGGTCTTCATTTTAAAAAAATAAATAAATTGATCTGAATGTTGAGGTTCCAGCACTACATTGTTTACATGTAATTTTTTTTTAAATTTAGCATCTTGCTTCTTATCAGCGTTTATAATGACTGTCTCCTTCCTGGGTATTCTTTCCTTAAACAGAAATCTTTTAAATCAGCAGGAGCAGAATCCCCGTGGGGTGGGGGGCGAGGAGGGGGGGTAACGAGGGTTAACCTCTGCACATCCGCAGCCTTTCACGTCGGATATTCTCAGGTTACACCAACTTGCAAATGCTCATTTGAATAGTTTCCATGGAAAAAAGCAATTTGCTTAATAGAGCTCAACAGAGCCATTGCACTACCCCCAGAATATTTTCTTTCGGAAACACGGTCTCTCCTATCGACCCACAGAGCCCTGGCTCCTCTGTACAACAACCCCTGTGCGTACAAACCTAACGAGACAGTGTTAAGTAAGCAACCTGATCAACACCAAAAATGAAAACCCCTAACCCTCTTCACTATAAACTGCCAAAAGGAACAAGTGCACAGTTAATAACAGTGTCTCAAACTTTTGTATCAAGCCTTCATACATTTTTATACAGATTTGTGGCTCAAACAGTATCGCTGCAAATTAGTCAGATAGTCATATTGAAATGCAATGCAATCACCGTTTCATTTTGACAAATGCAAACAATTCAATGCGAAAGTACTGAGACAGTGACACAATTTGTGTTTTTTGGCTCTGTACTCCAGCACATTGGATTTGGAATAAAACAATGAACACGAGGTTAAAGTGCAGGCTGTCAGCTTTCATTTTAAGCATATTTAGATCCATATTGGGTGATCTGTGTATGAACCACAGCCCCTTTTATACATAGACCCCTCCATTTTAGGGGGGTAAAGGTAATGGGACCATTGACTGCACAGCTGTTTCTTGGCCAGTCTTCGAATTATTAGTTCATGCACAAGGAAGCAAACAAAAGGTCAACAGTTGACTCATTCTCTCAGAATGAGGGCCAGATAAGTGTCAATGAGGCTGTAAAATCATAATGAATCGACCACAGACTTAGCCAAAACATTGGGTGTGTCAAAATGAACTGTTTGATACATTATTAGCCAGAAAGAGTGCACTGGTGAATCAGCAATAATAAACAGCCTGGTAGAGCACGGACGTCCACTGAAGTGGAAGACAGAAGAACACCTCTGTTCAACTGTCAAACAGATCAAGAGCACTCTCTAGGATGTAGACATGTATGTATAGTCCTGGAACAAAGTCTTAGGGACAAATTATATGAGTATTAACCTGTACCTAAGTGATGTCAAGAAGAAAGAAAGGAACCACTGACTCGACGCTCCACCCCTCATCTGTGAAAGATGGTGGAGGTAGTGTTATGGCTCGGGCATGTAAGGCTGCCAGTGAACCTGGCTCACTTGTTTTCATTGATGGTGTGACTGTTGACGGCAGCAGGAGGACAAATTGATGAAATTAGGGGAATTTTCTCGACTGGCCAAGTAAATCAGCAATCTCGAATCCAACTGAACATGCGCTTCACTTTCTGAAGACACAGTGGAACACCCCAGAAGCAAACAGTAACTGAAGATGGCTACAGTGCAGGCCTGGCAGAGCATCACCAGGGCAGATACCCAGCCTCTGGTGATGTCCATGGGTCACAAGCTTCAGGCAGTCATCGAAAGCAAAAGATTTGCAACCAAGTACAAAACATGATGACTTTATATAATATTTTTTAATCTGTCCCATTACTTTTGCTCCCCTAAAATTGGGGGGGGGGCAATGTATAAAAAGGGCTGTAATTCCTACACGGACCTCAGATTAAAGCAGACCATCTGCACTTTAACCTCATGTTCATTGTTTTATTTCAAATCCAATGCACTGTAGTACAGAGCCAAAACACAAAAATTGTGTCCCTGTCCCAATAATTTTACATTTAAATGCATGCATGCTATACATCACTCGCCATCTAGTCAATTTCATGCTGATTCATTTTAATCAACAAAGAGCACTGAGTCCAGAAACATCCATTTGTATCAATCTCCAATGTAATGCTAAAAGTTTTATCTGAAATGAAATACTGTGAAAATATCTGTGCAATTACCGCATACTGAGCACAGGTGTCATCAATCAGTGCTGAAACCCACGGGTTGAAGTTACACTTTTTGCACGGTGGTAGATTTTGTTGAAACCTTCAGGGTTAACGTTTGGGCCTAGATGTTTGACGTGATTACAGATGATTTACAGCGCTAGCTGCATTACGGTGTTTAAAATCGGTAACGCATAGCCTGGTCACATGGTACGGAGGCATGTGCAACATCTGAATGCTGTGCAAACCGCATACTAACCCAGCACACTCTGTGAGGTATGCAGTTCCACACCCAGCAGCTATACCTTCCTGTTACCTTCTTCTGATGTTCATAGAGCAGCTGAAGCTAAGTAGACATGAACTTCATTAGAACCTGGATGGGGGATTGGCTCAAAAAAGAAAAAAAACAGGTTGCTACTGGTTGTGATGCTGTAAGGCCAGTAGGTGGCAGTCCTCATATATCTGGGCTCGGGACCAAGTATAAAACCAATTCCCCATTGCTTTGATTGAGATTGAGACACTGTTGTGGTGGAAGTCTTAGGAAGTGATGTTAAACTGAGGTTGTGACTCACTATGTTCACTGAAGTCACCATGTGACTTATCATAAAAAGTTGGGGGATCCCTGGTGTCCTGCCTACACTTCCTGGCTCTCCTAGGCTGGTCATGTAACCACCCCTCCCCCCATTTAATTAACTGGATGGGGTGAGTATACTATTGTAAAACTCACATTGATGCTATGTACTTTCACTGAGAAGGTTTTTGAGTTTAAAGACACTATATAAATGCAATCCATTATCATTATATCCAAGCAATACACTAGCCTGTACACCCTCTCACAATTAAAAGCCACCACCAACTATTTATCTGTGGAACAAACCCAAGCAGAAAACTGATTTGAATGTATCAAGAATTTCTTAACAATACCAAGCCATTTGACTTATTTCTCTTTGACTGATCAGAAAAACTCTCAAACTATTACATGTCCAAAATATGGAAGAGGGTGAAATTATATAACAATTGAAATAAGGTTTTTTTTCTTCCTATTACACCACATAAACCCAATGTTACATAAAGTTCTCTCATAAATACCATTACTCACTCAAAGCTTTTTGAAATTTCTTTTTTGAAAGGTTTAAAGCGGTTGGAGAAAGGCATACAGACTTGGATTCACTTGCTCTTTAAAGAGCTCCCTCAGCCAGTCCAAAGCAATTATGGTATGAAAACAAACCCAACAAGCTATCTTTACCAGACACCCCCACCCCCACCCCCAATCTCTCCATTATGTAGCTTTGCCAGTTTGCTTGTTTTGTCTCATTTCAGTCAGTCAGTTCTCAATTAATCTTAGTCAACATCCCCTTTCAGGAAAAATTTGTTGGACCTAATTGCTCTGAGCCCCTCTGCCAGTCAGGGCACCCCCTAATTTCAGACCACACATTTACCTTTTAAGACCACAGGCAAAAATCATTTTTGACAGTGTGTTTGTATATTACTGTGCAAGCAAAGGATTTCTTTATTTTCTATGTGTGTAACTTTCTCGTTACACACATAGTAATACAAAGGAGGCACTTAATTTATCTGAGCTCCAATTAGCTCTTCAATGAAGCCAAGGACAATGAACTCAGTTACTAACTAAGGTTGAACCTGCCTTGATGTTTTGTTGTTTAACGCATTCTGCATTTTACTCCCACACTCCACCAACATCACATCTCTATCGCAATTAATATGATGGAGTACTGTGGAGATGTCAAATTAAGGCCAGTATTAAATTATTAACTCAATCACTGTTGATTAATTGGCAATTAAATTCAAACGGAGCCTGCACTTTGAGATTATATCTGAGAAAACTGGCACCGTTTCCTATCTAACCATTTGATAAATTGATTAATCCTGAAACCACCCAAATCCACTGACTATAAGAGCTGGACAGAGTCTGGGACCATGTTTTTCCACTGTGACCACGGCTTGAGAAATGTTTACCGACAACATGCTTCTACTTTGCTGAAAACAGCATCTTAAATCAATATCAAAAGCAGGACGCACACGGACAGTGTTTTTTGTTGTAACTGGGTTAGGCAAACATAGGCTAGTCTACAGTAACAATAAAGAAAAAGTATTTAATAAATTTGACCATAGACTACTCCACCTTTTGACTTGGACAATAGCGTTTGAAAGTTAAACATGAAATTTAGCCTATTTAAACTCAAGGAAAGTCCGTTACAAAAAACAAAAAACAAACAAAAAAACAATGATCAAAAACATAAGTGATCAATAGTTCTTTTCTGAAACACAACGGCTCGTTACAGGTGTTCCCTACAACACGCTCTAGACAAGGCACTTACCTTAAAAGATCTTTTCCGCACCTTTGGGAGAGCCGCAATTTCAGTTTGGATGAGCGTAAAACCTCTTGTCCGATTTCAGTCCAATTTCACTCGCCCGTTTTCCGCAATGCATCGCACACAGACGCACTCGCAGTATTGCTTGCCTGAGTAGGAGTTAGTCTGCCGTTTAAAGTAAACTCAGAGCTCAGGAATGAAGGAAGCAAGCCCTTCCTCGTGTCCCGGCACCGGTCCCCGTGCTCTCAATCAACGCCACCAAGCAATAGGCGGATACAAGTTTTGCCTCTATGATCCTTACTCGGCTTTAGTTTGCACACGTGTACAATTTTAGAAAGAATAATATTTCGATAACATATTACAGGGGCAACGCCTCCCTAACTGCAAAGGCCCGTGTCATTAAGGTTTTTTTTTTTTTTTGTAGGCTACTTAGATGAAAGTAGGCAACATTTGTCGCAATTTGCGTTGTCTGACCCTGTGTATGTTATAGGCTACGAATATGTGCTTTAGGCCTACAATAAATAATTTAAGATTAGATAACGTTATCTGACGTTAGGCTACCTGACCTAACTACGTTTCAAAACCCCTGTTTAGGATTATGATAATATCATCAGGCTAACTCAAGAAAGAAGATTGTTAGTTCGAGCATGTAAATTCGTGTGAATAGCCTAGGCTACAGTAAATTCTGACACGTAAAGGTGGGTTAAAGGGTTGAGAGATAGCTACAGAGCCATAGCTCTATCAACAATTTAATTGAAAGGGAAAATACTAGAATCGTATCCCAGGCTTTCACGCCGTTTAGCATAATACTTGAAACTGGCAGCCCTCCCCGTACCGCACAAAAACTAGCATTGATAATATTAAATGTGTGCATCTATGAATCTGCATATTTTGTGACAACAGACTTCCCGCCGCCCAGAGGAGAAGACATAGAACATGTTCAGTTGATTAATCAATGGGCACAAATATATGCTGGTATATTTTCAGGGACTATTAAATTGTAGCCTGGGGACATCTTCGGGTTAAAATTGGTATTGCACTTGTATATGTTAATTAAAGTAAGAGAGGACCGATAGTGGTTGTTTTTATTTTTGCTTGCAGTGGAGATTCTTCTAATCGTTTTGAGTGGTGTTTTGTAGCAAATTCAAATAAGCTGGGTGGCCATTGGGATGACTATTTCTGAGCTGCATAGGCATGCACTTAATCAATAAATTGACAAATAAAAAATATATATAAATAAAAAAATAATACATTTTACGAATGAAGAAAACTGCAATGAATAACTGCCTGGTAGATTGTCCTTTAATCAATTACATACCAGCCCTGAGTACATGGATGATTACACTTGTATTCTGCATTGCAACTCACAATATTACAGATGCATTGTGGAGACTTGGACCTCATTGACTTTATTTGAATCTAATTTACCATTAGGCACTTTGTTGGTTTAAACATATTTCTTATTTAAAAGGGTACCAAAATTATCTTTAAAAATTCTCAGAGCAAGCTATATGGCCATGTCTACATTATCGTCATTCATCACTGTGATGTCTTCACATGTGTACTGCAACAGGCAGATCTGGTTGGTGCAGCCAATTCCGCACCTTGATTGCAACGTCATTAGCCATTGTTGCGTGGCAAGATACGCATTTGGTTGAACCAGGAAACATAAGGAAGCATCTTTTCAGTATGTTAGTAAAACTATTCTTATCCTGTTAGTGAAGGACTGCAAACGAGGGCAAAACCATAGCTTTAGATTCATTCCAGTCGGTTATTTTATCAGTCCCTGCTTCCTTTCCTTGCCTCCTTTCCTGGTATGGAAGGCCAAATTGGTGAAAAATATGTGAAATTGATGTCTGGAACTGTGCGTTGTGAACGTGTTGTCAACACCCTAGACGCAGGGCCATGTGCTGCCAGGTGAGGTCAGCTGATTGTTATGGTCAATCTTTGCCCAAATGCACGCTAACACATTACTTCTAAAAAACTATATATGCATGAATGAATAATTGATGGCTGAGCATAGATCCTCATAGTGTATATGCCCTGGGAAGGTTTTCATAATTTTGGATTACTGTATATATTTTGCTTGACAATCTGTCAAACAATGAAAGCCCCTTGGCTCACCAACAGATGTTTTTAGCAAAGCTCTCTACATCAAGACCTTGATTAGATGAATTGGGTGTTTTAGTGTTGGGCATGCAGTCATGTGTGTCCTTCTTTAAAAAGCTAGTCACGGGTAGGACTTCACAATGTTTGTTTACTGAAACGAGTCTTCGCCAATTGTTGAAGGACTTTTGTGGTGAATCCCGGCCAGAAGTCTTTCATTTATGTTGTCATAAAGCGGTTTGCATTAAAAAAAAAAAAAAAAGTTAATGACCCAAGAAACTTTCCTGCTACTAAATGTCGAATTGGATCACCTCAGTATTTACTTCAGTGCCCAGCCAAAGAGCCAATTAATCTGGACTGTAAGTTCATTAACAAAATATATGGCGTGTTGAAGAACAGTGAAAGGCACAGGGAAGATTCGCTCGAAATGTGCTGGTTCATGGACCATAACTAATATGGCTTAGATCACTGAATCATTTTATGTCCGGGGGTCTTAATTGCACAAAGAGACTATAACGGAAATGAACATGCACATGTATAGCCTATATTGTAATACACTGTATGTGTCAAGGATGGGGGTGTCAATTCCATTTCAATTTTGACAATAAAGGAAATTCAGTTTATGATGTGAAATGGGTGGTTATATAAACTTATTGATTGAATATGTGGACCTGTGACATGATATTTCTTACCTTAAAATGGTCATTTAGAATATATAGGCTTATAGATTAACACCACTGTATTTATGAAATTATTGATTACATTTTTACTATGTACATGCAGTTTGAAACCTTAAAACCACCTTTTCAATATACACTTAATTTTGTTTTAGATCTTGACCCTGCTGAAAATTCTAGCTTAAACCAGCCTAACCTGGTCAAGCTGCTTTAAGATATGTTTTCCACACTTTTTTTGCTGGTCAGCCAGTAGCTGACAAGCTGATCAGCTTATATACTCAAGTAGTCCACCAGTTGACCACCAGCATACTCTGCCACCTTATCCAGCCTTGACCAGCTTTGTCTAGCTAGAGACCAGCTTTGACCAGCCACGGATCTGCTATGACCAGCTAGAAGTGTTGAAAACACAGCTTAAACCATTTTAAACCATCTTAGCATCCCATGGTATTAGCTGGAACTTTCAGCAGTGGAGACAAGCTTCCAACTAAATACCTGATCCAACACATTTGGCGACTCCAAATGGCCTTCATTTAAAAGTGTTGAGTTTCAACTGATAACCGACCCCAATTTGGCTTTAGCTGTTGGAAGACAAACTGCCTCTGACACAAGACGGGTCAATAACAAATCATTTTGGAGGATTAGTGGGCTGGGCTGCTGACTTGCCAGCATTGTAATCTCATTACATTCAAAAACCCGTGCTGGTGGGCTTGATAGGCCAGCAGGTGGCGCTGTTCCTTTTGGAACTAGAGTGCAGTATATTACTTTGCATAAGTTTTTTTGTTAACAATTGAACACACCCAAGCACATAAATGAATCAAATGGGATAAGAGCTTAAGTACTACAAAAAAGGATAATAAATGATGTTGAAGCCAGCAGCAGTGTAACTGCTAAAACCAACGGTATTGTTTTCATGAAAACCTGAGTATTAAGTGACAAGATATGCAAGTGCAAGAAAAGAACATAAGTTCTTTACACTCAGATTCAGTGCATGGTTTTGTGTAAAATTGTTTAACACAAAACTAATACAACTAATATGAACATGTATGTATAAAATTAACATGAAAAATAGATATTTAAAAATGTGTCATTCAAAACTGCATTAAATATATGGTAGTGAATTAAATGAATCATTTTATAAATAGCAGTGAAATATTAGATCAGTAAACACTGTGTGGTCCCACTTAGAAACTAAACTGACCTCAGTAAACCTAAAAACAATATAAAGAAAAATAAAACTTGACATCGGGGCGGGGCAACATAGCTCAGGAGGTAAGACCGATTGTCTGGCAGTCGCAGGGTTGCCGGTTCAAACCCCGCTCTGGGTGTGTCGAAGTGTCCTTGAGCAAGACACCTAACCCCTAACTGCTCTGGCGAATGAGAGGCATCAATTGTAAAGCGCTTTGGATAAAAGCGCTATATAAATGCAGTCCATTTACCATTTACATCACTCAACAATAAAACAAAAATGAAAAACCACTCAGAAGAGAGAATGCAAAAACCATTCGGGAAGAAAGGCAGCTGCACGTCTATGGAAAATCCTCTTCATTCACTCCTGGAATGCATCGCTCACTGCCTGTAGGCACGCCTGCGCTGAGTGCTGTGTTAACATAATGAATGGCTTGGGGCCGCCATCCACTGACATCAATTGAAGGAGCTGGATGGGTGTACGCTGCCCCTGCACTTAATCAACGGCGGCCCGCCGGAGGAGCGTGGCGGCACGCCATCTGTGCCACCCGCCGCCCGTGCCAACCGTGCCAACCGTGCCCGGGACTCTCTGACTGGACTCTTTCAGGCCTGGGGTCGCCCGATCCTGTTCCCGGAGATCTATTGTCCGGTAGGTTTTCACTCCGACACTTAAAAAGCACCCCTCGATAAACCAGCAAGAGATCTCGTTCAGCTGCTAATCAGCAGAATCAGGTGTGCCAAATTAGGGTTGAAATGAAAACCTACAGGATGGTAGATCTCCATTAACAGGGTTAGGCAGCCATGCCTCATTAGGAAACCTAAACTAAATGAATGACTTTGCCTATAATTGGAAGCTCCCCCCCCCACCCCAACCCCCAAACTAAATTTAAAAAATGGATGCTGAATACTGGAAACACTATTCCCTGGGTGTTATAACGACTCTTTACTAAAAGGAAATAAGTCAATATTAATATGCAAATGAAAGATTTTATTCGTGGCCCTGAATACATGTTGAAAAATACTGTTGCCATGGTGGGGATCTTCGTTCTGATTATTTATTTTTTTTGACCTGAAGTGGCTCGAAGTATGAGGTTGTGCTTTCAGGTTACCAGATACACGGTAGGCTGGACTCACAGGTAGGCTCATAGGTGTTTCAGATTCAGGAACCCTTTACCCTACAGAAAGTATAGTATCCGAGAGGCACCTGTAGCTTGTATATTAGGACTAGCAGAGGTCCAGGCTGATGTTCGACTCTGGTGGGGCGAGCTGTGTCACTCTGTGCCACTGGGCTCATACTCCAACTTGTGCTCTCTCCTCTCTCTCTCTCTATCTCTCTATCCGAGTAAAGCTGAACTAGGCCTCCCCCCACTGCAGGGTGCAGGCAAAGGGCTTGTGGCGCAGGGTGAGCAGCCTAGAGCTGTGCCCAGAAACCGCAACTCCCAGAACCCTGTGCAACACGGCCAAGCCACCAGTCCACTCCATTGGTTTATGAATTCTTGTCATCTGTGAGAAAGGGAAGAAACAAATACGCTTCCACTGAAGCTTAGTTTCTGGAATAAGCTACTCAGAAAAATGTTCCATTTTAAGTCAGCACTGATAAGAATACATTTATCTATCGAGTGCATTTTCTGGACCCCTATAAACTATAAACTTCAAGGGTTTAATTCACTCCGAACATTTTACTGTGCATGGCTTGGAAACAATCCACAGTGACAAATCTGGACTGTTGGCATTCCTCTGTAAAACAGCCTTTGATAGCAATACCAGAGGAAACTCTTCCAGCTCTACGTTTCTGTTTCACACACAAAAACGGTATAAGCCACTCCAATGGTGTGAACAAGCCAGCAGGAATAATTTGTCTGTGTAACCCAGTGGTGTGCAATAAGGGCCGATCTGTTTCAAAATTCTATGCCAATCAACACCTGGTCCTAATGATTTAATTGGTCCATTTCTTTGACACAAATGGGGGCTGCTCATGTAACCATGGTGAAAACATTTTGCTATAGTCCAAAACAGGTACTGGGGCACTGGTGTGTTCAGCTGTGAAGAAAGTGAAATTGGTTGGGACCAATTATTAGATGTACACAACAGTCCACCAGGGATCGAAAAGTACATAGATGGATACAGTACTTCCAGATGCAACACACCCACTTTGTTCCAGTTTCCCATGAAGAGAGACTGTGTATGAGAAGAGAAGAGTGTATGTCCTTGAATGTCTAAAATGTAGCCATTTTAGAAAATGGCCAATGGAGACATTTAATTTCTGTAAACACTTGCATTAGGAAAAACTCTTTAAAAATTGAATAGTCAAATTGGACCCTTGAGGAAAGTCTTCCCTCACCAGAAAATCAGCAAATGAATTCACTGTGCAAAACATCGCTGCCTAGAACACCCCCCCCCACGCACACACACACACTCACAGAATTATTTTCTTTGGCTAAATGGTAATCTATCTGTGACAATCGTTTTAGTGAGAGGAGCAATTTCTTCAACAAGGCCCCCGGACAACAATACAGAAGAAATGAAAATGAAAAACACTTAGGGAAATTTGCTCAGCAGACTGGTACACTGCTGCCCTCAGTGGATCCTGTCTGTTCGAAGCATTCTCTTAACTCAAGAAGCCTTTCCTTGTTTTTTTTTGTTTTTGATTCTCCAAAAATGTTGAAATTACAAGTGACTCCCACATCAAAAAGTGTTCTCTAATTTTTGATGTGGGAGTCATTTGTTCTGTCTGTTCTCTAATCTCAGAGAAAGTCATATTTAGTACTTTGTCGCATATACTTTGCATGCAATGACTGCTTGAAAGACATGTTCATTTGGATTCAGATCAGGTGAATGACTTTGGATATCAGTGGATACGATGTATATCAAACATCCAAAGATGTTTGTGTTTGCGTCTCAAATGTTTTGCATCAAGGACAGGTAAGATTATTCAGTGAAAAAGCTTGGATGCTGTACCTACCATTTTAAGTGATGTTTTTCTTTTGACTTGATATAGGCCTGGCACATCCAGCTAAAGGCAGAGGGTTCGTTTCAAAGAACTTACTCAAAGCATTAATTCGTTTTCTAAAATATAGTAGGTTTAAATTTATAGGCTTATGTATGGCTTAAATAAAAGCTGAGAATGTGCACTTCAATCACGTGAATTGTTTCATTACGAATCTACAATTATGGTGTACAGAGCCACACACATTCACCTGCAGGTATTGGATGTGGGTATGTGCACACGGTTTCCAGGATTGCATTTCATGTGCCACATGTTGGAATTCTTTATTGGTACAGCCACTCTCCCCCCACTTCTTTTCCCATGACCTCCTCCTTCTCCTCTTCCTCCTGTCCTTTGGAGTGCTAGAAAGGCTCTTCTGGAAGTCTGGACCCTCAGAGACCTCTCTGAGGTACGGCATTGCCCGCCAGTTATTTAAAAAGCCTCCCAAAACTACGTAAACCACAAAGCCTCATGACAAGCATGTGCTCACGGAGGCCAGTGAACAGACTGGCACAGGAGACCAGCACCCCGAGGATGGACTGACTCATCCACATTGGAATCACAGCAGGAAAAGATCAATGTGTTCAGCCACCAAGCCTGGGAGCAACAAAACCAGACTGGGAAATGTCAACAGGTGGCAGACAGTCTTGACAGCTTATATGCCAAGGCACTGCCTGCAACCAATATATATATATAACTGGCATATAGTTGTAATATACAGCAATATAAAAGCAACACTGTACACTGTGAGCACAGAAATCAATTGACACAGATGGGCAGAAGGATGGATGGATAAATGATGTCGTTTGTTTCTCCTGAAGCTCTTCACACACTTTGAAAGATGATACACAAAGTCTCATTACATATGAATAATTAATTCTCAATTGCAAATGAGGGCATTCAGTTCTCTGAGGATGCAAACAATTTCCTGAAGATGCAAATGTGGCCCTCAACAGTCCCTGGAGTTGCACATCCCAGAATCTTCCGTCCGCCCACCCCCGAGCTTCAGACATGACCTCAACGGTTCAATGGTTTGGAGCCGATTCTGCCTGTGATGTCTCCCCCCACCCCCTCCCACCCCCCAGAAAATTAAATAAAAATAAAATAAATAAAGAGGCAATTACCTTCCCCTGAATCCTATTTCACAAGGTCAAAATAGGCCAATTTGCATTTTGGCATCTTTCCTGAAATTTGGGACATTTTTGTTATTCATTTTACAGTATTCCTTTTAAAGTCAAAGGAGACCAAAAAGAATCTCAAATAATCACCTCAGCACTACAACACCCTGTATTTACTTTATTCCGAGCTGTGTTAAACATGATACTGGGTGTTCATCTTCTATATAAAAATAGTTCATCTTATTTTTTAATGTATGTTTTCTTAACATATTTAAACCTTATACCAAAATACCAGGACCAGGTTCAGTCTAAATGAATGTCAATCTGTTACGCATGCTGCATATTCATGTACATGTACACATACTAACAATGTGTTGAATTTTAATGCATTGTGCTCATGCGAAAAGTACACAGTACACATAGCACAGTGGTGCGTGTGTATGACAACCATAGTGATTGCAAGCTTGAATCTGGGGTGGTAGACAGTGCTTTCATTCCTTTTTTTTTTTAAACTTTAATCAATATCCAACTTGATGTAGGGACAATATGCATCGCATATAAACACTTGTGTGGTTAACATGCAATGGAGCAGAAAAGCATTTTTTTTTTCAGGCCTTCATCATCACCGCTGTGCGTTTGGATGTGTCAGGGACACATAAATCCCCGGAAGCGGTAATAGCATTATGACAGGAGCCCTGAAAAGAGCTGCGTAAAAGCTCAATTATCGAAAACAGAATTTACTCCCGGCCGGTACGTCCCCTGGCGCGCCTCCCCGACTCCCTTAACGGAATTTAAGATCGCCTCCCCCCCTCGCTTTCAACACCTGAAGAATGCACATTAACTGCCTGGAGAGGATGAGAACTCCACGAAACGCTGGGGGAGAGGAGATGGAGTAATTAATTTGATATACAGCAGCTCGCTTCTACAACAACCAAATTTGAGCTGTGCCGTTTTTTTTAAATACATTTGAAAAATATGAAATGCGTTTGAAAAAAAACCCTTGATTTTAATCTAAATGACGAATGAAGGAACGCTGATTATTTCTTAATATGGAGAGCATAGACGAGCTGTTTGCTGGCACTCAGCTCCACTCCACAACCCGACGGCTGACTAGATTGCCAATTTATCTGCAGTTGTGGTACGGACTGCGGGCACTTGATCGATCAGGAGTCGTCCTTTGCACTCTGAGACCAGGACAATCCTGTCGGTTAAAACCCTCCCTCACTGAGAATACTGCCAAACAGGTGCCATATTAAATCTACAGTTTTTAATGTACGGTCAGAATTTTCTGTGTTATTGCAAACAGCATGTAATAACACCACGGATATGCTTCGTGGAACTGAGCCATCCCCAAGAGCTTTGGACTTTGGCTGTTTACATTTCATTCTCCAAAAGCACTCTGAAGAACAAGTATTTTTGAAATGACTTACATTCTCTCAAGTAAGTCAATTTACACAGTAACTGAAAATACTAAAATACCTATAAAAAAAACAAAGCATATTTTGTTCTTGAAAGCATCAGGACAGTTTAGGGCAGATTTTGTTAAAACTATAAAAAAAGAATTGTGCTTTTTTATTCACAGTGAACAAAGCTAATCTCGGCCACCATGAACGTGTACCTCCCACCTGGGTGATACATATATAATGCAATCCTTTATTATCATAGTGCGGTAGCGCAGATAAGGATAATTAACTTTTGTCAAGTGTAGCAAGATGTACTGGAATCGACAGTAACTTTAGCTTTAGTCACCAAGCCTGCAAACATATATCTGGTATTAAATTAAGTGCTAGCATTGCGCTAGCGAAGACCCACTAAATTCCGCCGTGCTGTTAGCAGTGAACTATCCTGACAAGCAGTCCCCGGCAGCCTGACAGAGTGTATAATATTAAAGAAAGTGAGACCTCGGGGTGGGCCGACACGTCCGGGCCAGCTGGCCGCTCTCTCCATACGGGGGGAAAACGCCAATAAAACCGCATCGCCGTGGCAGCCAACCCCCCTTCCCCCCTCCCCCAACCACCCAACCCCGCCCCCTTATTTATCGCCAGTCACCTCAGCAGTGCTGGCAGGCGAAGCGGGGCAGGTCGTATGGGTCCCCCGCCGTGCGTCACACACCCCCCTGTCCCCCCCCGCCCCCCCCTCAAACGCAGAGGCACACAGGGGCATTAATCGGCCTGCTGAGTAATGCCGAGCGCTAAAACCTTGAGCTCTCGCTGGCGATATACGCCCCGCGCGACGGCTACTGCCGAGAGCCTTTGGCCCCGGTGTGACACTGAATGTAGAAATAGTGAGGAACAGTGGAGAAGGGGGGGGGGGGGATTAATGTCATTTCGGTATTTCATCGCATCGTGCGCCTTATCAAGCGACTCACATTTGGCGTCCTTGGGTTCGGGGAAAGGCGCTAGACAAATAACGATTATTCTAGCCCAGCAGCGGCTAATGAGCACACGCAGGCAGCTCCATTGTACACCGCATAGATTTCCTTTTACCAGCTGTCATAAGCGTAATATTTTATGCCGCCCATCTGCGTTGCCCAAGCGTGTAAATAATTTGTGGTGTCGAGCATTTCAGAAGAAGTTTAGCTTTATGGCTTTTTAAAGGGGCCGGGGAATAATTTTCTGTTTTTTTTTGCCACAGTGGCACAATTGGCACAAGTGTTTTCACGGTTTCGTTCCCTCCAGAAAACAGCCAGCGTGAAGCACTGCGGAACAACCTGATTCAAAATGGCTAACAGGAAAAAAGGGTGATTGAAGTCAGTCTTGCGTACCTTCCGAAGAGCAGTTAATGTACAGTAATGCAGAAAACCTTCTTTAAAGCAAAGGCTACTACGCAAGCAACTTCTTAATGAGCAATTCACCATGAAGCTGCTTTTTATTTAACACCAGTTCATTGAACAAAGTAAGTTTGGCCAATTATGCCCTATTCGCACTGGAGTAGAATTACCTGGGGACCTAGGACTAATCCCCCTGCATCTGTGTTTCGTGTGGCACCTTTTGCACGAGATAAACCAAGTCTGTATTTCACTCGAATTTCCTAATCCAAGTCCCAAGGATTATCACCGGATGCAATCAAAAAGTCACATCCCCAGGCTTGTTTTGTGTGCAATTTTGGAGGAACGCTCATTGGAAAATTAGAAATCAGACGACCGGTTGCTAGCTATAGGAACCCTTTCCTTAGCAAATGCTGCCACGCACGTCATGCATCTCATTATCTTCGCAGATTTGGTTCTTCTGCATCCGAGCTAGCTCCTTCTCCAAACAGGACTCCATGCTGAGGACCCTCAGCACAAAATGCTGTCAAAATTCGCACTGAGAAATTACTCTG
The DNA here is from genome assembly GCF_018555375.3 of Anguilla rostrata. Taxonomy (NCBI): domain Eukaryota; kingdom Metazoa; phylum Chordata; class Actinopteri; order Anguilliformes; family Anguillidae; genus Anguilla; species Anguilla rostrata. The sequence continues at coordinate 27,523,702 of NC_057933.1, read as the reverse complement.
CAGCCTCCATAACTCGCAATCCAAAAACACGCAGAAAGAAGGCATGGAAAAAACTGAGAATCTTTGAAATAACCCCAAATTACAGAGTTGCCGATTGACACGGGACCGACATCATCAGACGAGCTCCGCGTTTTGTGAAATGCGGTAGGTCATTTGCAGAGGAATTTTTATTTTCCAAATTTTCGACGTGGCAGATTGCCGTGGGATTAACATCACGGACCCCCTCCGCAATAATTACAAAGCACACGAGGACCCCAGGTAATACTAGTCCAGCGCAAACAGGGCCACTTCAGTAAACACTCCTCAATATAAATGGTAAAATGGACTGCATTTTATATAGCGCTTTTATCTAATTTTTATCTCATTCACCCATTCACACACACACTCACACACCAACAGTGAAAGGCTCCCATGCAAGGTACCAATCAGCTCATTGGGAGCAATTAGGAGTTAGGTGTCTTGCTCAGGGACACTTCGACACGCCCAGGGGGGAGGGATCGAACCGGCAACCCTCCGACTGCCAGACAACCGCTCTTACCTACCTGAGCTATGCAAAATAGATACTATAACGGCTGGAGTACTTGGGCGAGTGAGAAATGCAAGACAAAGCGCTCAGGCGCTGAACGCTCCTTTTGCTCCAGGCGTAGCGCGAGAACACAGGTTTAACTGACGGTGGATAGCGGCGCAGCGAGACCGACGACGGGATTCAGACGTCAGTTACGCCAATGAGGTCGATCGGAAGAGCGCTGACATTTACCGTTCAGGACGGGCGCGCTCGCGAAAAGGCCAATTCAAAAAAGCTGCGCGGAATTAGCGGGCTGACATTTCCTCGGGCGGCAGCGCGAGAGGCGCTCCCCACAATGCCGTCTTCCCCCGGACCGCGCCGCCGCCGAAGACGGTTCCCCCGAAGGGCCGACGGACCAATCACGGCCAACGATTTTCAATTCCCCCCTGTGAAACTGTAATTATTTTTGAATTGTTGCACCTTAACATTGGAATGGAAATGCGGGAGAGGAACGAGACAAAAACAATCAAGGACTCAAAGACCAATTCAGTGTTATTAACGGACGCTTCTCTTTGTTGAACATGAGAGTCAACGATAAAATAAAAAAATATAAAAATACAGATTTCTTCCTTTGGATAAATGAAGATGTCTCTCCAACTGGGTGGGACAGCTCCGGTCACAGCACAGGTTCCTGATGAGTCGCCGGCGGAGGGGCGGGGCTCCCGGCCGGCTCCGGATCGCTCCGCGCCGGCAGGACGTCCGTCAGCCAATAGCGGAACAGGGAGCGGACGGCGGACGTCTCCGCTGCGGAGACGAGAGAACGGTCGTTATTTTCGTGCAAGGTGACCTTTCGACTCGAGAGCGCTCTCAAGGACTCAAACTCAGAGACTTTCTCCTCCTGGGAACTGCCACCGTTTCCAGCAGCTACTGGAAACCGAACCGTTAATTTAGTGTTCGCAAACCCCCCCCCTCTTTCATGCAGGAATAACATCAAACGGGTTCCAAAAAAAAAACGGACGCGTGCATAATTCATATCCTAAAAGCGTACCACCCTCGAGCCCTTTCTACGCTCCTAGAGAGAGTGAAACAAAGCAAGAAACTGCTTAGGAAACCCGTTTCTCCTGGAGGCCATTTCACAGGGTCACTTGGAGTCCTTCTTCTTTGTAGTACGAACTTTCGGCGATGGGGACACTGTGCCGGGAGAGGTCACCCCAGCGTAAAATTCCACACCGAGCCCGAGCGGCCGCGTTAATTACGCGCCGCGACTCTTCGCCGGGCCGGGTCGCTGAGCAGCCCCGACGCCTTAATCGGCGCAGCCTCGCGACTTTGGCCTTTCCCGAACCCGTCCCCGTAATCTCCCCTCCGCGGCCGACGGAATTCGCCAGCTCCTTTTTTCCCCCCCCGATTCTGCCTGAGGAACACCGCCGTGAATGAAAGACGACCTCGCGCGAATCTCGCTCGCTAGATAAAGGTTAAGCAAACGGGAATAAATATTAATTAAAGAGGCTGAGGGCTGAGAGAGAGAGAAGGGGGGGGGGGGAAGAGCAAAGGCTGCAGAACAGGGGGAGGACGCGCGTCTGGGGAGCGGAGCGCGAGGCGGTGAAACGCGGGGTTATCGATCCCGTCTCCCGGCCTCGGGGGGGAGGCGGCCGCCGGGGCGTGACGGGGACCCGCGACCCCCCCGAAACGACGAAGCGGTGGCGCCCGCGGGCTGCTGCAGCACTGCGGAGCTGCGTTTGTTTAAAGAGCCCGTTTCTTTTCTCCGGGCCCGGACCACCCGACTGTATCTGTGAAACGCTCCGACAGGCAAAAGAAAAAAACAGGCCCCCGGTGGTCCAGTACAGGCCGATCATCAGCACACACATGCGACCCCCCCCGCCCACTCCTGATTGGCTACGCAATCCCTTGCATTCCCTACACGCTTTGATGACTCGTGTATTCTCTGCAAATAAGTTCTCATTCGACCGACGTAGGTACAAATGTACACATAGACATGCACACATCAACACTTGTGCACGAATGCACATACACTCTCTCGTACATGAGCGTGTCCACGCACACATAACCGCACACAAACACACACACACGCACGTACACACGTAATCATGCATGCACAAACACTCTCTTACATGAACGCAAGCATGGCCATGCAACCACACACACGTGCACACACGTACATGCATACACACGCACGCACATACACATAAACACACACAGGCACACACACACGTGCACACACACACATGCATACACACGCACGCACGCACGCACATACACATAAACACACACGGGCACACTCACTCACGCATACACACACACGCATACACATGCATGCACACATGCACACAAACACACACATGCATATACACGCACGCACATACACATAAACACACACACGCGCACACACATGCATGCACACACATAAACACACACACACACACACACACGGAACACAAGGCCCGGGCGCACACCGCGTCCACACAAGCCTCACGCACCGGGGGGCATGTCGGAGCCGCGGCCGAACTCCTCCAGGGCCCCCGCCAGGCCTCCGGCGTCCCGCCGCAGCGCCAGGGCCAGGAGGCGACGCAGTCCAGCCCGGTCAGCAGGGGGCGCCGTCCCGGCGGCGAGGCCGGCCGTCAGGCCCTCCATCACGGCGTCGGGAACCTGGGCCGCCGCGGACGCACCACCTGGCGTGGAGGAAGGGGGGGGGGGGGGCGGAAGGGCGAAGGTAAGAGAAGTTCACTCCGTCCTACAGCACTGTCAACAAGAGGCTTAATTAGTGCTCTGAAGGTCAGTCTGAACGTCTCTTCATAACACACGGAGAGAGGAGTGGAGGGGGGGAAAAAAGCCACAAACTCAAGAGTCTCTACTTTCTGCTGAACGGGTGGTGAATACAGATGACGGCGAGTTCCAGTAAACGTCGGGAGCTATGAAACTCAACCATTTACCGGAAAGGAACCGACGTTACCCGTAAAACCCCCAACTGCAAAGTTTTTTATACTAAAATAAAAGTCCTTGTTGCGCTGTTCGAGAGAATGGAAATATGACCACAGCTGATGCCTCGGGGTACACGCATGGAATTTAGAACACGGCGCGTATCCACCTGAAGTCTGACGTGATTTATAAACTGCGTTTGTAAAACTAGATTACAGATTGTTCAATTAGATGACTCAATACCAGACCTGGGTCAAATTCGTATTTGTTCTGGATTCAAATACTTTTCTACGCTTTACTGATCTTGTCCGGTGTATTGGAACCAATGAAATACTTTCAAAAAGTGCAAACCTTGCCTTCTGGTCATATTGGCAGGCTCAATTACACCAGGCAAGATCAATAGAGCACAGAAAAGTATATGAATCCAGAACAAATACGTATTTGACCCAGGTCTGCTCAATACTGATACAACCAACGGGAATGTATGAGTTATCAGAACTACTTTTGGGGGCGGGGGAATACATTTTTTAAATATATTTTTTAAACTTCATGAATATATTGAATTCATGATTGTTTATTTTACTTTTTATAATGAACTATTAAAAAATAAAATGTTCTGAAGTCTTTACAGCTTAGTTTCATGGGCATGAGACAGCCAGCACAGCCTGCACCATTAATTATTACTGCAAATATATAAATGTTTTATGGAACTACCGTGGAAATAAACCGGAACAGTAAATTGTTAAATGACGTAGTTTACGCAAACATTGCTGAACTATGTAAAGAAAAAAAATAATGTAATTCCCATATGGATCTGGGGACTTCAAAATTGATTACAAGAAACACAGATACTAAATAAGGGTGTGGTGAATCAGATCCTTTGGTGGAATGGATTCCACAGAATGTCTACAATATAAATTAGATGTTTTAGATGACGTATTCGCCCTGGGAATTGTGGCTGGGGTTTAACTATTGTACTTCCACCTTCATTTACATATTGTAGAGCACAAATCTTGCTCTCCTCCAAAGGAAAACAATTCTAACTCTAACGTTAAACAAGAGTGAAATAGGTGTCTCAGGATGTCTATATGAATCAGGGGAGTTTCAAGACGATGCATTCGCCCTAGGGGTTGTGGCTAGGGTTTAACCCCTGCTCGATTTTTGGTCGAGAAACCACCTTTGCCAGATTCTGAGCCAGGAAAATCCCTGGTCATGAAATGGCCTAAATCTCATTGTGCTACGTGTATATGACCAGCTCTAAGCAAACAGGGGGCCCACATCACAATATGAAGACCAGATTTTATCACATAGTTGGTTTAACTACACAGTTCCCGTTTTAAAGTTAAACGGAGGGCTGAGCATGGCAGTTATTTCAAACTCAAGGATTGCTGGGTAGGGCGATGCCTGCTGGAATGGGCCAGGAGAAAGCCAAAGTCGGGACACCGATTGCTTCCAGGGATGCGAATGACGGTCCCGCTGCATGGCGGTTTGAGCCGTCGAGGTTCTACAAGTTGCGTGGGACTCCCCCGAGAGGTCGCCCCCCCGCTGGCGGCTTCCGCTCCACGCGGTTACTCGGTTCTAGTGATACGCGGACCGGCTTTGAGCGCTGCGCGTCAGGAGCCCCGCGTCCATCCCCGCTGCCCTGGGGGGGGAGGGGCAGGAGCGCCTCTGCGGGAGGACACTTACGATCGGAGAGGCAGATCTCCCGCGTGGCCCGGAGGAAGTCCAACAGCTCCGCCATCTTCTCCTCCCCGCGCTCCTGCTGCTCCTCCTCCTCCTCCTCCCCAACCGGCCCCGGCTGGTAGGTGAACTCCACCGCGGCGGCGGCGCCGGGCGCCAGGCCCAGGGAGGTCAGCCTCTCCTTGCGCCTCCTCTTCTTCTCCTTCCTCCTCCTGTTCCTGCTCGTCTTCGCGTCCCCTCCGGCTGTCCCGGCCTCCTCCTCCCGGGCCCCGCCTGGTTCGCTCGCCTCCTCCGCGCCTCCTCCTCCACCTCCTCCTCCTCCTCCTCCTGCCGCTCCGTGACGCCTCCTCTTCCGCCTCCTCCTCTGGTGTCCTCTTTCGCTCGGCTCGGGGCTCCTCTCGTCTCTGGCCTCGGCTGGAAAAAAGAACAGAAGACATTCCAGACTCTATTTCGCTTCATTTATTTACTTCTTGGGCCTAATACATTACTGAGCCTGTGTTCACAGGCAGAGGCACAGAAAGGCGATGACTCATTCCTTATGGTAGCTTAGTGATGAAAACACAATGCAATAAAAAAAAGAGCATTCATTAAATTCTGATTGGAACATTTCTCTTTTTTTTGTAAAGGACAGTGGGACGGTCTGCCCTCCTTTCATACTTTCTGCTTCAGTCAGACAGTAGAGAGCAGTGTGGCTACCGGGGAAAGTATCACAGCACAGAAAGTTCAGCGGCGAGAATCAAACCCCCCCCCACCCAAAAAATAATGTGTCGGAGTCCTGCAGACTGTCCGATTGATCTGGTCCGATTAAAAACGCTTCTCGCGTAATCGCCTGGAAACGTTGCCGTGTTCGGTTTCCTTCGCTAAACGTAATGAAAATTGCGACCGTATCCGTTCGGCGCGTTTGCTGATCCGGAGAATGACCGCGACGCGTAAACAAGCCGCTGAGTTCCCCTCCATTGCTCTGTTAATTTGGTCCTCGGGTGAAACGGGAAGAGCTTACGCACTGATAGCTACAGGGACGACGCACTCGCGGAATGGTTATCGACGCACCCGGCCCTGACGGCGTGTTTCGAAGCAAGCGTTCAGCTTGGAAGCTGCCGAGTTTCAGGTTCATTTCCGTTTCCACTTGATGACTCCTCCCCTCGCGTGACCTCACGGACAGCCGTGACATCACCCTTTCCGGGGGTCCGAGGAGCTGCCAGGCGCTCGGAGGCAGGTGCCCCGCCCCGCCCAACCCGCGGCACCGGGGTGCGGAAGACTAACGGCTTGGGGCCTGAGACTGCCAGGCGGAGTCGGGGGGGGGTTGTCTGTCAGAACGATGGGGCTCGCGGGACGCCGCGGTGCAAATAAAATGAAAAATAAAAATAAAAAATAAGGTCCTGCTTCTCCACGGAACGGCGAGTCCCCCGGTTTAGCACGCGCCCGAAGATCCCCGCTGTATTTACGACGGCGTGGCGTTTTTACGACGCGCTAGTTCTCCGGAGGGAGGGAGAACTAGCGCTGCTTCTACGTGCAAACGCCCGTCCGGGGAGCGTTAGCGCTGCGTGCACTGCACTTATTGTTTTGATCGTGAAAGATGCGAAGCCATCCCTCTCCCTCAAGAAATCAATGCTAATTATTATTTAGGTTCATTATTATTCAGGAACTACGGGAAGTGTGCGAGAAGCTTCTTGCTGATGAAAGCAATGCAAGAGGCTTGTCGATGATGAATACCGGGAGGAGGCAGAGAGAGGTCAGTGATGTGCACCTATATCAGCCGTGTCACAGTGTGCTCAAAGTTAGTGAGAACATCGATAGCACACCAAATTGAAGGTTAACTGAATGTAATCAAGTCAATAATATGTTCTCCGGGGTTTTGTGCAAAAATGGGTGGGACTATCACACGTCATCAAGAACACGTTAAGTATTAATCAGTTATTTCACATTCCAGATAGTTTTGATTGGCTCAAACCAGCCAGTGATTGATAGCAAGTGGTCCACTCTTCCTTACCAGCAAAGTGATGTGAAAGACACCCAGGGCTCACTCCAATCACTCATTGTATCAGTCCTTGCCTTCTCTGTCCTCGACTCACCTGGAAATTTATTGAGAGCCGCCATCTTTAAGGACATTCCAGCCCATTAAATGCTCTTTGAAGGCGCTAGGAGCGAGGAGCTAGGGGGTTCTTGAAGGATCCTTGAGCAAGGAAACATGCAGAAGTATTTCTTGGGAACACGCAACGTATAAATGATCAACCTGTGGATCCACCTCCCCCCCCCATCTGCCATGTTTGTAACTGACATGGCTTCAGACTTGACTGAACAAGGAGGTCCCATTTGCCTGATACGTTTCCTCAATTCCTCCATCATCGGGTCCTTTCCTCGCACCCTTTCCTTGTGTCCTCTGTTGGGTGCAGCTAAGGAAGCGAGGGAAGGATACAAGTAAAGCAAGGTAAAATAAGAGATTGGAGAGAGCCCCCAGTTGATAGCCAGATCGGATTTGGGGGAAAAACACCCTTCCCATACTCCATGTTGTTAGGGTGTGAGAGTATACAAATTCAGAAAGACGTCTGCATCTTCACCAAAGGATTGATAGCATTAGCCCTCACAACCGGTTTGTATTTTATCTGCTGCTTTGCTTCCGTGACAAGCTATTCCACAACGGGTACAGAGCAGTTGCAGTATATCTCTAGAGCCGGAGACCCACAGAAAGGCTCTCAGGATTTCACGCAATTTGTCCAGAAAACGTTCCGTTCAATCGAGTCTGTCCAAGATGTCATCCCACAGACATTTCAAGTCTGAATTGCTCCTTTACACTAGTACATTCCAGAAACGTTGACGCGAGGAGGACGTTCCTTGTCACTGCTGTCGACTTCCTTGTGTCGGTCGTCCGCACCCCATTTTTACAATATTACTCTTCTTTACAAAGTCCTCCGTTAACTTCAGAACCGTGTCAAAATCGACGAGGAACAGCACCCTCATTTTAACAACCCCGAACCAAAGGAGAAGAAAGAAAAACTTTGCCCGAATGTGCCGTGATGGCAACTTTTAGCTGTCAGACTCAGTGTGAACACCGCTTTCTGAAAATCCTGTCAGTGCTTCCGAGATGACGTCTGAAAAGAGTCCAAAGCCTTGCTCGCAGGCCCCGACTTCCGGCTCCTTCTCGTGGCTGTCGATCAATCACGCTCCAGGCACAGTCAGCCGGGGTAAGCCTCCGCACTTCCAAGAAATCCAGCGCGCGTGTGGGTGCCAGTCATGAAAGTGTGCAAAGGTTTCAGAATTTTAATCAAAGCGCTGACGCTGCCAGAAGCTTGCTATGCCGTGTTGAAGAGTAAGATTGAGGAGGCGAGAACTGATCAAGAAATGTGCACGTTGCTTCACCATGTATGTATATACACTGCCACTTTTCAGTCATTTTTTTGTTAACCGATCAAAAACAATTTTTTTTTTTTGTATTTGCTTCAACGTGAGGTCTGTGCAAAGAATCTCAAAATAACAACAGGATTCATTACAATAAATCACCTGCAATGGCATGTCCTTGTTATCACCATGGCTTGATACTGCAGTCAAGGCTTATTTCCAGTCAGGCACATTTTGCCAACGCAAGGCACAAGTTGCAATGCCACAATTATTGGTATGGCAGAGCAAAAATGACAGCTCCACAAAGGCAGGTTAATTTCAGCTTTTTTTTAGCATTTGTGCTAAGCAGGTATAATGAGTTTCACCAGTCATTTTTTCCGATCACAAGGAACCTGCATGGCTGTGCTTCCGATTGGCTGAGAACCAATGCTGCTCAGTGTTTTCATCATTCTAAGGGTACGGACCAAAAACCTGGATGCACTTCAACCAGAAGCACATAAAGATCAATAAAATCTCTGCAGCTCCCAGGTCGGGAGGGCATTCTTTATACCTCATTGCCAGGACGTCCTCCGTACAGGATCTGAGCCCAGATCAGTTAAGCCAGAGGTTTTCAATCTCTTCTGATCCAGGGACTTCCATGCAGGCTCAAAGGCATCCAGGGGTCCCCCATTACAAAAGTACCTATATATATATATATATATATATATATATTATATATATACACATATATACATATATATATATATATATATATAAAGCTTTTACACTTTGACATTTTCCCCAAATATATGTGTGTCACTGTACATGAATTCTGGATAGGGACCCCCTTACAGTACATACAAGGGCCCCCTGTTGAAAACCCTGGAGTTAAGGACTTGAGCAGTCTTTCTGTGAGGAACATCCATCATGACAACACACTGTATGCACTGCCACTTTCTTTCTGTCGAAAGGCGCTGAAAAGATTAAACATTCATGATTTTTCCGTTCCTGACCGTGAACGTGAATGAAAACATGAGTAGCACAGCAGCAGATTATGCAATGATGTGCATGGGTATCTGTGCACACGGGACACTTTAAAAAAAAAATTCAATATTGCATAATGGGGCGGAATGGTGGCGCAGCGGGTGGCACTGTTGCCTCACAGCAAGAAGGTCCTTGGTTCGAATCCCAGCTGGGGACCTTTCTGCGTGGAGTCTGCATGTTTGCATTCATGAGTGTTGTGAGTGAACGGTGTGTGTACCATGGGCAACATAGCTCAGGAGGTAAGAGCGGTTGTCTGGCAGTCGGAGGGTTGCCGGTTCGATCCCCGCCCTGGGCGTGTCGAAGTGTCCCTGAGCAAGACACCTAACGCCTAACAGCTCTGGTGAATGACAGGCATCAATTGGAGCTTTGGATAAAAGCGCTATATAAATGCAGTCCATTTACCATTTACCAGGAGATGGACTGGTGAACTGTCCAGGGTGTATTCCTGCCCCTGCCTTCCCTGACCAGGAATATGCAGGTATAGATAATAGATGGAAGATTGCATAATCTTCAAAAAATCTTTGCTATGTTAAATCCAGGTTCTAGAGAGCACCACTGAAGTTCAAACCTGCAAACATCAGTAACCGAGGGTTGGAACAGAAATAACACTCCTAATGCATAGCAGTTTGAGCCAATCCAGATTTCGCCATAAGCAGGTTACTGCAATGCGCATTTACAGCCTGTGGGTGGTACACCCATTTTATGGTAAGATCTGAACTCAAACTGCTATTCCATATCAGCCAGCCCACAGTCTAGTTCCCGACCACTACTCATTGCAAAGGTAAACTCCAGAACCTCCACAATTAACTTGTACTAGTTGGCAAATATGCAAATGATGAGGTTGTCTTATTAGCCTGTCTGGGCGGGGTGTCATGTGACATTTGACACATTAATAAAACATTAACTCATTCATGGACCCGTCAGCCAGAATGAGTATGCATGACATCACATATAAAATACAACTCCTGGGCGTGTCTGTGTGCCTGACAGAAGCAGGTTTACTCTGAAATCCCAGCGGCGTTTGCAGGGACGTCTTACGCAATGTTACTAAGGACAACAACGTGGACCTACTTTTCCCTGAGCTCACCTTAAGCCTAAGGAGAGTACTTGAAGACAGTGAATTTCAAGCATCACACCTAAACTCCATAAGCCTGGGGATGGAAGACCTCTTAAATAAATCTGAAATGCTTTACGACTTATCACAAGCTGCAGAAATGGCCCCCGTAAATGTGAGAGTATGACCTTCTTACCAGCTGGGCCGTCTTCGGTATCGACGCTTCCTGGCTCTGGAAGTGCGGCGGACTCCCCGTCACCTGCCCCGTAGCCTTCGGGTGGAGGAAGCACGGTGTAAACTCTTGTCAGCGGCGGCTTGCTTTTCCCTTCTTCTCCTGGAATACATAAGACAGAAATGCAGTGTTTCTAGCGGCGCTTTACAACCAAGGGGCTGGTGCCTTGAATATTTTGACTAAGGAATACTAGATAAACTTAAAAGTCCCCTTCTTCAAACATTTCATTGAGACCAAAGCAATTACGTTGGATCGTACGTGGTGGGTGGTCACAGTCCCCCTCGCTGCTACGATCACGACCACTCCTGCACCGGGCAACGCGCAGTGTACTGCTGATTTTATTTTCCGGTCTGATAGTTAATAGATTAATTAATGGCCACGGGTAAATACGGGGTCCTCGCCATTCACACAAGACCCGGGCACGCAATCTTACTTTAGCACACGTTCCGTTTTCTACTGCTATTACAGCTTGTTAGCCAGCTGGCTAGTGGATACAATGTAGTTGCCCTTACACTGGCTTAACCCGCTAACTCCGGAATTGCAAATGCTTTGTAAAAAAATATATCAGAAACGATTTAAGTAACGTATTATTCGTTATTTTACATTCACTGTTACATATTTACCTGTGACAACTGAGAAATCCTTTTCTTACGTAAATATAGATAGCGAAAATGAAGCCAAAGAGTTAAGTTCAAATATACTTTTACATGAATATGGTTTTCACCATTTATATAAAGGTTTTGCAACATCAGTACTGCATGAGGGCAGTTGTGAGACTTGAAGCATTGATTCAGGAAATTTGGACCAATAAAACAAAAGACAGCAATGAGTTGTGTAGAGTAACCCCTGTCCCCCCTTTCGTGCCAAAGCCCAGCTGTGTCGTACCCGTGTAAATCCCAGGTGAAGAGCAGGGTCGCGGACCTAGGTCAAATAATGTGGGTTGACCCTTTCACACAACCGGCAAACATGGGATGTTGCTTCGATGTGAAAGGGATCTTAGTAGGACATTCTCTCAATTTAGGCCGGGAGATTCAAGCAACTTTCGAAGCCTTGGCTGTAACAGCAGCCTGAATTCTTGGAACAGAAAATAACATTTCATGGTCTGGATCCCACTTACAGCAACACATCATAAAAAAACAAGCGGTTTCCTTGACAGACGCGCTCAGCCATGCTCGCTGCACGTCTTGAACTGTGTTTGAAGTTTTCTAGCGCTTCAAACAGTGAGGGAAGGAAGCCAAAGAAACGAAGGTTACCTACAATGCCATTTAACGTCCCACGGGAAGCTGGATTGTTTTGGATGTCTTCAGAGAAGCTAGTGTACTGAGTTGTTTTTTTACCTGCTGCTACTGTGCCTCTAATGGTTTTCACTTTGGCACATGCTTTTTCACAGACTGATCCTGGACTGGTCAATGGCGCCTGTGGTTTTTCAGTTTTTGGAGGCACTGGGTAGAGTCTCCTCATAAGTTTCTCCTGAAATACTAAATATACAACAGACACATTTTATATTAAAATCATACCAATATAAACAAATTAACATAACAATTACTGTTTATGTAACAAGTGAATCGCATGAATATAGGCCTATGTGATTACATGTGAATACCTATGAAATAAATATAATGTAAAAACATGCAATAAAAAATATTCAAACATGATCACGATACACATGTGGAAATATGTGGCACACTGCATGCAATCAAATTTGACATCAATATGACAATACGTCACCATGTGTTAGCACATAATGTACACTGCATATGATCACACTGCATTTTGTTGAGCAACTGTTTTTATGTTTGCCGAGTACAGCAAAATGAGAAATGCATTACATTTTTTGTTTGTTTTTCCAGTACATACACTTAAAAAAAAGTTGTCATTGGGCCAGTTGTTGTGCATAATTTTTTAAAGTTGCACACTTCACAAATACCAGTTTCTCTAACCTCAAAAACAGAGGATAATTTCGACAAGGCTTTTCGCCAAATGGCCACAACCGGCCTACCGTGAGCCGTGCTCTTAAAACCCGTGCTGTGAGCGAGCCCTAAAGCGGCGCCAGCTCGGTGGCATTTGGTGAGATGCCCATCTCCGGTCCACAAATCCGGAATAGGAAACCGAGCTGCTGGGAACGGAATGACGCAGCGTAAATCCGATTGGCCCATTTCATTTTGCATGGCTCAGGTGGGGGTTTTATCGGCGTGTCTGAAATGCGCTCCGTTATTGCGTTCCAGAAGCAACGCGCGGCGCAACTTTCCGCTTGGACAACGCGCGGAAAACCTTTTTAACAACTCCCACGGCTCGGTCAGCTCCGGGATATTGCTTGGCCAGATGCCACTTGTCAGTGGCCATAGGCGTTAGAGGCTAAATGGACCACGTTTGGCTTCAGGCCTTGGAGGGTTCCCTGGTATGGTTTCAACATGTAATTTTCATTACCTGCTGTGAAAGCGGCCACATTTTTTTAAATCCACCCCGGAGTGCTGTGTCCTTAGTAAGCAGGACATTTCAAAATCTGTATTTTACACGGAATCACTTGCTTTCTGATAAAAAATAACTTTTGTCATAAATATGTCGACTCACAACAGTAACACAATTCATGTTAAATAAATTCATTATTTTATTATGATACTTGTAACAAAAGCAGGATAAAATAGTGGGATTAAATAAGATACAAATAACGTTTTGGTGTTCTATCAAAACAAATTCTTGAAACACAAACCAAAATTTAAAAACCCTTTCTTCTTTAATTTACTCACGCAGAGCGAGATCGTCGTGACACCTCGTTTTCGACTTAATTCAGATTAAACGCTTTCTCTTTGAAAGTCGCAATGCTGCCAACGGCTGCGGAAGTATTATGGTCGATAACCCAAATGTCAGACAGCGAAAGACGACTGGCTCAAAGAAACGGGAGTCATTGTTTTCTTGTGGTTCAATCTGGGGTCATCACCCATTGTAGACCATTAAAAAAGACCTTGGAAAATCGGTGTTAATAGAACGCCTTTTATTTTTTACCGGCATTTCGCCTTTTTTTCAGCATAAAAAACGCAAAATACAGCTTTAACTCGACCACTGGATTAGTCAGGTGATTGTGCCAATCCAGTGTCTATGGCGACCCAACAAGGATACAGAATGTAACGAAAGTTTAAATCTCTATGGGTCATGTGTTTTAGACAAATCGTGACACTAGCTCTAATGGACAACAGGGAGGTATTGCATCAGTCAATATGACCAGACAGATATAGGTTATTGTTACTGGCCCCAGAATTAATAGGAATGAGTCATGAATCCAAAATTTCAGAGTATACTATATAGGCTACTAATAGTCTTAAATGGAACTCATTGTAAAATTGACAGATTGCACCTTTAAACCTTTAAATATGTAAAGTGCACAACCCTATGGGCCTCAATCCTGCCTATTTTACCCATAGTATAACCCATTGTAAGGTTGGAATAGGGCTGCAGTAAGAACACTATAAATGGTTCTATAGAGTAATATGAAAGATTCAAAGTAGCTGATGTTTGCCACATGGTTTTTCTCAAGCCAATTAAGGGAATAATTTTAATTACCATTTAAAGCAGTTAGGTAATTTGTGCATACGTCATGGCTATCCAAAGAGTAATTAATATTAATGTTTTTAGACCGTGAAGAAGGCGTTTCCACACACAGAGGTCACACACAAAGGCGTACATGATTTGAAAGCAGAAAGATACCAGTATTAAGGAATGAATCCACAAGGTAACATAGTTACAATAGATGCAACAACTGTCATTCCACACCTAATTACATGTTAACCATGGCATCACGTTTTTTTCACCATGAAAGACAGCAATATGTAATCTCTCATTCCTTTAATAAGGCTTTATAACATCCCTGATACAATAGATTTTAAAAATGAACAGGTTTCTTAAATTTTCTTCTGACACGTTTTATTCAAACAAATCAAGACTTTATAAGCGATCAAGAGTAGTATGATTCTCTAACCAGAATTCCAGGAGGTAAACATATATTAAGTTATTATCAAAAAGATAAGTTTAGGCCATGTTTCTTTAAAAAAAATTTTTTTTAAACAAGTATCCTATATTAAAGAAAAACAATTAAAACAACAAATAATTTAAAAATATATCCGCAAACTTTATTTTATAAGTTACACTCTCCTTTCTGTGTGAAATGTATACAACAACAACCACCCTACAGCATGAGTACAAAGAGAAATTCATTTAAATAAAACATTTAAAAAAAAAAAAAATTATAATGAATGTTGTTTGACTGAATTGCACGTTACCTTCGAAGATCAATTGTTTTGTGGTAGTGAGGAGGCTTGCAATGTGATATTTATGTTGAACATTTGTGAGCATACATGTTAATGTAACTATGTGAACAAGACAGATATAAGTTAATATGCAAATCGAGGTGAAAAGTACTGTGATAAGTAAATACCACACCCGTGCAAAAATCACGTTATTTGCTTTGCATTTAACGTAGGCCCAAACATTGGCCAACTACCTACCCAGTCTACTAGCACGCTTTCCTTCGTTATCCAAGTTCGCTAACCAGAAGGCAGCAACGTTAACTCACATGAGTTTTAGTAACAAACCAGAGTATCCTTAGACTAATTAACACCGTACTGTCTTCACATGACACCTGCTAAGTTATTTCTGACAATTCACGAGCAAGCTAGCCCACGCTCACAACAATGGCATAACTTGTTAGCTAGTAGTAAGGACTCAACAAGTTAAGTAGCAAAGAATCTATCGATAGCTATAATTCGACATGAGCGAGTTTGAAAATGACGTCAATGGTGGATGGCTTGCTTACGTTCAACCATAAAAAGTGCTAAATTAGCTAGCTAACGCTAGTCAACACCGTTAGCTATCAATGGTTAGCTAGCTATGAGGCAGAGTTAAGACTTTTAGCAACAAAGTGTGCACCGTAGCGTTTCTTACCTTCTTTTCTGTTTGCCATGTTGCAATTGTGTTGCATGTGTCTACTCATCAGTATTTTGCCATGTTTAGTTACGGACAGGATAACCAAGAGTTTAGACTAGGCTACCTATCCACCGAGTTAAGAAGAAGGGTGCCCATGGCCATCCTCCCAGGCCGGGTACGCCGAAACGTTCTAATATTATTTAGCATTTATTAATAGTTACTGGGTCAGCACATTTTTCTCCGTTTCTGTAATAGGGAAAACCATAGTAATTACAAATCTAACAATCGGTTCAAAAAACACAACTGGCGCCTTGCTGACAACAGACGGAACAGCTCGGCGATTGGACCTTCTCTGAATAGCGCATGTGTAGTTCCAGCGCTCCGCCAGTGCTTCGGCAAAGTGCTAGACATGCGCAGTCCAGCCAAGCCAGCTGTGAAGAGCGGTTTTGACAGCAGCGCATGGAAACCGCGACGGGAATACCAAATACCTAGGCTACTAGTGTTTCAGCATCAGTACCAGCGCATACCAATTTAAGCATTGCGCCTCAAAACTTCCGTGGTAACTTCAGCATGTAACAAGGATCTAAAAAATTGGAATTACCTAGAATGTCAGCGCTGAAGAAGGTAATTTTTTATTTTGTTATTACATAATTAATACTGATATGTTATCTGTACAAAAAGCCAGGGGGTGAATATTGTCTGGTTGGCTTCTGTACACTGTACAAAGTCGGGGTTAATTCATGGTTTACGATACGTGAAGTAAATTGAACTATTTGTTTTTGAAGTGTCCTTTCAATATTAATGTAGCTATGTTTGAAGCTGACATAAATGATTTAATTTTTCTTGATTCTTTTAAAATCATCTGACGTTGAGAAAAACAAAAGTCAACTCTTCGGAGAGGTTAGATTGTATTGTCACATGCAGACTATAAGTGCATGTCATGAAACATTTATTGAATTACATCACTTCAAAACAGGCATGACACATTAACTGTCCAACTACGAACGATTCCATGTTCAATTACGCCCATGTGTCGTTGCATGTACAGTGTGCAGTAAGTTAGAGACAAATAAAACAAACGGGATGACAACTGTTGTAATAATTTAGCTTTAACTGTGTCCGAGGCATGTCGATATTGTTGTGTAATGTTGCGCTATATTTTAAATTTTTTACATTGCTGTAGTGCACATGTATGCCTGTATACAATCATGCATTTTTCTGAATGGTCGCTTCATTCAACTTTATGGTGGAACCAGTGGAAAACAGAACTTCACAGCTGCAGAATGCAATTGAAAAATTTCTGCTCGTTTAGTCCGGAACAAAGAGGGTAACGTGCAAGTTAAATATTGTAGCGGGCACTCAACCGCCCTAAAGAGCAGATCGAGGGATTTTTGGGTTGCTTTCAGTTCAGAACAGCAAGACCAGCAGTCAGTCTCTATTGAATAAAATTTCACCTGCAGTATGTGCTTCACAATGGCGTTGGATAGGCGCCGTTAAATAGCTTCACAGATATGACCTGAGAACACCCCGTGTAAGTGATTGCATAATGCTTCAGCACTAGAAAAGTGCGATAATACAACCTACGGAAGATTTTGCAAGATAAGCATTCATTTTCAAGTAATACCAGCGGAAATGCAATGACCATTGATTTAAAATGAGATTTACAGTAGGTTTGTTGGACTGGCTTATTGAGGTATGGGAAGTCACATGTAATCAAAATTGATAACATGCACCATTTTTCAAGTAAGTCCACATTTAAGAAACTAAGATTTAAAAATAAAATAAAATAAATGTTTTGTGCTTTGTAATAGAGAACAAATATCAACAATCGCCTATATCTAAACCAACGTATTTATTATAGGCACAACTCACTTTTTTTAGCAGTTCTAAAAAGTCATTATATGTAAGAGCGAGTGTCCTAAATTAAAGGATGATGTGCATAAGGATGTTTTCCAC
Organism: Anguilla rostrata; assembly: GCF_018555375.3. Lineage (NCBI taxonomy): Eukaryota > Metazoa > Chordata > Actinopteri > Anguilliformes > Anguillidae > Anguilla > Anguilla rostrata. Next base: position 27,506,065 of record NC_057933.1, on the reverse strand, counting down.
TTCTGTAAGTATTCATCACTGAACAATCAAACTGATTAGTACTGAGAGTAGTTCGGTCGTTGCTGTTGTTATGCTGTAGTCATTGGGTTTTTAATTTCATGGATGAGAATATTTTAGCATTAAAGTAAGATTAGTAGAACTGCAAATGTAGTTCCATAAAATAGCGCAAGGATTTTATAAATGAGATGCCTGCTCAGAGGTTTGTCCGCAAACACTCAGCAGGCGATGCTCATTTAAAGCTATGCCTCTATGGTAGTTTAGCACTGCACAAACGCAGGTCAATCTTTCATTACACACTGAAGGTCTCCAATTATTTTTTACAGTGTGTAGGGAGAGCAAATGTGTCATTCATCTCACAGGAGATGGCAGAGCAAACTAAGAAATGCTTTTACTTGTGCATCTCTTTAATCTAGAATAGGGGTCCAGCAGAGTCAGAACATAGGAACTGCGTTTCCAGCATGGGGGTCTGCATTCGTGCCAAGTCCCAGTAAAGAAGCACAGCCTCATATATTATGCACTCATATAAAAGTGGCTTGGTAGAGTAGTAACGGCAAGCAGGCAAGCTTTCATTAACATCAAGCTTTCAGATGATGGCAATGAAAGAGGGAGGTGGGACCGACTGTTGTACAAGCAGGAAGGGAATTAGGCGATAGCATTACATGGTGTGTGCATGCGTGTGTGTGTGTGTGTGTGTGTGTGTTTGTATGTGTGAGTTTGTGTGTGATTATTTATTTCTCTGTGCCCACCCCTCTAGTGCTTTCAGTCTTATGATGAGATAGAGAGTGTGTGTGTGTGCTTGTGTGGACGTGTGCATATGTGTGTGTGTGTGTGTTTATTTGTCTGTGTCCACCCATCTATTGCTTTCAGTCTTATGATGAGATATAGATTGTGTGTGTGTGTGTGTGTGTGTGTGTGCTTGTGTCGGCATGTGTGTTTGTGTGTGTGTGTGTATGTGTGTGTGTTTATTTGTCCATGTCCACCCGTCTATTGCTTTCAGTCCTTTGATGAGATAGATGGTTGAGAGACACTGATGATAATGTTAGCCTTATGTTTGAAACATCTGTCCCCACCTGACAGACTGATAAATGACAACACAGCTGGGGATGTGTAGGAACAGTAGAAAAACATGTGGTTTATTTAGTTTCATCATTGTGTTTAATCATCGTCATCATCATCATAATCATACAACATTTTTAGTAGTGGAGCCCTTTGAGCAGGGTGTCTCTGTGGGGACCTGATCAATAACCTTTTTGTGCCGTGTACTGAAGTTGCAAACCAGAAAGAAATAATCCTCGGTGGAGTCTCACATATGCATATTTTAACAGCCTTTTCCCAAGTGGGCATTCATTTGTTTTGTAATAACTGCTTTGTCTTATAGATGTTGGTGTGATTAAATCGTTGGCAGCGCGCCCAACTTTGACCGACTGACCGCAGGCTCACAGTGATGTCATGTTCAATATATTGGACTGAATGGGGCTTACTCTGTCCAGAAAAAGCAATCCACCTGCTTATCATGTGCTGTATGCACTTTATGAATAAACAGTCTTTTAATGTGTGGAGACGCTTTGATCAACGTCAGATGTAAATCCTCTCGGGTTGGGAGTCGGGGCGTTGTTACACAATTGGAGATTGTGCATAATACCATAACACTCTCAACAGGAACGCTAGAAAAGAAGCAATGATTTTTTCATAAATCATAAATATTTCAGGTGTTATGGATTGTGAATATATGAGGTCGTGTGTAGATGAAACATTTAACCATAATCATATCACCATTCTGTGACTGTGATGGCAATGAACTCATAACTTGACAGTTTGGAAATGGCAAGGTAGTTCAACCCAACTAACATGAAACATGTAAAAAATGTTGTGGAACATTCCAGTTAGATTCCCACCAGCCCTGGGTTAAATTATGATTTTATATATTTTATCCCTTTTGACACAAGTAAATTCCTGCAGATTACTGGATTTGTGAAGGTGCAGTACGTAAATTTGTTGTGGAACACTTTTGTTAATATTTGGTGAAATTTCTCTCACATCCTGACAGATAACAATAAATTAAAAGGTCTAAGAAAAAAAAAATCCAGTCTCTCTGACTGCCCCAGGCAGTGAAATCAGCCACTCTAATTTTCACCACGCCCAAATCTTAACAACCAATCAGGACAGCTCTCTTCCCTGCCTGCCTATCAATCACATTGTTCGTTCCAGTGCTGCCAGAGCAGACAGGGTGGGTGGGGCTACATAAGAGCAGATTAGAGGTAATGTTACTGCATAGATGCAAATATTTGACCTGTAAACAATGCGATACTCCGGTACTACCATATACATTAATGAAAGCAACTCTGTAATTCCTGTCCCCCCCACCACACCACCAATGTAACCTACCCTTCATTCCTCATGTTATTGTCAGTTAATCCTGAATGGGCACAGAATGGAACTGCCTCCCCTGTTTCTACAGATTGGCTGTATATCAAGATGCATACTTGTATTCTGGTTGGGACACATGGAAAGTATTGTTGCCATATTGTTGTCAAAATTTCATTCTGAGCTGTAAGTATGCAAACAGTAAGCGCATACTACAATATAATTCACAGATGTGTACTTACGTTCTTGACAGGACCCAAAATTTTGATCCTGCTATTTACCTTAGTAACTGCCAATGAAACCACAGATAAGTTTGCTTGGTGTAAACGCTACGAAAGTCACTTATTGACAGCACAGTCAGTGTGTTATTGTACAGTACCCGCCATAACAAAGACATTTTTTCTTGATTTGGCTCTACTCCACAGTTTTAGATGTCTAATCAAATTATTTGCATGTGGTTAAATGCAGATTCTCAGCTTTTATTAAAGGGACTTTTTATACATTTCAGTGTATATTACTTACAGCACCTAACCACATGAATTATTTGATTAGAAAAGTTATTGAGTATAGAGCAAAATAAAGAAAAAAAAATGTCTTTGTCCCAAACATTATGGAGGGCACTGCAGTTGTGTACCTGTAGGCATTCTGGGGCTTTTTCACAGGTTTTTCAAGTGTAACAAAATCAAAAGTTCACATAATTTTGAAGTATACAGAAGTATGCATTGAAGTGCACAGAATGCAAATATGCATAACAGAACACAACTCTGGAAGTTTGGTGTTCTGTTGACAAGCTGCCTTTAATCGCTGACCCAATCAGAGCTGATTTGAGACTCGAGGACTAGGCTGACCTTTCTGGAGAAGCAAACCTTACTGCAGAAAACTGACATGCATTGTTGTGAGGAAATTTTTTGTAGTGCAAATACAAACAGTACATGTTAATCCTGCATTTTAAATCCAGTCCTGTTTGAAATGTGCTCTGTTTTTTGCATTTTTAATCAAGTTCTGTTTGTCTGGACCTCTGGTCAATAGGGTTTGATTTCTCCCCATATTCACACTGGATTCAAGAATCTGCCTTTAGTCTAGTGTGCTTTGTTGAATCTTGTGTATTAAAGAATGATAATTAGTTCTGCTTTTTGGGTGTCTAGCTTGCTCTGTAATTTGCTTAAGGATTCAGCTTTTTATGTTGGCTTGGTAGACTGCTATGTTCCTCCTACGGTTATTTTTTTCGTAATGTTCTCTTCAAAAGAACAATATTATCTTAAGTTTGACTACCTGGTTCTATTTTCAGTGTAAAATGATGAAGTTGAAAACAAATTAGATTAGATTGGCGTTAATCCACTATGCTGCATATTACTCTGTGTTGTTCCTAGGTTTACTGTGTTGTGTCCTGTATAAAATCCAGGGGAGTCATTCAGTTGTGGCCAGTAAGATACATAGGCGGTGTGATAAACTTACTAACTCAAGTGTTTCATTTTTGTGAATCTATCTTTAATGTGAGCTTGTGTGAGCCCCTGACAGGTAAGGCATGAAATCACTTGAAGACTAAGCTATGTGAGAATAGGGCCTTGTCTCAGACCTTCCCCTATCCCCTTGCCCCTCCCATCAGCCTGGACCACTCAAGGAAATTGGCTTGGCTTTAAAGTTTTACCAGCTGAACCATTCGATTACATTTTAATTTCTGCTTATCTAATTGATGAACCAGATAAAAGAACATAATACTATTTAATAATACTATTTAATACTGACCAAACTAAAGTCTGACACACTCCTTTGTTTCCTTACACTCCTTGTTTCCTGGATTACACTTCAGAGACTTCTGAACCTATACATGATGAGTGTGGCGGCAGTGTAGCATAATGGGTAAGGAACTGGGCTTGTAACCTAAAGGTCATAGGGTCGTTTTCTCAGTAGGACACTGCCGTTGTACCCTTGAACAAGGTACTAAAACTGTATTGCTTCGTATAAATCTAGCTGTATAAATGGATGCAATGTCTATGCAAAAAGTTATGCAAGTCAAGAGTGTCTGCTACATGCTTGTAATGTAATGAGTGTATTTTCCGTTGAAAAATGGCCATGTTAAGTTGAGACTTAGCATGCCCATTCACCCACGGACAAGGTGAGGTCAGTGGCTGCTGTGGAGCTATTAATTTTTGTTTTGAAATATATTGAAAATAATAGGAGAAATGTAATTTAAACCAATAATTATTCATCTGTAGAAAATGTAAATCAATGCTGTAGGAAGGATATAACTAATATGAGGTTTAGCCCTGAGAATAAACTGCACTAACAGCACATTGTGGCCAACTGCGCGAGCAAAAATAATATATTGAAAATTATGTATTCCCCAAGCTTGCTAAATTATTAAACTTGAGGTTGATTGACTGTGCAATTTTTGCAATAGGGACATCAAAAGTAATCTCTGACTCAAGCCTCAAAAACCCCAAACTAAGCAGATTGTTGAAACTACTTAAAGGTATTGCAGTTCTTATTGGTGATACAAATATGTACACCGGTCAGGTGCCAGTGGAGTGGGGCAAAAAGAGCTTATTTTGGGAACTGGATTGACAGTTCCCCTTGAAGTAGACTACGCCATCATCGTAATCTATAGTGAGTTCCTTTTGCATTCACTCTAGTTTTTTGGAAAGGAATTGAGGGCACACAACATCACATCACTCAAACATTTAATTTCAGAGAGAATGCACAACAGGACTGCTGGTGAAATATTCACTGCTCTCGCTGGCCAAAATTTGTTTTATGAACATCATTTGCATATGCTTCTTCTTTCCAAACCAGGAGTCATTGTTTTGTACTTGAAACTTAAAATTTAAATAGTTCCTTGCTGTTTTAATTTGCACTATGCTGTAATTTCTCACTGTAATATCATTTAACTCATATTACAGTAGCTGTTCATTATATGTTTATTAAAGATTGTGTAATCGCTACAAAAATGGCAGCTTTTCAATCTTAATGAATGTTCTTACTACCACTGATTCCCACCAGTGATGGTGTGATAATGTTTTTTTGTTAACTGGCATCATGCTGTAATAATACTGTTTTCTTGTGTTAGTGCAAGGGCAAAGCAGAACCCTGATGCAGCAAATGCATACCATTTCCATGGTAACAACCTATCCATGCCGAGCTTTCCAGTGGAGATATGAGCTAAACCGGTCTCTCATTCTGTTTTCTTTATTCAAACATATTATAAGTTGGTAATGTTCATACCTGCTACTTTTATTTTACTTACTTTCATTACTTACTTTTATTCTACTGTTTGAGAAATGCGGTGAGCAGTGATCAGTCAGGGCACATCTCCAAATACCAGAGCGATAGCTGGAACATCTCCCTGCTTACTCCTGACCATCCTCCTAAGCCATAGCCAGAAGGCGTCCTTTTCCTTTTTGCCCCAACAGCTCTTCTGCCATCCTCATAAGCTTCACTCCTGCCTCTCTCAGGTCTTTGAGTAGGCGTGTTGTGGCGTACAGACAAAGCCGAGGCATCCCACTTCCACATGCATGGTAGACTAAGCTAAGTTGCCTGTCCCTAGAGCTGCTTTCCAAGGTCTTCCATTCTGCGCTGCATACCTGGAATGAGGAGCTTTAGTGGCGCTTTCTTGCTGCTACCTCTGGCTTTGTTTTCTTCCCCAAGGAACCAGATTAATTTTGTTTCTGAAGGTAGGGATGCTTTGTTTTTTTCCCTGTCCAATAGCCTCAAGCGTTTCAGCCAGTTACCTTATCACTTAGTCATACTGCCGTCCTTATAGCCCTTATGATAGCGTGGTCTTGCAGCCTGACAAGGTCACACAATCTTAGATGTGCTTGTGGGACCGTCCTCATATCTGACCAACTGACAGCTGTGTTGACAGTGCTTTTCCCCATCTTTCCTTGTGTCAGTGCTTTCATTTTGTCCCTCTCCTCTTCCATGTTTTCTCACTTCTGCGACCAGTTCTTTCTTTCTTCTTTTTTTTGACCACAGCCTGAGTGCCTCTTCTCATTTTAGCACTGCCTACCTTGTCTGAACCATCTCAGCAACTTTGTGGTGTTCTAGCCTGTTCACTAGCCTGTTAACCTGCCTTGTGTTTTCCGACTTCTGCCAGTGTGCACCTGGGTATTCACTCTCCTCTACTAACAGTTTTGGGGGTAGCTGCAGTGCATTTTAATTTTAGAGGAACAACCCTAGCAATTAGCAATATGCGTGTTTGCCTTTTGATTATCCACAGTGATGCGTACACGTTTCCCTTTGGTACTGTAAAGTCTGAGATGGTAACGCTATGTCCTATCACGGATCTGGCAGTGATCGACCTTGCCTGAACATCTGAGTCACTGGAGGAGGACCGTCCTCATCTTTATGTCTGAAAACTACTGCATATTATATTCCTGTACTTAATTTCTAGAATTAAATGTCAGCTCTTCATGTGCTGGTCTTATCTTAGTACATATCTTGATAAAGGGGCCAATCACCACAGAATCACAAGTATACCCTGCTTTTCTGATAGTTGCAGTAAATGCAGTTCAGTAAACGCAAAGCTTACATTTTGTTATTCATCTGTGCATGCCAGTGATTGTCAACATTTTCCCTATTGTACGTCAGTCATTATTTTCACCTTTATAAGTAAATCATTCATTTCACCGTTGTATGTCAGTCAGTACAACGGGGCGGACACGGTGGCATAGTGGTTAGCACTGTTGCCTCGCAAGAAGGAGGCTCACAGGCGCTGCACTGTGGCTGCCCACTGCTCCTAAGTAACTAGGATGGGTCAAAATGCAGAGGACAAATTACCCCACGGGGTTCAATGAAAGTATATCTCCTATCTTAGTTTTTTCATCATTGAATATTAATGGATGTGCTCTTTTAGTAGATGTGGAAATTGCTCTCAGTCTAGTGCCATTGTGTTCTTATGAGGTTTTATGGAAAAAAACATTCTGTGCATGTATTTAGGATTTGAGCATTAACCTTGGGCTCTCCCACAGTGCTTTTACTGAGACAAGCAGTAATATACACATTTGGCTGATGTTAATGAAGGAGAATATGAGTCTCCCACAAAGGGAGCGAGTTAATTTTTTTGTGGCCTGGCTTACCGTGCTCACACAAAAGGCCACACGCAGTGGGATTGATTTCGGGAGAGTGATGCAACTGCATTTATCATGTAAGGTCTCCATTTTAATTTTCGAGGCTCAGCGTAAATTGTTAATCCCTGTGCCGCTGATGGTGATGTTGAAAAGCAAGCAATGTATTGTCAAGGCTGAAGTATTTATCAGAGCAGATTAGCTTCCCTCAGCATCGCTCTTGGGGCTATACTGTGGAGCATCTAATAATTGGGAAAAAATATTACAAGGCAGAAATATGAGGTCATTCTTCACCACGTGGAAATGGCAGTTTCCTGACCTTACATCCACCTTAATGGCTGAAATCCCTTCTGCTCAGATAAACCACCTTTGCCAGAAAACAGAGGTCCAGTATCCTTAATTTCATGCAAAATCCTTTTTCCATTTACAAGCACAGTGTTATGTTGTCACACGAGACTACCGTCTTTATCAGCTGTTGAGTTACATTATGAGATATCACAAGTATATAGATAACAATAAATGGACCTGCATGACACTAAAAGTATTGAACTGGAACAAGCGGTGATTGATTCATTGGAATTTATGAGAAGCAATTTTCAGTTGAGGTTATGCAGCTGAACTTGTAAACAGAAGGTTGCCAATTTTAATCCTAGATGGACCATTGCTGTTGTGCCCATGTGAAAGCTACTTTATCTGACTTCATCTGGCTCCAGTATGTTTTTGTGTTTAAGCGAGTAAATTGTCCTGGAATTGAATGTTTGCCAAGCAAATAAATTTGCCTTTAAGAACATATGGTGTCATGAACTACGATGGAGAAATAGGATGTAAATTCCTCTCCATTACAAGCAAGAAATAACCTCATAAATGTCTCATATTTTCTGTTGGCGTAAAGACCAAAAGTGCGATAAAGAAAAAAACAATACTATTCATTCACCATTATAGCTTTACAGTGAAGCTCTGTGAAAATTGTGAAATGGGTCCAGGTAGTTTTTGAATATCCTAGCTTGGTTAGGATCTTAACACATTTTGTAACCCTGGAAAACACAACAGGTCGAATCTGGTTCCAATAATGTACGCTATAGATTCATATTAGGCTCTATGCTTGCATGATGATGTGCTGTGCTGTTCAGGATTAATGTTTGGTAAAGTATTAACACTATGTACATATACTGTTACCTGCTTAGATTTAGTCTGTTTTCACATTGTCTGTTGATTGATGGTAAATGGACTGCATTTATATAGCGCTTTTATCCAAAGCGCTTTGCAATTGATGCCTCTCATTCGCCAGAGCAGTTAGGGGTTAGGTGTCTTGCTCAAGGACACTTCGACACTCCCGGGGCAGGGTTTGAACCGGCAACCCTCCGACTGCCAGACAATCGGTCTTACCTCCTGAGCTATGTCATTTCCTCCATAACATATCTGCCAAGTAAACAAATGAACAGTTATTAATACAATTAATATAATAAACTGTATCAAAGCCCAGGTTTGAAAAGCAACAAATCTGCCTTACCTGTTAAAAGGCTGTTTTTGTTAGTAAGCTTCATGCCCACTAGACTACCTATGTTTCATTTACTCAGTAGGCCTAAACGTTAGTATATTCATAAATAGTATTTTTTTACTGCAGTTATTCAAAGCCAGCACTTGAGCTAATAACTTTGAGAACACCGCTGTTCTTTTGTTTTCATATTCATTGCAAGTTTGTTTTGTTCAGATCAGCATATATCCTTCTTCTGTTTGCTGCCAAAACAAGATTTAAAAAATCTGCGACATGCAATGTTTTTATGTGAAATGACAGAATATGACTTGAGGCTAGGTTTTTAAAAATGCGAGTAAGTGATTCTTTGAGAACGAATTGATGAAGCCCGACAACATCTTTGTGTAATGCACTCTTACAGACGGAAGCTATCGCTTATCTCATTACACCACGTCTGATCCACGCAGGCTAAACCGTTTATCATTCGTTTGCGTACACACAATCTAGCACCAGCTATCGTTCTTTACTCACTTAAAGGCCCTGCTGTGTTGTGTACTCTTATTTCTAAATAAGTGTGAGAGTGGTGTTCAGCAAGAATGAGACAAATTGATTTATTAAAAGCAGGTAGGGGGAGTCAATTTGTCATTTTGCAGCTTCATAAAATGGAAGTTATGAACAAAAAAAGTGGGGGCAGGAATTGTTCGTGCCTGCTTAGAAAGAACAAGGTCTTTCTAACCCGGTCTCTTCCATTTGTGTCACTATGCACAAACTAGCCTATTGATGAGAGTGGCATGAGACCAGGTTGACAATACGGCTGACCATTAAATAAGTACTGTTTTGTGTCAAAGATGACCTTTACAGTTCAAATTTTATTCAAATATATTATATATTGTTTTGAAACAAACCTCAAGTTTATGAATATCAATTAGAAAATCTTTGAAACTTAAAAAAGAACCTGGCCTCATGTGACTAGACAGAAAAATTAAATATTCTCACATATAAACACAATCAGGGTCTATCCAAGGAGAACAGAGAAACAGGAACAAAGGCCATGCAAATATTGAATAGCACAGAACCAATTGGAAATAGGAACACCGTGACAGCTCACGATCGAGTGCCATCTGGGCAGACAGGTAACACTGCTGCTAAACGGTAGTACATTTTACAAAACGTTCATTTTGGATCTTTTGTCGTTGTGGTTTCTTGTGAGAAGCTGGTGTCAAAGACTGCCCTGCGAAGGATGTATTGCTGCCTCACGCCCAATGCAAGATGGGATAGGCTCCAAAACCTCCTGTGACCCTGACCAGGAATAAGCGGGTGTAGATAATGGATGGGTGGATGGTGTCAAAGACATCCAAAGACACCAGACAATGTTATCAGGGTTTCAAACTTGTATAACTGCGGTGTTGGAGACGGTTTTCTCCATGTCACTGAGAGGGCACATATTTGTCATTTCCAAGCTGTGGGTGCTTTTGAGAATCCCCGGGTGTCCTGTACAACCCTGCCTGAAAAAAAAACGATTTATCAATATGAGGCTGTCATTCTTCTTTCGTTGCGCAACTTTGAGGGAGAATTCTGCGTTAACGCGGAGATACTGCAGGGGCTGAAAAATAAAGAAGTATCAGATTTTATTTCAGTTATGAGGGTTCTAACGACAGTTTTGGAATTTGGAAATGGGGCCCAGGTCATTTCCCATTTGATGGTGATATAATTTTATACTTAGAAAGTGATCAAAATAGTCTTAATAGGAATGTATTTTTTTGTTTCAGAAATGTTCCGTCAGGGTTGCCCAAATGATCCACTCATACATTTATATTGATAACATCCCCTGATGGTTGTCATTTCATTACACCCCATCAGAGAGGGTACCTCCCCGGTACCTCAACGCTGTCCCCAATGATGTACCTGCCCCGCACTGTTCCCTACCTCAGTCAGGACTGGGACAGTCTGATGTCAACGGCAGCCGCACGCACTGCGCATATACGCGCACCTTACCCAGACCATTGAAAACCCACGAATAACAGCCTATTACTGCCAGCCGTACTGTGTAAACAGGAGAGACCAAAGCGAATGCAGAATCAGCGACGCGCCTGTTTACTTCGGTGTGAATACGCCCCCGCCGGCCTCGTCTCATCAGTCACTGCCTTCTTCTGTGTTTATTCTCTCCCTTAAGTGAAAGCGGTGTCTCGCCTGGTTAAAGATGCACTCTATGAGAAGGATAACGGCCCGGACGCTCCAGAAAGAAGCAGGCGATGCCGGCTCTCTGAGCCGAAGAGTGAGCTAGGATAAGAACTTCGGTCGCAGGGCAGGCGGAGTAGCGCACAGACGGGGGGTATCTCCGATCTCTTAAACTCAAAAGATCGGCACATTAGGGAGAAGCGGGGGGGCGTTCCGACTGAAATTAATTCCCCCCGTCTGCTTTTCTCTCTCCTGAGTTTTGAAGAGTTTCTGGAGTTTAAACAGCACGTTAAAAGCTTAAAACAGCTTAAAAGATTACCGCCTAAACTCTATCAATCAAAGATAACAAACTGTTTCAAGCTTTTCCAAAGTTATCAGTTATACAGAGCGAAAGGAGTTGGAAATATAATATTCTTGCAGCCCATTATATAGGTATAGCAATGTGCATACGGGCAGAAGGTAATATATTTTGAAGGCCCACAAATGGCATATTATGATAGTCTGAGTGAGTAGATAGGATCTGTCAATGAAGAAAGGACATCATCAGCCGCTGTAACTTAAACCTGTTCTTCTGCAATGCATAGTTTTACTGCCAATTGCTTTATTTGCATTTGGAATATAAAGCTGTTATCACTGTAGAGTCTAGTACACAGTATGTAAATGTCTGACATATGAATTCACCGTTGATGTAATGCTGTAGCTTTAACTCCTTTTTGTTTACCATAAGCGCTATATGTTATTTATTATTCAAATTAATATTATTATGTCTTGAGAAAACAAGATTTATTTATATAATTTTCTTATGTGTTTTTTATGATTTATTTTAAAAAAAAATTAACCCCCATGAAATGAAATGCTTTGAATATTTGAAGAATCCGCAGATTATTTATGACAGAATTAGACCAGTGAAAGCAATTGAAATGACAATGTGGTGCTATTATTACAGAATCGTCTCTGGTTGATAAATGATTTGAATGGCTGCAAAACCATTATGGCTTAGATGAGGAAATTATAGCTAGGAGGTCATCCCTTCTTGGAGTAAAATGCAATGGTCTTTATTTACTGGTCTTCTTTTAATATTTTAACTATGAATGTCAATGTAAGAACCTGACCTCAACTGAGAACAACGGCTCAGAATTACATTTTAAATTCAATGATCAAAACCAGGGACAAGTCCATTTCAGGATTCAATTTTTGTTCTTAATTATTGAATTGGCTCAATTGTTTAAAAAATGTCCTGTTAATGCATTTCCCCCATTTTCTCCACTATTTGGAATGCCCAATCATATGTGAATATCACTCCTCACTGCTGCAACATCTATCAAGGGCGCAGATATGCCAATTCTCTCCTCTGAAGCAGATGCTATCTCCACTGCTTCTTATCACACCACAGTTTGCAAGTCAGGCTTGCAAAGACACGATGTGGAGGAAGACACTTCATGTGCAGGTGAATAGGTGGACTTGCACGATTCACCAGTGCAATTTCTAGTGAGCCATGAGACGCTGTAATGCACAGTTGACTGAAACACTCTGACCCCTGGCTGACCCTATGGTCATTTATGCGTCGCCCTGTGGGGGCTGCTGACCACAGGTAGCATGACACGGTCCAGATTTGATACCAGACCATGCGGCTCATCCATGCAGTAGAACAGTACCAAAACATGATGAACCGGGTTGAGCAATCAGCCTTAATTTATTCATCCATTATCTACAGTATACCTGCTTATTCCTGGACAGGGATGCGGGGGGGCGGGGTACGGGAGCCTATTCCAGCACGCATTGGGCGAATGGCAGGAACACACCCTGGACAGTTTGCCAGTCCATCAAAGGGTAGACACACCATTCACTCACAACTTTCATACCTGGGGGAATTTAGACTCTCCAATTAACCTACATGCATGTCTTTGGACTGTGGGAGGAAACCGGAGTACCCAGAGGAAACCCACGCGGACACGGGGAGAACATGCAAAATATATTTAACAGCCTTAATCTAACATTTAAAAAAATCATCAGCTACAGTGAAAGACTGCAGATCTATCCTTGGTGAAAATTGTTGTCATCTGATTGAGCTAGGGTTGATGTATACAGCTATTTATAAAACTAAGGCAGGGTAATCGGTCACCCAGTGTCTGCTGGTTTTCGATGTGTTTCAGCACCAGTGGTTAAGTCATTGATTGGCTGAAGTCGCACACCTTACTCTCAAGACCTTAACTGGCTGCTGATTGACAGGAAACCGTGAATGCCTGCAGACATCGTGGCCCTCTGGGACTGGAGTTTGAGGCCCCAGGTTCAGAACAAAAACCTGCATCACACTGGCCTTCTAGGACCACGGCTGTGCACCCCTGATCTAAAAAATCTAAAATACTAAATTATATGTAAATGAGCAATTCAATATCTATCCATTTTCATTTGTCTGTTTTACTTAAAAATAAAAAAGTCATGCAAAACTGTCAAGTCCTTGTCTGTAGTAGAAACAAATCCTTAAAAATAAAGCGTGACCTGATTTTCTCATACACAGACTGACGCGCTTGGCTGCACCATCATGATGTGTCAGTCACTCTCTCAGTGTTTACCCCGGTTGGATAAATGCATTTTCAGTATTCAGTTGTCAACCCACACGCTTGGACAGATCAGGGGGAAAAAATAAGCAATTCTCACTTTTTACGTTGTGCATGGGTTGCCTCCTCTGTAAGTGCACCGGGAGTGGTTCCCTCAGTGCTGTGCTGTTTGAGGGAGACCAGGTCAGTTGGAGCTAATTGCTTTAGCCTGACTCTCAGCGTAGGTACTGACGTACATTACATATATTCTGTTCTTTTCATCACATCATAGGGCCATTTTACCTTTTGGGAAACACACTGCTGGACCAGCTAGTCTCGCATTGTCAAATGTCAAGTCTCACAAGCATACTCGCTAGACTAGTAATTAATTCATCTGAAAATATTGTGGGTGACATGTCTCCCTGCCTCCCTCAAAACCTATGCGTATGCATTACATCATAACAGAGCAGTTCCGACCTCTGTGCCCCCTGTTTACTCTTTTCAATTAAGGGACTATGTTCTATGTTGCCTTATTAGGTGAAGAAGTTACCCGTTTTCATAGTCTTTCCCGCCCATGAGTGAGAGAGATGTGGATGCTGCATTACTCAAAGCTGTAGAGGAGTTGGAAATGTGAGCGGAATGCAAAAAAGCCTCTTTGCTGGCTGATGTTGCCTTGCTATAGCTGCAGTTGCTCTCTGAACGAGCCAGACGGTCATCTCCTTATACCTTATACCTTCTGTACTTATTAGGACAGAGTTAGTTAAACAGGGCTAATGCATACTGTGGTATATTTTCTTACTGGAACCAAGATGGAACAAAGAAGCTCCAATCACTTGCATGACTTCAGGTTTGTTTCCAACAAGTGGATACTTCAGCCCTGTTTTAATTAACATGATTTTAAGTAATTAATTCTGGTTGGCAACCGGAGTTTCTGAAGCGCCCTGTGTTGCTACGCTAACCGTGGTCATCCTGTCGTAAACCACACCCCTTTACCCCCCTTATGAATATTCATAAGAAGCTAGCAAGTCAGAACAACAATGACAGGGACAGAAAATCTAATTTTCTGGTCTGCCACCTGTGCTTAAGACTTGATTGTGATTGTGTCATCCACAGGTGTTGCCAAGCATTCTGCAGAAGCATTGCTGTATCTTACCTGACAGGAACACAGGTAATTGCTCTGTCTTAAAGCATTATAGAAAGCATAGTAATTTAAATTATATCATAATTATACCTATTTAATTCAGTTTTAATAAATGCTTGAAACATTGTACATTCTTGATGGTTAATCAAACGTGGTTGCTAAATATGCTGTCATGAAGGAGTTATAATAAGTACTGTTGCTATGATATACATTCCCATTCCAACAATGTTTGTTTTAGCCTTGTGTGTGATTTCTCAATCTGACAAACCTGACAAAGCACTTTTAATAACACTTGTTAATGTTGTATTAAAAGTTATCAGTGCTGCAATGCTGTAATGAAGTTAATCCAGTTAGAATTGCTTAATGAAGTGCTGCCAAATGATAAACATGCCCACACGCAAAAAGCAAATGTGCCTGCTTCTGGCAAAAGGAACTGCGACAGATGCCCATGTAATGTGACACAATGTAGACATGTTCTGTTCCACTTTAGCTCTAACTGTTTCTATGGTGGAAACCAAATCAGCGCAAATGGGTTCCAAATGCGAGTGACTGAGTTTCAGCTTCCTTTCTACACCAATAGCAATCCACAGATCCATAAATTCACTCATAAATACTGTTACAGAAACTTTGTATCTTCAGGAACTGAATGTGCATGAACAGGAAAAACCCTACTTCATCAATTCACCAGCACAGCATTATGGTTTAACGATATACAAATGTTCAGTTGTGCTACAACTGCAGTATGTAGAGCTTGGCAAGACCTTTCAAAGTGTGTACGGAAGCAAACAAAAAATATGACAGGATTTACAAGGTCTTTGCGTGGCATATATGATCTGTATATATCCAAATCTTGATCAATAGTTGATCAAAATTTAGAGCTGAAATATTTGTGTGGGTTGTGTTATGTAGGTATACTTCCTGTGATTGACGCATTGAGTGGCCTGGTAGGTGATTGAAATGTGAACCTCCCAAGTGTTGTACTTACTGTGCATTCTCAAGTGGCATGCTATTATTGTACGTATTGAGAGCTTACAGGAAGGAGGAGGTGTTCCAGATATAAAAGGAATTTATAAGGTGTGAAACTGCACTGAGCCTGTCATTCAAGGCACAGCTACCAAAGTGCGCACAAAAAGGCATTTCTGTTTGGGCGGTGGGGGCAGGAGAAGTGATGAGCAAAAGCGACTTCTCTGGAGTCAACAGAGACGTTTCTAGAGTCGATGGCGACTTCTCTGGTGTCAACAGAAACTTCTCTAGAGTCGATAGAGACTTCTCTAAAGGTAATAGCGACTTATCTGGAGTCGATACCGACTTTCCCTAGAGTCAATAACGACTTCTCTGTAGTTGATAGTGACTCCTCTCGATAAGGTGCCTGCTACAGCTGCAAAAGTTGCGCAGTCCTCTGAAAGCTCAGCTCAGCTGGTGGGCCAGGAGGAGCTGAAAAGAAGCCCAGCCAGACACATGCATCACATAAGCCAGGTGTGCCCTCCCAAATTGGTCGGGCGACAGGGTAGCCTCGTGATAGGTGTTCAACTTGAGCCCCTGGTGGGCATATAGGGATGCTGACTTGTATCTGGAGAGGTGAAGTTGGGTTCCTACACAAAAGAAAGAACTCTGCCCTTGAGCAAGGCCCTTAACCTGAAAAAAACTGCTCTCTCGCTCTCTCTCTCTCCACTTGCAACTGTTCTCTGGCATTTCACCCAGGGCGTCTTTGCAAAAGAGAGATGTTTTCAATGGACCTTCCCTGATTAAATAAAGGATTAACAAAAGAAAGACTCACAGTGGCAGGATGGGCTTTCAGTTACGTTTGGCCATTTTCAATTGGCAGAGAAATAAAAAAAATGGCAGAGGGGTTTTGAAAAAAGAAACATTTAGGGACTCTGGGGCGTGGTTGGCGTGGCGACTGACGGCCCACGACACGACGCGTCTCCCTGCATTTGATCGCTTCTTCGCGTCGTTTCAGGTGTGAAGAGGTTGCTGGTGAAATTGAAGAGCAGGGAGATATATTCAGGTATCTGCCGCTTTCTTTCATGAGCTTGCTCTCGCAGGACGCTTGCTTCGTCTCCAGGTGCAGTAAGTCCCCCCCCATCCCTTCGATAATGGGGTGGACAGCATTTCATATGTTTCACCTCATTGCTGATGTTTGTTGTGAGTGAAAAGCACAATAACCGCGTTATATCATGCAGCTCTGCTTCAGCTGGTCATTTGCATGGATGTTAAAAATATCCACTCAAACCATACCTTTTTGCAGCAGTTCTCCTGAGAGATCAAATCTATTTCAACAAAGTGAACTAGGGTGAAATGCCGGTCTGAATATTGAAGTTCCTATGTACAGATAGACATGCAGGCAAGCTTTTCAGTGTGTAGTCATGGGAGTTTACTGGAACTTGACAGACTGCAATAGCATCATGAACATTTTAACTCTTTTTTTTCTAGCCAATTAAAATAATTATTAAATAAATAAAATACTGCAAACATGCTATGTTTGATAGCACAATGCATAGTGTAAAAGCATTATTTTCTTAGGTTCACATAGCTATCTGACTGTGAAGTTGACACAGGCTTACCTTCGGAGAACGAACTGACTGAGCAAAACTGTCAGTGACTGCTCTCTTTTTTTTGATCTGCAGCAAGGTTAGATTTAAAATGAACATTTGTCATTGCTGAGCAGCTGAGCACAGGTTCCTGCTGAAGTCCATCCTTCAAGCTAGCATTATCCAAAAAAAGAATGTGTGCAAAAAATCTATGCAGAAATACAATGTCACACATTTGAAAATTTGAGAATTTTGAGATAAGAATTACACTGTTGCTAATCATGCTGACCATAAAAACACCATAAAACAAAAAAAAGAAAAAAGTAATCAGTAAATACTTTGTTTGATCTGCCAGAGACAATGGGTAATCACCAATAGATACATGGCTACAATAAAGCAGTATGAGGATGAACAGGTTAATTTTGTTTATGGATACCCACAGCCCCATAGAATAAAGTGTGATGTTAGAATCTAATCTATCTTAGTTTCACAAAACATTTTCAATGGAGTGTTGTTGTTAATACAGTTTAGTGGGAAAGTAAAAAATAATTTCCAACATCTGACTAGACATACTGGAGACCAATCTTCGTACTGTACAACCAACAAAGTTTTACCTTGATAGAAAAGTGCCAGTGAGCTACCTAAATTGCAACTCACTCTGTGATTTGCTACCAAAGTCAAGGCAGGGGGTCATGAGGGGGAGTCTATTAATCATGAACTAGTGATGTCAAACTTTTGACCCCAATCACATATATAAGTTTATTTTTCTTTCAAATTCCTACCTGTACTTAACTGTTTAGTTGGCCCTGCAAATGGCTGAATTTTTGACAGCTAGCTAGTACTAATAAACAAAGTTATAGCTAGCTCACTGTCTGACTTAACATTGCCTAACAAATAGCTTTAATATTATCTTGGAAAAGATATGCCATCCCTATGTACTGACAACTATACATCAAGTTAGAGAGTGCCTTAAATTACTGGTGACAAAATGTTGCTCTCTCTATGTTGCTGGGCTGTCAGTCCTAACTATGTACATGTGAATGAGGGACATGTTCAGTCCAACTTTGACTTTACACTACATATGATACTCTTTGCCTTTGGGAAAAAGAGGAAACACAAGGACACTATGGGCGGCATGTAGACCAAGTGCCCAAGCTAAGCATCGCCTACGTGGTGATCTTTACTTTGCTACAATCAATTTGTTTCCCTGTTTATTGAGCGCAGAAGTAATATTTGAACTGTTGTGAACATGCAAGCTAAGGCGAAAAAGCAGTCAGTCAATAAATGCTGTTGGCCGAGGTAGGGTGTGTGCAGGAAGATAAGGGTGTGCAATCACACGGTTGTTCCCATGGTCACCAATCACTAAGACCCCGTCTGGACTCAGTGCCAGGCCCTGAGGTCCCTTCAGCCCTTGAACGACGCACCTCAGCAACCTTCCGTCTTGGCTGAGAAGGATGACGTTCCCCGAGACGCGGTCCGCCACGACGACATTGCGTTCGCCGTCGATGGCGACCCCCGCGGGACGAAAGACCCCCTGGTCGGGGCCGCTCCTCCAGACGAGGACCCCCGCGGCGTCGTACAGGTGCACGGAGCCGCTGGCGGAAACGGCGATGGCGTCGTCGTCGCCGCAGGCCAGGAAGCTGGGCCGCCTGAGTCCCTCGACGCGCCGGTGGTGCAGGACGCCGCCGCTGGTCCAGTCCACGGTCAGGACGGACAGGGCCCCTCTCTCGCAGCAGTCGGACACCGCCACCCGGCTCGTCCTGGTCACGGCCACCCCGAACGGGCGGCGCCAGCCCAGCCGCAACGAGAAGAGCCGCCTCCCGTCGCGGGCGTGGGCCGAGACGCTCCCGCTCCGAGGCATCGCCACGACGACCAGGTAGCCCAGGCCGGAGACGGCCACGCCTGCGCAAGCCTCCTCCCCCGCCTCCGAGGCCCACCTGAGGGCCGCCCTCCGGTTGCCGTGGAGATCCAGAGCCCGCACCCCTCGCCCGTCGCGGCCGGTGACGAGAACCAAACCGTCGGATGTGACCGCCACCCCGACCGGCTGCACTGGCACTCCCTCGCTTGCGTCCTCGCCGAGCAGTCGCCCAATGGTGGGCGCCGGGGAGTCGGGGCTGTCAAGGTCGGGGGCCGGTGCCAAGAAGGTTCCAGAACGGCCGCTTCTGTCGCGGGTTCGCCGGAAGCTCCCGTGGCTCCAGAATCGCCAGGGTCCGTCCCTGGGACAGCAGCTCCACGTGGCTTGCGTTATTCACCAGGCGCTCCAGAGAGAGAGAGAGGCCGTGCAGCCGCCTTTTCTCATAAGTGGAGTCTTGTACCAGCTTGTCTAGAAATGTTTGCTTTTCCCTGCAATAATCTAAAGCAAAGCCAATTTTCTCTCTGTACAGAAGAGCGGCTGATTCAGCACTCTCCATGGCGTGATGAGGAGCCTGTGATTTGTGCTTAAGAGCACAGTAGCAGCATAGTAACCTTGAAGAATGGGAGTAAGTGAAAAGGAGAGGGGGAGAGAGAGAGAGAGACAGAGAGAGTCATTCAGCTGTAATTGTTCTTAATAAGACTTTTCTGTAATATGTCTAATTCAATCTAGGTCATAATCATTCATTTTTTAGAGTGTTCTCTATTTTTCATGGGGTAATTAGAAAAGCATTCATTCACAGAAATGATGGGCAGCCATTTTTAAAATGAATATCAGCCGAAGGAATCATATTGCTGTGAAAACTACGCCTCAGTCTTTGGAGCCGAAGCCGGGAACGCATATACGGTGTGTTTCATATTTGGGAAGCACTTATGATATTCGGTCTAATCTTCGCGGGTGCAGATAAGCCGCTCTCTTCTGTAAACAGAAGGGCTGTTATGACAGAAAGCCCTTAACAAAAAAACAGCCTATAAATATGGATGCTTTTTTTGTTTTTTTTTTGGTACTTCCCCCTCGTCCCAGGGGAGAGGAACCGCGGCTGATTGGCACGAAAGGAGAAACGAGGGCGACATTTTGCCGGATGAGAGCGCGTCCCCTCCTCCGCCGAGCGCCCAAACCCCGGCTCTGTTTCCCGGCCCCTCCCTCCCTGAGCTATCGTCTCTTTGCGTCGCTTCTCTGAGATTCCTCATCACAAAGTCATCTCAGCCACCCGAGCGCCTCGGGACGGGGGGTGTGGGGGGGGAGGTGGGGGCAACACAGACCACTTTAGCCATAATTCACTCTGGCACTTTTTCCTGGAACGCCATCCTAAAGGAAAGCCTGGCGCAGTGCAATCCACACCCGTTTAGAAATAGCATTTTGAAAATGAAGTTCAACTGTTGTCATACTCAACGAATGCTTTGTTAAGCAAGAAAGTGGATTTGTAATATGTAGTGTTTCCCCTAGATTTTGTTCAGGCATGTTGACGGGCATGGAGAAAAGCCACTGTGTTGTCACATTGTGGGGGGCCATGGTTGGCCCGAAAATGGACAGCAGTCTGGTCGGCAGTCTGAAAATGGGCGCTGGACGGTTTTATTTTTCATTTACTTCGTGTACATTGCTCAAAACTTCAACAAAGCGATCACTTCGTCGACATTTTTCAACAGGAAATTTCCCCTGCAGCGGCCAAGTCCCAGACAGAAAATCTAGAAAGAAAAGGGAAAGCGTGCTACTGAGAGGAGCTGGCCGCTGGCATAAACACTCCATGTAGTTCTTAGGGCCACAGCGGTTTTTCTTTTCAGGGAACACATTTTAACTATACAGTATTCACCCCCAAACATTCTTCTTTAGGGTGACTAAAACCCTCGGGCTGGCTCTGCCACTGAGTGAAACTGAAGAGGGCGTCGTTGGGGGGGGGGGGGACTGTTGTGGAATTAACAGTTTGGAACACAGCCTGTCTCTCCCACGATAAATCAGAACATGTGGAGAGCAGAGAGCACAGCAGATGCCATCCAGTCATAAAACAGCTTATCTCTCTTTATGCCTGTCGGCTGGCAATCTTTCCTCATCCCTGAAAACCATATAGGAAAGCGAAAAAGTTAAAAGGGAAAAGTTCAAGAAAGGAAAGCGGTGCCGTGCTTTACACGGCAACTTCGCCCTAGCCTGTTTGTTTCTCGAACGCGCTATTGGCCCGTAAGGACATCGTAAAGTGGTGGTGCTTTTTACGGCCGGGGGGCTGCAATAACGGCATCACAGACCTGCGGCAGGAGAGGCAGAAGAACTTCATCGTCTCGTCCGGGTGCGCGTCGCAGAGACCCCTCGGGCCCCCTCCGGCCCCGCCGCTTACGTATCCAACGATGGCGAAGTTGTCGGGCAGGTGCTTCACGCCGGGGCCCGGGAGCCCCGTGGCTCGTCTGCACAGGGGGCACGGCACCCCCCCGGGCCTGGCCCCCCGGCCCCCTGGACCCGCGATCTCCTCCAGGCAGCCGAGGCAGAAGGTGTGCCCGCAGCCCAGGAGCTTGGGCCGGCGGCGGCGCTCGTCGTAGCGCTCGGCGCACACCGGGCACGTGGAGACGCACTCGGCGGCGGAAGGCTCGCGGCCGCTCATGGCGCGGCGCCCCCGCGTCTCGCTCCACCCCCCCGGCGCGGTCTCCTAGGCCAGGCGTCTTTACAGAGGACAGCCGGAGCTCATCCGCTAGGTGGTTAGCGACCACCCACCTGGTTATATATACGCTGTGTTCCAGGAGCGGCGATAGCTGTCATGGTAACCTGCCTATTTGTTTAGGCAGCATGTTCAAAGTGGGAGTCTTAGGAGGGGGGAGGGGGAGGGTGTATTCAACATCAATGTCAATATTGTTTGCATTGAGTGTTTGAAGTAGTGGTGATAGTGGTCGAAAAACAAGTTCGGACCTGCTTAACCTGGGACATGCCTGCCAACACCCATGGCAATGGCAACATATAAAACACATGTCACGTCCTCTTGTGATATGATGTATCAATTTCAAAGAAACTTGAACTTGACATGACAGTGTGGCAACAATAGTATTCACAGGTGTGAAATGGTGTTAACCCAGTTAAGCCTAACGTTGTTGACACAAAGCCAAAGATGTGTTGACACAAAATGAACGTGACTTTTGACAAGCAACCAGCTTAACATCTGAATATATGCATTTCCTCATAATAAAACCAAGAAGTTTAAACATATGGAGCTACAGCAAGAAGACCCATCTTCAAAACCATGCTGGTGGAGAATTGCCTTTCCCTCTGAGAATTTATTGAGTAAAAGCTGCGGTGGTCCTTGGTTCATTAGGTATCCCATTTCTAAGGAAACAGCACAACAATCAATACAGTAAAAGATTGCAGTTTCTGGGTTTGGATCTAAGAAGTATTGTCTTCCTTTTCCCAAAATGTTCTGATAAAAAATAAGGTCTTCGAGGTGTAATAGTTTATTCTGAGAAGATAGGACATTTCATTTTCCCTCTAAGGACTATTTCTTTCTTCTTTTCCCTGAAACTAGCTGTAAATATAGGAATAATTACCTGAAGAAAATTACAATAACCATTTTCTCTGATGGAACAAGTTTCCTTCATTTCGAAGTCAGATAATCAGTGTGGATTTCTCTGCTTTGATCTTTATCAGCATTGTCTGGGGAGAACTCATATGCCTTGGGTCCCAGTGTTGCTCTTTTGTGTACTTTATAGTGATGAATGTATAGTGTGTGTGTGTGTGTGTGTGTGTCTGCGTGTGCTTATCTATGTGCACATTTTGTGCGCGGTGCTCTGAAATGGCTTGTCATCAGTACAGTTTTTTCTGTATTTATTAATGAATTCATATCTTGGCATTATTTGGAAGGTTTGTTAGTTCTATTGAAAAAACCTAAGGCCGTATTCAAAAAGTTCTGAATAGACTTGCAATACGCCAGACACACACACACACACACACACACACACAACAACAGTCAAAACACTGCATCTGTCTTTAACTTTGTCTGTGCTTCCTATCCTATCCCCCCATAAATGTTCAGAGCTCAAGTCTACAGTGAATTACTGATAAATGTATCGGCCTATGTATAGAATGTATTCAGTGGTGTGCCTAATTCTAGCAATTAATTAGCAAGTTAATATTTCAGCATTGTATAATCATTTTTCAGTTTTATGCTTAATTTATTCAAATGCCATTATGCCCCTCTAGTCCTTCACAAAGGCTTTCATGTGGTAATATGTGCAGAGTTATTCATCTATTATATTTTTGAAATATTTTTTTGTTTGTTGAAAAGGCCAAAAGAAAGACCAATGGAACAATAACCAATAACAACACAAACAATCGCATGATTTTAGAGGAAGTCTCGTGCTGTTGTGTCTCGGTTTACCTGAACGCAGACGCGACAGAGACAAACGAGTCAGCGTTGGCTGGTGGACAAGTTTGAAGAGTGTAGCCCGTTTCCGCTCTCTTTTCGCCAGGCTTTTAAATTTGCTTTAAATTTCGAGTCCAAAGCCCTTATTGACGTTTTCTCTCCTGCGCCCCTTCCCCTCGGCCTTGGCCTCGCCCTCCCCTGGGCCTGTTACCCGCCTGTCAGTTCTGCTGTTCGGACGGCTCCTCCGTACCGCGCTCTGGGCCCAGGAGCCACACCGTTGCTCCTGCGGAAGAGAGGGGGCTGCTGGGAAAATGTGAAAGTATGCTGCGGTTAGCTAGGCGTCCTCATAATGCCTGACTGCCCACTTCCCTCAGTGGCAGAGAGAGAGAGAGGGAGAGGGAGAGAGAGAGAGCAACTAGTATATTTTAAAATAGAAATCAATCAATCAATTTTTCAATCAAACAAGAAATCTGTCTTCATGTGCTCTCTCAATCATCTCTGCATGCCTTACCAGTAAAAAGGTTGTTTTCTTGCTATGTTCACTTAAATACATTCTGCAGAATTCTGTTTACATTGTTAAATTACAAATGTACTTTGTTAAATTACATGTATTAATTACATGATAATGACACAATCATTTGTAAAACTTTGGGTCAAATTCTGTGTTTTCTCTTTTCGCCTGTGTAGAGCCAATATGTGGCTTGCTCGTTTGCTTTTATTTGCTCTTTTGATTAGTCTTTTTCTCTAAGTCAGAACTGACCTTGAAGGGGTTCATTCCTTTTGAATGTGTGCTAATGAGACGTTATACTGTGACATGATAAAACGCTATTCTACTGAGGGAAAAGGCTTGAATTAGAAAAGCCTTTTCTACGGTCTGGGAAAAATAGCTGTTCTTCTCCTGCCGTTTACAGTGATAGACACTGACACTGACAAAGTACTCCCTGCGAATAGGTTAGAGAACTGTCTTTGTTACACTCAAACAAATTGCTACTATCAATTTGGGAAATTGCCTCTTTATGATCATTCTAAGTAATTTGTCAGTGGAACCTTTGGACACCTTAAGTTGCTAGTGTTCACATCTGAGTTGCATCCAGTATTATGGTTAAGACACTTCTCACTGGGTCTGAGGTGGTTATTGTTTCGGAACCATCTATTTAACCTTGGCGCTGAACTCGTAGCAGAAATATGCCATCTGATCTGAAATTCTTTTCTATAAAAGTGGAATTATAAGGTCACTTTTTGCATAATGTGTATTGCCATAAAGCCTTCAATAAGATTGTATATATTAAGCACCATGTCATATCATCTTTTTAAAACATTCACAGGCAAGTGTAAGTATTTCTGTTGCTGTATGTAACATGCTTTTCTCAGATGTGACATAAAATATGACCCTAGGGGCAAACCCAAATTGCCTACACAGTTGGTTTGGAGAGCTTGTACCTTCAGTCGCTTTCATATGACAGGCATTAAACGCCACGCTCGACTCAAGTTAGGCGGTGACTACACATAAGAGAATGTGGAATTTGAGGTCCTCCGTCCAGGAAAGCCGTTGGTTCAGAAAATTGTAAAAAGCGGTGATGGGAGTTGGTTGTCTGTGATATAAGGCTAAATCGTGAACTCGCTTTGTGAAACCGAAAATTCCGGGGTATATCCCAAAATGTTCTTCGATGTTTACATCTGGCTGCTTCATACAAAGCTGTGATGTGATTGGACATGCTACAAAAGGTCCTCTTCAAACAAGGTCAAAGGTCAAATGATTTGAACTTTGAGCATAGCAACTTGGCATCATGTTGAGATGTTCGCTACACCAGGGTTACGCTCGGAAACTTTAGTGATGAAACATGCTTTACAAAGTGTTTAGGTATTTCCACCTTACAAAGTCTAGGAAGTTGTATTTGTACTGCATTGGATATAGTATTGAAGGAGCAGTACCACCACACCAGAAGATTTGGTGTTTTATATTTACGATTGTCACTTTAACTCAGTTTGCATTAGTTTGATATATGTTGTCTCTACCTTCGTGTAAATAATTTGTTGCTGCATTTCCTGGCCAGGTTGCTCTTGAAAAAGAGATTTTGAATCTCAATGAGCCTATCCTGGTTAAACGATGGTTAAATAAAAATAAACAAAAGAAGATTGGTGCAATAGCCGTTCTAAGTTACTCAACCCGAATTAAGTAAATAACGAGCTGTACGACTGTATAACTCTCTCTGCGACGCAAATGGATGTGGTCATCCTATCAGACTACATTCTCCCAGTCAGGTTGCAAATGACGCAACAGGTATCTACTGCTGTTCTGAACAGTTTCCGGGATTGCTGTTGAAAAATGAGCGAGAATGACCTGCCCTTTGCTCTGAATAATTAGCTGTCGCCCTGGATCCGAGCGCGCGGCGCTATCCTTTAGCGACGCAGTGGCGCAGATGAGCGGATGATCTCATCGTAGATATCGAACGGGGCGGGAGGCAGCGGTCCGTCTCTGCTCTTCGCCGCTCGCCCCGGGGACGGGCCCCGCGGCTCTCTCTCTCTCTCTCTCTCTCTCTCTCTCTTCAGTATGCCGAAGCCACGTCCGCCCGCCAAAGGAAAGCACTTTGTCTTCATCTCCGATCTGCTGATCGGGGCGAAACTGCAAGCGGGGCAATTAAGCTGCAGCGCATAAACACGCGCATTGTTCGGTCGAGTCTATTAGGAGCAGCGCTGCAGGATTTTCGGGGCGGCGTGGGTGAGACGTCAGGCTCCCTCGCGGCCTCGAGAAGACGGCAAACATATTTCAACGGAGATAAAAATCTTCTAAATATTTATCTTTCTCCCTTCTGTGAAAGAATGCTCTTGTGTCGCCTGGAAGTGTCCCATAGTAGAACCAGTTGGATTTGCATTGATAGTATATGATGCTTTACATGCAGCTGATTTCTAGCAGTGTAAGACACAGACACTGCGGCACCCAAGGTCCACTGCAGTCCCCGGCTACTTTGCAATAAGTTCTCTGTCCCCCTGCCTTTGCTCATGTGCTCTTTAATTATGCAAATATGTGTAAATAGAAAACACTTTCATACAGTTTGACACACGATGGCAAGTGTTTTAATGAACATATGCTCCCTGGTCTTTGCCTGAAAAGCCAACAGCTGTTGCGCTAGAAACTTGAGGACCTTCATTAAATTTGAAGTGTTAGGTGAAAGTTAAAAAGAAACAACCTTACATTTTGGTGCTATTCCAAATGCACTCATGAGGTCAAAGTGTGAGAGTGAGTCATGAAAGTAAATACAGGTTTAATTTTCGATCTTAATTGCTCAAGGAGATATAATGTAGTGAGCCGTACTCCCAGGAAGCGAAATGCTAAGTGAGCTCCTGTGGTATTGTTGCAGCAGAGACATTGGGAGGCTAGCAGAGGACCTGAGTAATCTGTGTAAACAGTTACTATGAAAGGAGGCAAAGTCTGATCTATGAAGCACTTGGCAGATGCACTGTGAAGCATCACTGAACACTGTTAAACAGTCAATACGCCACTTGCAACGCTGGATTTGAAGTCTGGTGAGTGAGAAATGGTGTTAGGAGGGTGTTGGATTTTAAACACCAGAAGAAGTGTTCCTTGCTGACATGAAACTAAATTTGACGGATGGGAGCCTAAATTGCAGCTTCCTGTACAAATCTCCATGATTATTTTTAACTCTTGGTTTTCATACTAATATAATTGCACTGTAAATGTTTTAAAATAAATTTTATTTCCTAAAATGAGTTGTTCAAATTATTGGCACCCCTTTTTGGTACTTCCTGCATCATCTCTTTGCAAGGATTAAACCAAGTAACCTTCTGTAGTGCTTTATGAGTTTAGTGAACATCTTTTACAATTGCTCCATAAAGAATCTTTCCTAATCCATCACTTGTGGACTGCCCCCTTCAATTGAATCTATACATTTTCAATTATGTTCACTTCTGGATCTTTAGGTGGCCATTACGAAACAGTAATTTTGTAGCCAGTTAACCCTTTCGATTGATTTTGAGGTATGCTTGGGATCATTGCCTCGTGGAACCATTTGCAGCCTAGGTTGAGCTTCCTGTGAGGATTTTTGGCCAAAATGTCTTGACTTCGGTCATGACTTAATGATTCTATTGTACCAAGACCCCCAGAATCAAAGATCAGCCATGATGTTTCATCACAGCTATGACATCCTTTTCTGCATAAGCATTGTTCTTCCGACATCATGGTGTTCATAGCCAAAAAGCTGATTTTTGGTCTCTTCAGACTATGGCACCCAGTTCAGGAGTGTCAATGCTGAACTTATATATCTTCTGTACTGTGATGCCTGGACAGATTGGACAGGAGCATGAGGCCTGCCTTTGTGTTTTCGAAGGCACTGTCTTGCTAGCACCATATTATCTGGAAGCAGGGCTTGACATTAACTTTTTGGCTAACCTGCCACTGAGGCTAGTGGTTTTCCAAAGTTCACTGGCTAACCCCCCCCCCCCCCAAAAAAAAGAAAGTAATACATATATTGGAGAATGTAACTCTGAAATCATGAATTTCCATCTGTCAAAGTTTATTGAGCTATTGTTGTTTTTTGTGTCTGGTGCAGCAATCATTGTCAATTCTGTGTTTTCTGATCACAACTGCAAATCCTCAATCTGCACTCTCCACTAGCGTGGAGTGTCGCTAAACGAAAAGTTTCAAGCCGCAACGAGTATACACAGTTTGTATGTGGCGCCATGTTGGGCAGTGGTTCGATTTCGGCTGAGTTCTCATTCTTATCGATTATACTCCCAGCTTCACTGTGGAGGCCGGACACGAGAGAGAAAATTGGATGCGCCAATGGGATGAGCACACAACGTGCACCCAGTGCTCACGGGAGTTGTAGTTTCAAGTAGCATCACCTCAAAATTGACTTAATCATTTCCGATGCCTTTTGCAAACTACTATGGAATTTTGTTAATAGAAAACACCCCCAAAAGGTCACCCCCCCAAAGTGGCTGGTAAGAGTGAAGGAGTTACACACAACTGCCAAATTCTACCCGCATTTGGCGGGTGGTGGGTGTTAATGTCGAGCCCTGCTGGGGAGGGCAGCAGAATCATAGACAGCGCCAGCCATGCTTACAGGCAGGGCAGCAGCTGGGGCTTGCTCCCAATCAAGGCAGCTGCTACCTGATGCC
Source organism: Anguilla rostrata (assembly GCF_018555375.3). Classification (NCBI taxonomy): domain Eukaryota; kingdom Metazoa; phylum Chordata; class Actinopteri; order Anguilliformes; family Anguillidae; genus Anguilla; species Anguilla rostrata. The sequence continues at coordinate 27,477,393 of NC_057933.1, read as the reverse complement.
TAATTAATGGGGTATAGAAAGGCCAACTCTTTAGGTCTAATGAGGGACCTTTTATTTCATGGCTACTTCCCAAATTTGCTATTCTACCCTTGGACCCTTTTGGTCTGCCTTTTTATTTGGATATGCCTTTTATCTTTGGTTGTACAGATTATTTTTTTGGTGTACCTGTTCTTTACTTTATCTCATAGTTTAATACACACTATTGAAAATATGAAAAAGAAGTGCTCTGAATAGGCTGAGAACTGAAAAATTCATGCTCGGTCTTACGCAGCAACTAATAAAACTTATCTTTACTCATGAATATGAAACTTATTTTTATCATATACGTTCTCTCTGGGCACCATTTCTTTAGTATTTGGGATTTTTCAATAAACAGAAAATTTTGTGTCTCCAGGCTTCTGAATTGGACGTAGCTTAGTTGCCACCACTTTTGGGATTTCAGAGCACTTAAACAGTATGCACTACACAAAGTTTATACCCCTATATAACCAACTGCAGTGCCACTTGGCACCATGTTGGAAATGGAAAACCAATAGGGTGGCATGTCATTTCAGCTTCAAATGTGAAGTAGTCACATTTAACTGTAAAATATTGAATGAAAGACGGAGATAGATGATAGCTAAAGTTAAAAAGAAATTACTACGGGCTTCTCCCATTGGCATTGTGGATAACCTGGAAAAGGTCCACGTTTTAGTTTTGTAGTAATTCCTTTCGGCAAACATTTCTCTCCCTGACAACGCGTCCGGAGAGATGGCCGGCCTCCCACATTCTGCCTCTGCTGTCCTCGCGTACCCCCTGACCGGCACTCAGATGTGCAAGAACGCTGGCAAACTCAAACTCACCGACTCCGTATGCACGCGGGACCCATTTACCCGCGATCCACTTCCGAGGTGAAATTAAAGACGGAGAAGGGGCTGTTTGTTTTATGTTCGCCGATACAGGTGGTCAAACTCATTTCCTCTCTGGATGCCTGCTTGGTTTTACTTCTCCTCAGCACTGTTAGTGATTACATTTTTTCCATGTACCCCACACTCTAGAAATGTTTTAATACACTTTTGGACATTGATAGATGAATCAAGCTCAAGCAGTTCATTTATAATAACGGGCTCTTCATGTTTTTCGAAAGCACATTTTTATTGCAACTGATTTCTGTTTTTTCTGAAAGCGTCGTGGCTAAATTAGCGATCGTGTCTGGCAAGAGACGAGGCTGCCGTTAACCGGAGGAAACAAAGTCTTTGATGAGCCCACGCGAGTTCACCGTGTGTGTGGCTCGTTCGCAGCGCGACCCTCTTCAGCGGTACCCCGAAGATGGCTTTTTTTTTTGTCTCGTCTGCGATTGTTCAGAAGAAAGAGGACGGCCTTTTACGAACGCCTCTCTCCCCGCTCCCCCCCGCAGTCGCGGAGTCGATTCTTCCTCTCCGCTTCGGTGTGAGTGAGACTGACAGGCGATAACCGGCAGCCGCTGTATTAGCAGTCGTAATTAACGGCCCCGTGCAGGGCTCCTGGCGGGGGAGCCGGGGTCTCGGGACCCCTCTGATTGCAATCTGATTGCAAACCCGCCGCCGTTCCGAGAGGCTTCGGCGCGGATTCCGCATGTCGCTCACGTTCTCCGACTTTCGGCTAGGAGGGGAGCGGAGGATTCGCCGGCACCTTCCATTCCTCTCACGACTTTACTGTGTCCCGCCTTGAGAGTTTTCAAATTGGGGTCCCGGGACCCCTGGAACGAGCCCAGATTTTTAACATTTGAATCTCCGCGTTAATTAATGACATAGTATGACATTCCATTTTCCATGTGCATCATATCTTCCAGAGACCTGGTTGAAAGTTTTTTATTTTTATTTTTTATTTTTATTTTAGGCATAATAGAAAAATTTTGGATGACAAAAAACATGTTGCTGTGAAAATATTTATTTTATTTTTAGTGAATGTGCCTTGTAGTGCAGGTTTCAGCATAGTATAGTATACGGTCCTTGAGATTCGGACGAGAGACTCGTGTCTCCTACGGGGGACAGAAATGAATTGCTGGGTCTGAGGGTATACTGTTGTGCTAAATTGTAGCCTGTGGTGGGTGCTGGATTACAGCAATTAACAGTTTTCTATTTTTAAAAGTGGCAAGTCGTAAGGTGTCAGACCGGGAGCCTTGAGATGAAAAAGTGTGGGAAGACCTGGATTTACCAATCTGACAGAGTCTCAAATCCAGGGTGGATTTTCTTGCATTTTGACAACAAGGATCAGCGCACTTATCCTACTTGTCGTTTTGCATGTAGTCAGGAAATACAGCTATGAATCCACGTCCTGAGTGTGACACAGTTGGCAAATCCTGTCCTCTCTGGACAACCGTGTCTCTCTCTCTCTCTCTCTGTCACTCACTCACTCTTGCCTTCGCTCGCTCTCTCAAATTTCAAAGTGCATTATTGGAATGACAAATATAGTCACTTGTGTTGCCAGAGCATAGGTTACATATTAAAATTATGTACAATATAGGTGATAGATTATAGATTTGTTAAAAATAATCTATCCCAATGAAAATGGCAGTAATCGATGCTGCACGCATGTTTGTGTGTATGTGTGTGCATGTATGTGTGATTTGGATGTGTGTGCGTGTTTGGACATCTGTATGTGTGTTTTATTTATATGTTTTTCTGTTTTGTGTGTGTATATATGTGCGTAATTTGTGTGTGTGTGTGCATGTTTGGACATCTGTATGTATGTTTTATTTGTGTGTTTTCTGTTTTGTGAATATGTGTGTATGCGTGAGTATGTTTGTGATTTGTGTTGTGTGTGTGTGTCTGTCTGTGTTGTCTCTGTCTTTCAGAACTATTTGTAATTCCACTGTGAATGCCACAGAGACATATTCACTTGACTGCAATGCGCAAAGACTGCAAAGTTGACTGCAAAGTTCAGTCCTAAAGTGAGGGCTCCAAATTTCATTTACATGAACATTTATTCAGCATTTTCTTTTAAATCATATTTTTATCACTTTATTGCAGAAAATAGTGTAAAAAAATTACATATGTACATGTAAAAATATACCATATTTTATCACCATTGTTCAGTACTGTTTTGAATGCATGAACATAATCCTTTATCAACCTCATAGATGACACAAATAGCATGTTTAATCTCAGAAGCAACAGTTAAATATATTGGCAATTTAATTCCCACCTTGAATAATTTATTTGAATATTTATTTACCAGCAGCCATACCACCACGCACACTGCCGACTGGCTGAAGCTAAGCAAGTGTGGGCTTGGTTAGTACTTGGATGGGAGACCACCAGGGAATAATGAGTTGCTGCTGGAAGTGGTGTTGGTGGGCCAGCAGGGGACAATCTTCCCTCTGGTCAAATAAACCCCAATGCCCCAGTGCAGTGACAGGGACCCTGTGCTGTAGGAGATGCCACCTTTCGGATTAGATGTTAAACCGAGGTCCTGACTCACTGTGGTCATTAAATATCCCATGACACTTATCGCAAAGAATAGGGGGTTCCCCGGTGTCCTGGCTAAAATCCCAGATCTGGCTCTCACAAAACTTTCCACCTAATCATCCCCTTATTCAATTGGCTAAAAAAATGTCCTCTCCCTCCAGTGGAGCTGCTCAGTGGCCAACAATAGAGGATAGTGGTTGTACTGGGCAGCTCCCAGGTGTGAATGTGTATGAGTGTGAAGCAGGGTGTTTCTGTAAAAAGAGCATACGTCCTCAGCGAACCTACACTGGGTAAATAAAGGTTACATTAAAAAAAATTATATTAGCCATAAAATTACTATATCATTATGCATTTCAAAACTGAAGTCAGTTTGCAGCAATTTATTTCTATATATTCACTGGAGTTTCTCATGGAGAAAATTGAATTGTCATCATTGGTTTGAATACTTGAAATGCTTTCCATGACTAGAGCCAAGATCTTTAAATGATGAAAACTATGCATTATATTTCTGGTGTACAATAAGATAGCAGTTCATTCCACCGAGGTTTTAACTGTAGGTAAATTTTCAGATTTCCTTTTATTTGATAGACATTTCTTTGCGGACATCAAGGAGAGAGGCTGAGAGAATTCATTTATTTTATGGTAATATAGACCAGTTATCATACCTATGTCACCTAACACAGCTATGTGAATGTTCAGGGCGACTGCAATGATCAGAATGTTTGATAACTGATCGTTGAAATATTTCCTTATTAAAGTCAGTGTGGTCTGTAAGTATTTGGACAGTTTTTGTTGTTTTGGCTCTGTGCTCAAGTACATTGGATTTGAAATAAAACAATGAACATGCACAGACTGTTCATTTTAATTTTAGGGTATTCATCTATAGTGGGTGATCTGTGTTAGAATTACAGCATTTTGTATACATAGTCTGAACACTACAGTCTTTTAATTTACTTATTTTAGCAAACTCTAACCTGGTCATTCTTTTCTTGGGGCTTACCAGTGGTTTGCATCATGTGGTGAACCCTCTGAGGTTTTGCTGGTGTAGTCTTCTCTTTATGGTAGTCTTTGACACATCTACTGTATGTTTACATCCTAGAGAGTGTTCTTCATCGGTTTGACATTTTAAAAAGGGCCTTACTTCACAATTGAAAGTATGTTTCAGTCATCAATTACAGTAGCCTTCCATGATCTACCAGGTTGTTTCCTATTGCTGTGCTCGCCAGTGCTTTCTTGCTTCTTAACAATGTACCGAATGGTTGATTTCGACACAATCAATGTTTTGCCTGTGTCTCTGATTGATCTACTACGATTTGTCAGCCTGATGATAGCCTTCATTACTGGTAATGTCACTTCTTTGGTCCCCATGTTGAGAGACATGGGGACCAGATTCCAAATGGAGATACCACACCTAGAATCAACTCTAGACCTTTTGTTGCCTTAATCAAAAACGAATGATGTAATGACACACAGCTGGCCAAGAAACAGCTGAGCAGCCAATTGTCCAATTACTTTTGGTCTCCTAAACCGCAGGGCCTATGCATAAAAAGGGCTGTAATTCCGACACGGATTACCCAATTGGGATGTAGATACCCTCAGGTTGGAGCTGCCAGTCTGCACGTATCCTCATATTCATTGTTTCATTCCAAGTCTCTGAAGTACAGAGAAAATGATGTTCAAATATTTATGGACTACCCTGTATTACATTCCCAAAACAGACATTGTTATCTGACTTACAACACTGGGCAGGCGATAAGCTTTAATGAACATCTGTGTACATACAAAGATGTACTCTAACACGATTGAAACAAAGATGTCACCGTAAAATGCTCTAATAAACATATAATCATGCGTAAATGATTTTACAGAAAGGAAAATATCTGGTTCAGAGCTGCTAAATTGTCCGTAGAAGACGACAGCAAAAAAAAGGTCAGAAAAAATATCTGCATTCAGAGCACGCATCCTTTGAAATCCCACAGGGTAAAAAACTGTTTATGAAACTGATCAGGTTAAAGCTAGAGTGGCATTAATTTGCATATGTGTTGCCTTTGATAGCAGGGGGCCGTGCAGACTGCAGTGCAGTGGATATTGGGATGTAGCCAAAACTTCAGGATCTTTAGGATGACTTTGTATAATGCTTGGCATGGCTGGCCCTTGTACAAGCGCGGTGGGTACAGTATGAGCAAACTATCGACGGGAGGAAGGGCATATGAACCGTGCTTATGACAATTTACCCCTCAAAATGTCTAGACTTCTTTGCCACCGGAGATGGAAAACAATGTCGACAGAATGGATAAACAGCGAAATTTGAGATTCGTCCCTTTTTTGGTTGCATTGGAGCATCCTGTGTATCTTGGATATTTCACCTTTGACCTTTGACCTATAGCATGAGCCATGAGACGGCTGCCTCTGCTGCTGAACCGAATTGCGATAGGACGCTAATGCTAACATCTTTCTGAGAATAACGCTACGGCACAACCAGGCGTCACATCTGTTCTCCCAGGCTCCAGCGAACCCATAAGGCTAATGACTGTTTATGAAGACAGACAGCGGGGTAGCGCTTTGACGACACCTGTCTCATCTCTGCAACGTCCTCCATTAATTTGGGAGGGCGCGGACCGAGCGCACGCTGTCCTCTGAGGCCTGAGCTGCCGCTGCAGTCTGCCAGCTGACCCGTGCAGCCGCCGCGCTGGAGAAGCCCGAGCAGGCTATTTCACGCACAGCTGGCGCGGGCAGACCGCAAGTGTCCGTTTGATCAACGGAGGTCAATGATGCATGATGGGACGTGGAGGTTTGAACCTGCCCAGTGCGGGTGGCGAGCAGCATTTCATGTGCAATGCTTTTGTACACGTGAATAACACGCTAGCATACTAATTGATCTGCGCTGCTTAATGGTACGTTGAGGTACAAATTTCCTGTTGCTTCAGGAAACATTTGCATAAATGAGAATATAGAAACCAATGTGTCATGGTCTTATACCTTGATATTCACATCTTCACCCTGAACACATGTAAACATCATTCTCTTTACTAAATCTAGAATGCTGAAATGTGTATCTTGTGAGGTCATACTGGAAACTGCAGCAGCAGTGGTTCACTGTGAATACTCTCAGGATTTATCTAAATAAGTACGTAACAGGCTATTGCACGTGGGTTTACAACTCCAAGGCTCTGGTTTGAGCACAGTTCAGCTGTATGTAACTAGTCCCAGTCCCCCTCAGCCGAAGGGATGAATTTTGTGATTGCTTCATATGGGGCCAGGAGGACAGGGGACCACTTGTGTGGCATTCTTTTTCTTGTACTTACAGTATGTTGGGTTTTCCTTGGACCCAGGGTGTCTCTGACACCCATGTGAACTTAGATTGGTTTACATCCTTCAGCATTTTGAGTAACTCAGTTATCTTTTACGGTATATTTATTTTCCAGAACATGGAAATTATTGCTGTTCAGATACTGATCTGATCAGTGTGTTCATTCTCAGGTTGGCTCGGAATATGGTATTTCTTAATTCCTCCGACAATCTGGCCAGCCCCGGACAAAATATGTTGATTTTTTCAACCCACCGTATTAGGCACGTGAATAAGCCAAACTGAGCGCTCCGCCGTTGATTTCTGCATTAAATACATAATGAGACAGCGTAAGTGCTTGTGGCATTCTTTATTAGGTGACTAAGATGAGATAATAACAATGCCTTCCCTGCCGCAATCCATCGAGTTTCTTTGTCAGAAGGACCTCATTTGCCTGCGTGCGCATTGATTAGCTGACGGACTTCACCTTCTTCCTGCATTACCATTTTGCGGCTGAGCCCAGATATTGGCCTCTCGAGTCCTCGTCATTTGGCCAGCTGCTGACATTTGGGACAATTTTGAAATTAGACACGTAAATGCACAAAAAATTTTTTTTTCCCTTTTAGGGAGCGCGGGTCCTTGGTGTTCATCTGAGAAATCTCATATTTTACTATGCTGAAAGCTACACTACAAGAGACATTCAATAAAAAATAAAATAGATAATATTTTAAAAAATATTTTTACTGCTACTTGTTTTGTCATCCAAGGCAGTTTTACTGTGTCGAAAACCTCTTCCCGAGGGGTCTCAGGAAAATATGCTACAGTCCTCAAACATCCCGGCAAAAGGAACAGGACAATTGCACTCCCAATAGAACTGCAGCCACGAAGGGGTCTATGATTTTACATTGTATAGAACAGTGGGTGTATGGTGGGTCTTGTTTCAGAAGAATTTATTTAAGTTCTTTCAAAATTATTTCCATAGGGGTATTAATACAATGCAGACTAATTTCTATTTGGTATGTCACAGAAACGGTTTAGTTTCTGTGAAGTGCTTTAAGCAGTTTTTTTTTTTTTTTACCCCACTTGATTTCACTATGATTTAATCAATTAACAAATGTAATCTCTCACTAAAGGAATCATTTGCCATATTGCTCTTAGCACAAAAGTTCAATGAAAGTACATGCTGATGTGGCTGACTGAAAGTCCTGGGAATATTGATCTTTTGTAATGGCATGTGTAGTTATTTCTGACCTAATGTGTCCTTAAGAAGGTAAAAACTTTTTATTATTAAGAACAATTAATAGCTTGTTCAGGAGTTCCTATTGTGACTGGAATGAAAATTGACAAACATTTGGGCCCCAGGACCTCAAGGTTTGAGAACCCTTGCTGTAAAAGCATTGTACATTTTTGAACAAGAAAGTAAAGGCATAATTAAAAAATGCCATAGCAACCGAAAAGTAATTATGTAGTTTTAAATAAATGTGAAGAATTAAAAGCATTGTACTACCGTGACTAATATAAACTACTCTCAATGTAAACATCATGCAAATGCTGTTAAATGGCAATTGGACTCAATTTTGTTGTGTTGCAGGTTTTAAAAGATTGTTTTTATTATTAAAGATCTGGGTAATTAAAGAATAATGTGAAGTTTGTAAAAACATGGGTGTATGAAGAATAGTCCAACCTAATGTGCATTGACATTGACAGCTAGATATATGAGCAAAGCTATTGATATGAGGAAAACACTGGAGTGCATCTGTGATGTATAATCATAATAACAGATATATTCAGTCAATGCACATTAGGTTGGACTGTTCTTTGTGCACCCATGCTTTTTTTATTCAAACCTCTTATAGTAAACAAGATAATTTTCATAAAATGTGATTTATTTAAACAGTAATACTGTCCTCATTGCCTGGTCTGTGGCAGCCTTCGGTAGTTCACTTCCTGTACCTGGTTTTCTTTTGTGGAGAAATAAGCAAAAATATGTCAGCTAAAGCAGAACTATTGTGTTCAGTTGTGAAAATGAAAAAGCCGTATTTCCTTAATCTTCCTCTTGATGAGCACCTCTCAGCACATATTGGAAATCAGAAAAAAGATATTATTTCGTTCACTTCGCGTTTTCCATTGTATCAGGTAGGTATTGTATCAGGGGGCTTGATAGCATAGCTGGCTAGGATATCAAAATGGAGGATTTATTCTGTGGCCGGCATAATTTGTTGGAATGCAAGGCACAATGCCTTCGTACTGCACAGGCTGATGCCAGCCGGTCAGGGCCATGAAACGACCACCGGCACCGGCCAAGAAAAACAAAAAGCCAGGCGCATTGACCCAACACTGCTGTTTGTCTGTGATGTCAGGTGGAAGCGTGCAAGAACTCCAAGCACATTTTTTCAGATTCTTTTCTCTTAGCCTTGAAAATGAAGAAAGCTTTCAAATGCAGTGCATTTGTTGCTGATTGTATTTTGTGAGATGAAAAATTGACCATCCTGTACCAGCACTTCTACTTTACGAATAACAGAAAGCCAAAATCAATGTTGGGGAAAGAAGCTTGATGTGTATATGATGAATGACCTTGACTATCAAGCGATGTGCTTTCGTAAGTTCCAGCACTGCTGTGTGGATGTGACTGTATGCTTAAATAGAAAATGTATGGCCTTGAGCAAAAAAGCAAACATTAATTTGTTAGACATTTTGAAAGTTCTCAGACTGTGTTTGGGGATTAGGTTGGCAGAGTAACAGTTAGGGGACTGGGGTTGTAACTCTGAGGTTGTTATTTTGATTCTCAGTCTGCTGTTGTACCTTTGAACAAGGTACTGAACTTGAGTGCTTCAGTAAGCTCTATATATGGATTCTGTTGTAAAAAGAATGAAAACTGTTTAAGTTTCTTTGGATAAGAGTGTCAGCTCAGTGCCTTAAATGTAATGTAATATTTTGTAAATGTCCAGTAGATCAATACCTAATTAAGTAAAAGTTGGTTTATAACTCATATAAACGATCCGTAACATTGGGTTGGTGAACGGCAACGTAAAAGCTGCAATGCTGTGCCTGAGAATTAAATTTCTTTGGAGACGCAAGATTTTGGCGCAGCTCGAATGATAAGATATGCATGCTGCACATATGCAAATATGCTTCTTAAAAATTTCTTTTTTTAAGAAGCATATTTTTCCCCCTTCGGGCAGATTCACTGTCTACCCTGTAGGCTAAAGCGCCGGTCTGACCAGCAGTGATTGTTTCTCTAAGCAAGCTTCCTTTTTCTGAGTAAAATCAATTATTCAGTGGATTTTTTCTGAAGAAGGAAACAAGCGCACTTCAGTCCACTCTTCAGAATGCCGCGACGTGATAACAGACAAGCTTCCGAAAGGGAACGCGAACAGTTTCGAAGCCGTTGCTGGGCATCGTGCTCCTCAGCTGCCAATATCGCCAGTAATCGTCCACGCATGCCAAGGCCCCGATTAAGGGGATGCCCTCATCATCGCTAGCCTTATTAGCTTGGCACAACTCGCCGCGCTGCCGGGGAGCGAGCGTTTTAGCGGCTGTGTGCGTGACACAACCCGACGGCCCCCCCGATGAGCCAGCAGGTCTCGCGAATCCCGGAGACCGATTACCATTCTGCCTCAGTGCAAATTAAAAAGGCAAGAGCGAGCGCGACAGACACGTCCTTGCCAAAATCTGCTCCGATCCTTGTCTGAGTCCCCATCTCAGCGGTGTTTTGCGCTCCTCTGATTTTGTCAGGTTGCAAACACGTCCTCCAAAGGTGTATCTGTGGTCTACTCGGTGCACCACAGCTGGAAAGTCACGCCTTTGGGGTGGTAAAAAAGTAACATTGCTAAGAATGTTATTCACCACAACTTTACACCAACCATGTTGGCTACTTTACTATCTTATGTCGTACAAGTTGAAATTTAAATAAGTAATTATTTGCAACAACTGGATGTAACTGTTCATTGTGTAATGCTTACACAATGAATGCAACCATTAAATTCTAATGGTTTCAAATTTCCACAGATGTTTAAACAGTTTTTGACTGTGCTGGTTGGTGGGATTTGTTAGCCAATACACTAAAGGTTTATTCAGGTACATTCAGGAACTTTTTTCATTTGGTGTAAAAACACGCAATAGCAATTTGTTTTGTAGTTTCTCTCAGGGTGAATTAATTTAATATATAATGATATAGTGAGGGATTTTGCAGAGTTTGGAATCACAACTGAACATTTTGCGTGATTGAAATTCTATTCCAAGGCATTTTTCTGAATGTTACTGCACAGAATGTTGCCAACATGTTGTCCTATTTTGTAGATATCTCTTCATTGTCATGTTTAACTCACAGGGAAACAGGGACTTGTACATAAACTTTCCTTAACGGATTAACTGTTACTCAATTTTGTATTGTCAGTCAAAGTGATTCATATTCTTACACTGTTTCAGGCGGTAAAATACTTTCATATGCAACACTGAAAAACGCAGTGAATCTCTATGGTCTTTTCTCCATGAGGGGGTCGGGGGCGATTCCAGGATTTTTTAAATGAGGTGGCACAGCGTTGAAAATTAGCTTAGAAAACTTTGGGCACAATTTTCAGGCTCTAGTGCAGTGCCCTGTGCCCTAATACAGGTGGTATTACATGAATCAGGCAGTGATTGACAGCGCTCTGATCCAATGGCGTTGGGCATTGTCAGATTGACAGTACTCTAGCCCAATGGCATTGGGGGGGGGGGGCACCAGGGAGGGCCAATCATATTTCAGGGGGGGCGGTGCCACCCCTTTAGACACGCCCCTGGAGGGGGTACACCAGTATAAATGTGCATGTGAAATGAGTGGAATGTTTTGTCTGCAACCTTGACAGAACTTTTTCAGAACAACAAATCACTAAATAAGCAGTCTTGTCATAACTGCTAACCAATGTGTTGCCCAGTGTTCTTGAAACATTATGGGATCACACCAAAGTTAGGATGGCATTAATTTGACATTAAAGGACCATGGACCTTTAGCTCAGCAAGCTAGTCGCATCTCTTGTGTCGTAAGTACATCAGTGGACTGCAGTTCGATGCCCACGGCAGCTCTGCTTCTGTTACATTATCACTAAAGGCTTATCAGTTTTGCAGTGTCCCCAGTGAATCTGGTAGCTGCAAGTTGCTCTCGCAGTTACGCTTATCTGTAGCAAAATTCAATTATAGACACCATTATTGGCTATCAAAGGATTTTACTCACCCAGTCAAGCCAACTTAGGCCACCATTCTTCAAACACCCTGACACTGAGAAAGGAAAATATTGCCTTTCCTCGAGGAGGGCTGTTGATCTGGACTTTGCTAAGATAATAAAACAGACAGTCATGAAAATATATGGGGTTCAATTCCTGTGAAGCACCAATGTGTCATTGGAACACCCTCTTGCCAGAGAACTGATGGTATGGAACTTGGATTGAGGCTATACTGGCCAAACTTTAATGATGCACTATAAACCGTGGCCAAAAGTGATTGGAGATCTACGTGGGAATCTCTTGTCATTTTGAATATCTTTTGACACTTAGGAGGATTTCTTGCTTATGTAGTGAGAGGAAATGCATCCGCGCATTGATATAACAGATGTTAGAAAGTGTATGAGCAATTTTGTTTTGATTTTATTTTGATCATTATAAATGCATATACAACCACATTCATACCATAATAACTCCGGGATGGTTTGAGAAGGTTTTCTATTAATGCTGATCTCTTTATTCAGTTCTGAAACCCCTGAATATAAATGCATTTTTTTACCCATCAAAATGCAAAAAATTCTAAGATCTATAACACTAGATATGGTACAGTAAGTACGTGTGTTTCATCTGTAAGTAAAAAGTGAGGAGGTTAGCAACTAAGCTATTTAATATTTTATGTACAGGAAAATACACAGAAAGGAAAGGAGAGTCACAACTCGGCTGGATGCAGTGAGCATGCAACACAGAGAAAGGAAAAATGTCCAGCCTTTCTTTAGCTGAATTATTCTTTAGCAGATTTAATGGGTGATTAAAGCTCTGCTGTCACAGTACAGCATGCGCATTAAAGCTGCGGTCTATTCTGCAAAATGCAGCGGTTCGATGCAGTTCTATCGCCAGCATACCAGTCCTGCACGTGACACCGTTTGCTTTTCAGATAAGACGAATTAAATTTGTGTACTTAAATATTTTGCCATTCTTGTGTCTTTTCATAGGAAACAAACATGAATACATTGTAATTATTTGAGAAAGCTCTTTTTTTCCCCCATTGTATGGTATGGTATTTACAGGTGCTGCAACATCCCATGAATTTGTGGGATTGGACGAGCTTGCATGTCTTTTAAAACGCACGTGACCGTTCGCTGCTTTTCGTTTTTCGGTTCGTCAGCTGAGCTCAGCAGACACTGAATTGGAGAACTGCGCTACTTACATAACCGCCACAGACAGGCCGCGGTCCCCCGGTTGACCAGAGGAGTCGCTGTTGTGCGACGAGGCGTGAAACCCTTCCTCCCTGGATGGCGCTTTATTATCCTCGCTGTGCTTTTCCCAAGGCTGCCAACCACAGCCAGCGCTGGCACGCTCAGGGTTCAATTTGGGGCACGATGTACAGGGATTGGACAAGCCTAAAATTATGATAGGGCATTACAAATTGAGGGAGGAAAAATATGCCAGAGTTATTGCACATTTGCGCACAGTTTTAAGAAGTTATTTAGAAGAATGTTTCATCTTTTTTAAAGTAATGTATGAAAACTTCAGAATCCGTGTCACTGAGCAAAGAGCCCAAAGGGCCCAAGCTATGCAGTCTTGCAAGGAACCAATTATTTTTGATGTTTTGTGGGCTGTTCTTGCTTTGATATCTCCTCTGAAGACAGGGAGGCTCCATTATGTCTTAACTACTAGATTGATTTTAAGGAATTTTGCTGCCACTGTATTCATTTGCGAGGTCGAAAATTAGACACAATCTTCCTGTGCCTCCACTCTGAAATACTGCCAGTGTCTTGACATGAGACAAGAAATATATAGATTTTCTTTGTGCATTGTTCTGGGGCTTGTAGTTAAAATGGTTATTTGCACTTGTTGTTTGCCACAATGACCTTGAAAATCAATTCAGACAGAAAAATCCTAATGCAATTTAATGCAAGTGTACTATGTGTTGCAAGTCCTGTAATAGTATGTTTAATAAAATGTTTCATACTGTAAGTATTGAATCAGTACAAACGGTCCTGCCCCAGCATATCTACTTGCTATTCCCTCTGCATTTCTTGCAATGGACAGCTTGATGAGTGCTTGAATTCCTGAATCCCGCCATAAGATGGCGCTGTGTGTCCAATAAGGGATTTTACTTTCCACACCAACGCAGCCAGACGTACTCTGTAGTGCGATCACAGCAAACTGACTTCAATGTTCATATTTTTACAAGCAAACACGTCATTTCCTTTTATAAGCAAAAATAATTGTGGAAATTGAACGGAACAAATAAAATGCTTGAAAGCATATACAACTATGAACATTTTCCAATATGTGGAGTAAGATGTGGGGCATTTGATATAGCTGGCGTTCCCAAACGTTTTCATTGCAAATGGCATCACTCTGTCCGTCAGTGAAGCACCCAAAACATTGCTGCATTTCTCTGGATATTTAACATACTAGTACATGAAAGCACTTCTAAGAAGGCAGTATCATATACTTCAGATGAGTATGAAATGTAACACAAGTATATCACAAATTTCAGTGATCATTACAGTACAAAGGATGTGCAAACTGCACTTCATTTAGCAAAGGTCTAAAATATACAATTTACCAAGTAAGGAAATGCAAAATATGAAAGAAAAAGCTAAATATTTTTTTCATTTTTTACAAAGGACCCCTCTAGACCTTCTTCACATTCCACTGATTATGCCTGGACCTCAGTTTGCTAACCCCTCAGTTATAGTGCTTGTGACATTGGGCCATCAGACATTAGTCTATACCCTGAGTTGGTGCACTCATACTGTTTTCCTGAGTTAGGCAATGAATACCACCAGAGCACTTGAACACATTTGGTAAATGAACTATTGGCATAATGGTTTGAAGGAACTGTGACGAATATTTTTGTGTGTTTGTTTCGTAGATATGAGTATGAGTAGTGAATGGTGTGTGTGCCCGGTGATGGACTGGCAACCTGTCCAGGGTGTATTCACGCTGGGATTTGCCCCAGCACACCTCCTGACCCTGACCCGGATAATTGGGTTAGATAATGGATGGAAAGGATGATCAAGAGAAACACTATGTGTCTCCATTAGTCTATGAATGAATGTTCATACTGGCAATTGTTTTGATATTTTTGGACAAATGTAGCTTTTGGATCGTTCGTCCAATTAGCAATTCCAATTATGCCACCTGACTCTGGGTTCTAGAACAGGGGATTTCATGCCCGTTTGTGTGCACACACACCCCTGTAGTGCGTAGAAGTGTGTGGGTGGGGGGGTGGGGTGTGGGGGGGGGGGGGGGTTGGCGCTGTAATGTTATAAATGGACCTCATTATGCATTCTGCCAGTGGTCTTTCTTCTTTGTCTGAAATCTGCTGACGCGGCGGGAATCTCACGCTAAGCAAAGGGGCCGGTTTTTTAGATTTACCGCAGGTACCGATGCATTAGTTCTGAACGCAAATGAAAAGGCGGACCATAAAGCACTCGGTCTGCGCACGTTCAGAGCGTCTAGCTGCTTTCCAGAACGTCCCGCAGGCCGTAGCCTGGAATTAAAGGTGACTGCGTTTTGCATATAGGCTTAATTGCTAGCCCAGGGAAGGCTTGACATCGCAAGCCCCACCACTGTATTTGCACTTCATAGACAGGTATAGTTGCATATTCACTATGGATGGGGGGGGGGTCCTGTTAGGGTTGCAAAGGTGAGACTGCTGTGTAGGCACAGATGGGCTGAATTGGCTTTTCTCCTCATTATATATTCATGCTTCTTATGTGCTTAATATGGATTTTTTTGGTTTTTCAGGACAGAGCAGCTTAACTTCTTTTGTTGCTATTCGATTTAGGTTGTTCTTTTTTTGTCTTTTTTCCTCAATTCACACAAGCTTTGTGCACTTTTTAGTCGAAATCTAGAGCTGTGCAACATCTTCCATACTCGCCCATTTTGCAAATGAATAGGAGATGACTTAATTAAAGGATTGTGGTGCGAGGATGTGCCCCACGGTCTGGTATTGAATCCAGACTGTGCCAGTGCCGACTGCAGCTGGACGCCCTGCTGGGCGGGGCATGAGTTGTCATAGAGCCACTCGGGTAAGGTGAGCCTCATTCTTCTGGATTGCATGTGTCTTGTAGCGCCCTCCTCTGGTCATTTGGGCGCCTGCAGTTTTTCTACACCAGCCTCCTTGAACAACCTCCCCGTTGTCTCGAGCAATTTACAAATATTTTAGAATTTTAATTATAAAAGTAGTAATAATCACATGTGGGGGGTCATGTGTGAGTAGTGTTTTGTAATTTGCCTTTATAATGTCTGTGATCAAGGTTAATTGGCAATTTGTGAGCACCCATTCAGTAAAGGCCCACTGTTATAAATGAAAGCCCTTTCTTTTCTAAGTCATCTATTTTTATAGATGCAGGCGTGCATTTCGATTTTGCTACCTGTGTTGCTCTTCAGATCACGGTAATTAATCAACGCAAGGATGCTCTTTATCACAGGTAACAGTGCTGACCTCTGTGAGCGTAGCAGGGAGCGTGCTGCATTGTGAAAGCCACAGCAGTACTTAATAAGGTTTTTGCACGTGCCTCCAAGAAAGGGTATTAACGCACAGGCCTTCAAATAGACCAGAGGAATCATATCGGGGATTTCTAAAGGTACGCAGTGAGAACGTCTGATGTGCTCAACTCCCAGAAATCTAACAGCGAAAAAATAAGACAAAAACTCTTTGACTACTGGGTCAGAAGAGCGTAATGGAATAATTGTTTAGTCTCGATTTATTGTTTAGTCTCGATTCATTGAAAAAGAAAAACGCAGCAGTCTGAACCAAAGAATGCCTATTCGGCCATGCCTTCCTCAGTGTGTGACAGAAGAATACTCACTCGACATCCATACAAATATAAATGTGTTATATCATGACAGTGATGACCTGTGTGAGCACTGCAGTGAGCTTGCCTCACTATTTAAAAGGTTTTTTTTTCAAACTCATAACTCCAAGAAAAGGTATTATTGAACACTCAGCTCTTTTAGGGCAATATAAATGGGGATTTCTGAAGCAACGTTTAAAGGTGGTTGGAGAACAAAAGGGCCTTTTTCTTTTCTCAAAGAGCATTTTACGCCCACGAAGATGAGAGGCGGTATCTGCTGAGTCAGATTTTCTTTTTTTCTTTTTTTTGGTTCTCCCTCACAAATCCAGCCTGGAACAAACTATTTGTATTGTGAGCTTGTGCTACCTACCAGTGCACTACTTTCATGCATGAAGCCTCACCGGATATAGACCCACCTGGCCAAAACTTTGTTTTTTTTATTCCCATGTGGTGCCAAAAGTTGATTGAATGAATATTTTTTTCCTGAACCCACAACTTCTATTTTTGGCCTTCATCTTTGCTTGAGATATCATTGTTTTTATTATTCTCCTCTTTGTCTGGCAACAGAGCAAACTTTTGGGTGTGGGTATTACATGCCTAAATGCAATGTGTGACTTCTGAAAGAGAAGAAACTGTTTTGTGATGTTATGTTAGAATCCAAATTCAGTAGAAAGGAAGTGGCTTGTTCTTCTAACCTTGTCCAGTAGAATTTCCCTTATGTTCTCTTAAGAAACTACCCTTAACAACACTTGAGTAATAGCAACCCAATATTATGGTAATAAACTAGTTCATTTGGTCGAACAGAAGAGGCCCTATTTTAGCTGTTAAGGTGTTAATTGTCAAAACACTAGTAACTGTTGGTGCTGGTGAATCAGGGCATGTCCAACTCAATTTTGGTAATTTTGCGCATTAAGTTTAATTAAGCAACTACGGCGCAGTTGGTTGGTTCAATAGGAATTCAAACCATCACAAAAAAAATGAAAGCTGAGACTGATTGATTTTAATTTTTATATTTATTTTCCCTTAAACAAAATAGATTTTCCATATATGCCAGTCCTTGCTTCTTTGTTTCTTTGCTTTCAATTTTTGTTTAATTATTTTAATAATTAATTTGACTCCACTTCTGCTAAGTTTCATTCATTTCAGCTATGCACTTGATAAGATGAGTGTTTACTTACAAGAGAAACAGCTCTGCAGTCGATCAGGCCCTACTCTCTCATGCATTTTAAAAATTTATGAAAATAAACAAAATATTTCTGTCTGTCACCAAAATAGCGCAGTCGATTTGGATTTAAACCTGGTCTGGGTTGGTTTAAAAGACAAACACATGGTTCTGGAATGAAAACCTTTTCAGTTTTATGGGAAAAAATGCAGTTTTTGCACCACGCCTGATCGCACCTGCGGTACATTTTCAAGCTCGCCTGGAAGAACTGCAATCTGCAACTTGTTACAAATTTGAGTCTGCAGAAAGTGTCCATTCATAGATCAATTATTTTACATTGTACGTCTTGATTGGCTCGCACTTAACTCTGACTCACTACGGTTTGCACGCGGTAGCGAATGGCCATCGACATTTGAATGTTATTCATAATAATCACCATTTAGTGGGAGATTCAGTGGAGTGCTCTCAACATTTTTAAAGTTAATTATCAACATTCTTGCACCTGGTTCAATGCTTTGGAGTAAATCATTTCTCGGAGTGCAAAACTGAATTCTCCATATTTGCCAGGACTGAGCCCTCTCTAGCCCCCGCATAAATTAAGCCCTGCTGGCAAAATTCTGCCAAAGGGTGAGAACTAAGCTGTGGCCCCAGCCCCAGGAAATTGGCAACCGTGAGCAATGTGTGATTTTGCATTTGGATCCTTCCGTACGTTGATACGTGTCACATAAACGTATTGCTGAGCGATGCAGTATCTGCTGCCAATACGCCAACAGATAAGGGAAAGCAAAATGGTTTTCTCAGGCGACACATCTCATAAACCAATAACTGATGTGGAGCTTGTAACAGCTCAGTTATGTTGAAACGTGATGATATTAAGATCACAGATTTATAACCTGGCTCACGGTTGTCTGATGTCTTAGGGCCAGTGCTTATTCTTTTGGACTGTTAAGTGTTGTTAAAGGTTTTTATAAGCAATTTTAGAATTTCTTGTCCTCGCGTCACCATGCTGTATATACAGACCATTACTCTTGAGCAAAACAGACCTTTCCAAGAGTTGACTCTACAAATATGGTATCGGCTACCCTTCCTGTAATAAACTCCAGAGCTGCCTTGATTAATCTGTGAGCGGCATAACACATGTTCTTGTTTATGTGCTCAACTTTTTTCTTTTTAAATATAACATAAAAACTATTGGTCACTCAATATAACTATTTGTTGAAATATGATGGGTTAAAAAATGATGTTACTGTAGTAGCATTTATGCGTAGAAGCCTTTAGATATTTTCTAAATCTCATAATCACTGCCTTTTCTGACTTTGGTGATCTCGGTGTAAGGTCATGTGTTCTCTGAC
Organism: Anguilla rostrata; assembly: GCF_018555375.3. Lineage (NCBI taxonomy): Eukaryota > Metazoa > Chordata > Actinopteri > Anguilliformes > Anguillidae > Anguilla > Anguilla rostrata. The sequence goes on along the minus strand of NC_057933.1, from coordinate 27,458,153 downwards.
CCAGGTTTCTAGTGGTGGGAGTTTCAGACCCTGTAAATCCATTGAAATGCCACCACATCATTTGCTCGTGCCAATCCGCACTGATCCAACCCCCGAGCGACTGACCACGACCAGGTTTTCCGCCCAACTAGTGCAAGCACTAAAAACCAGTGGTGAAAACAGCAACCGAGACACAAAAACGCCCCTGTGCTGCTCCGCGCCCCTACAAAAGATCAATCTGCCCTTGCAACAGTTGGTTTTTCTGGCGAGAGACTTCCTATATCCTTTTAAAAGAGCGGGATCTCACCAGACTTCTGCCTTTAGGGCTAATTTTTTGTGCTTTGACCCCTGATTTAGCCACCATTTCCCTCTCCTCCCTCGCTAAGTAATAACCGGTGAAACAGTGTCATCTGTGTCAAATGTGTCACATCTACGCTGGTTCTTTATCACATTACTTTGACATTAACTACACTCAATTTAAATTTGAATTCTGCTCTGTCAGACTGTGTGCAATAAATGTATGAAAAGAAAGTCACTCGACTTGTTGAAGGATTCGCTCTACCTAACGGGAAGTTTTTTTCCTCAATATTTTAGGATGTCTGTCGCTTTCATGGATTTCAATCTCGCTTTCAATCTCTCTCATTCTGTAACAAGTGTGTGGTAGCACAGGTGAGGGAAATGAATAGGACAGGGAGAATTACCGGGGACACTGAGACTAAGGCGGGCTCTCGAGAAATGATTGGCGGTTCAATTTGTCATGCGCAGCTAGCTGAAGTAGCTGACATTCAAAGAAAGGAATAATGGTTTTTTTTCTGTTCCGAGAGTGCTATCAGGAAGACGTTTCTGCAAGTAGAAAACACCCCTGACATGATGTGTTTGATTAACAGGCACTCTAATCTACAATGATTTACATAGCCCTTTTCTCTATATTTTGTACATCTATACTGCTGGATACCATACTTACTGAAGTAATTCCGAATATAATGTATTCGTGTCTCAAAATAAAATGTTGCTTCTACAGATAAAACATGCAATTTTATTTTATTATTCTTGTTGCCTGACGTACAGTACAGGCACAAATTATGGAAACACTGCTTAAATAAGTTTAGTGCTTACATCTTTTATCTGTGTCCTTTCTTCTGTAGTTGTTTCTTGGAGCCATTTTCATATGTAAAAATGTATTCAAAACAGTCATCTGTATTAGATGTACAGATACATCTGTATATGATGTATTAGACAGCTCAATTATGTAGGTATGAACTAATACATAGTGGAAGGTGTAATGATTATTTCTTGTTTAACGCAAATGCAAATTATTTCTTCATTTTTGTTTTATATTGATATTACACTTAAATTATATCACATTTATGATGCAAAAAAGGGGTGTTTATAAAATATTGTGTTAATTGTCAATCTTAACTAGTTTATGTATTGTTTTTACCCTTATGTACAGTATGTACTATTTTTACTGTAAATATAGAAAGATATGCAGTGTGCTTGAAAAGTAAAAGCTAAATGAAATGCTTGCTGTAGAAATACTCTGGTCGAAAGTGCATCGAAAGCTCGAAAGCTGCTATGGGGGTGATACAATATGAAGGATAAAAGGGAGAACTGGGCATCAGGCAAAAATGAAAAATGTTTCCAAGCGCTGGGAAATTGCCGGGGATGGTACCATTTGCATTTGAACAGAACATGCTGTTTAATGGCACGCACGGTGAAACCAGAATTCCACCCTGGATTGCCGTTTTTCTCCCGGACTGAGGTAATATATATGGGAGATGGATTTTTCCAGCCGTTTTGCATTAGAAGGGCCAACCCAATGTAACGCACCGACATGCGTTGCCTTATTATTTATGGTGCTGCTGTAGCCACAATGGATGTTTGGCCTTCTGAAAGAGTTGTGCTGTCACAGTGAAGGAGGACGAAAACCGGATTCAGTGGCATGTGTCAGTAAACGTAATTTGAGAACAGAGATGCAGACACAATCGTCTGATGCAAAAACCTCTAGGGAGGGTTTGGCTCTGACAGTTGTGAAATGATGCATGCTATTACGATATTAATGTGTCTGCAGTGCCTGCAAATCAGATACAATGCGCTGCATGGTTGGAGATCGGGTTTAATACTAATACCTGATTTTTGTGTGAGAGCTCTGTTCTACAATAAGTGAAATACGCTTTTTGAATTTGTGTCCAGGGTAACAGTCAGAAGGGTTATACCCTGTTTTTAAGCACTGAGTAAGGACTTTACTTTCTTCAGTAGTAATAATAGGATACACAGTATGTCAACTGTAAACACATGATGAAAAAAGTAATGATGTTATCTAATATAATGTCATGAAAGCTCTAGGGCCCTAAAGTGAAGTATTGCAATTTCTGCAGGCTGCCTGATAGATAATGACAAATATTTTCTCTGTAAAAAGTAACGAGCTATGGCTGAGTAAATTACCAGTCAGCCTCCGTTGTGGGGGCCTTTGGTGAAAGTGCTGCTGTCCAAGGTCCTGAATGCCTTCGGGAAATGTGAGCAACGGCTGATAAAGCCAAAAAGGGGAAGCAGATCCTCTTCACTCCTCTGCCAGCCCTTCTAGCATCAGAATCTTTAAAAATACCATGAGATCAGCCAGTTAACCCTTTTTGCTGGAACACCAGGAAAAATCTGTAGATTATAGAACTTAGTTTTTAGTGGCATGAACTGTCAAAACAACGTGAGAGGAACTCTTCCCAAATGTTCCCCACGCTCTCTCTCTCTCTCTCTCTCTCTCTCTCTCTCTCTCTCTCTCTCACACACACACACACACTGAAAATGGCATCCCCTGAGTTCATATTAAATGTAAAATCCTTTACCGTTACATAGAGCTGAAGTAGATTATATATAAATACAGACAGCGTGATGTACGTTTCTACTACACAGCAATCAGTTTTAATGACGTTGGGTGGTGTTCTCTCGAATTCCAGAAATTCCTCTAGAGCCCAAATAAATTTAAAATCCCTGATTCAGTGGTAAAATCCCCCTCGACGTTGCCAGCTCAGCTGTAAAATTCCCCCCGATGTTCCCAATTCATCGGGTGGCACCGCCCCGTCTCTGAAGGTATGCCCGTATCAGACGAATGCAAATGGAGCGAGTTAATGTAAGGAATATAAATCAGGTGAAACAGTGGGAATATGAGAATAAAGCTTTCTCTCTCATATTATTCTTTGACCCATCATATAGGGGAGAGAGGATTTTCCGTGCTCGATTTTGGAAGGTGCAGCCAGGTCAGTCGCAGAAATCAGAGGGACTTGAAAGGAATTTTAGGCATGAGCAGTCTCCTTTGTGTGAATAAATGTTATAAATAATGAAACAGCTTAAAGAAGTACAGTGGAGGTCACAGTATTTTTTTTAAACCATTATTTAACCAGGAAAACCCCATTGAGATTGAAATCTCTTTTGCAAGGGGGACCTGACATGAAACACAAAGTTACCCAACAAGACTTACACCTAACAAAATGTACAAACATTGGGGAATGAGACAGAGTGTAACAATAATTAAAAGTACAGAAGAGGTTAAAACCAGGAGCATACTTCGGTCACAGAGTCATGAATTGCATGTTTAAAGTCCACAATTGAAATTCATTTGTCAAGTTTAAAATTCTTTTGCAGATTGTTCCAACTATAAGGTGCAAAATATCTGAAACCCATCTTACCAAACTCAGTAGTGGGACGAGGGACTTTAAAGAGTATCACGTCCCTAGAGCGGAGGTGATAACTCATACAGCGAACATACAGTATAAGACGACAGCCTATATGCAGCATGTACTCATTTCCCTTAAACCAGGTGACAGCTTTTATGTGTCATATAGAGTTATGCCCCTCGAATGAGACCACAGCCGATGCATGCTAAAATACATCGACCGCTCTGAAATTTAACTTGCAGTTAAATGAGGACATATTGATTCAAGGTGAAACCACGACGACCGCCCCCCCCCAACATTACCGGTTACACCCTTGACTTTTAAAGCACACTTGTCCCACCTAGAGCTCTACCGAATGGCACAATAGTGGAACATAAACATGAAGACAGGTGGAAAGGAGCGTTTTCCTGACAAAACAGAAATACTCTGAGGTTCTGACTCTTACTCCGATTGGCGGATTCATTTTCTGTTCTCCCCATTAAAAACTGCCTGAACATCACGGCCCAGTTCTACGCCGCTCACTCGTGTGTACAGGTCCACATGTGAAAACCTCACACCAACACATGTGGCGTGAACATCGCTGACCGCCGGTGTCTCTAACGCTCGATGTGTCAAGAAAAGGGCCGTTGCTATTCCCCCGGGCGATTGTTTTTAAGGAGGAACATATGGGCTGGATGCATTGCTAGCATTGTGTTGTGACCTTGATGGAGGTCACTACAGGGCTCGGGTGAAACGCGTAGCTTTCCAAAATGTCTGTCTGATGTGGGATGCACCTCTTCAATGGAACACTGATGGTTTATTAACGGATGGCACCAATCACTTGTTTTCATCCAGCTTACTTTTTTGTTCATTTATTCCTTCATAGTCATTTCAGAATTTTATCGAGGCTATATTTATTTCTTACTGTGTTTATTAATAAGTAATGTGTGTTCATCCATTTTCTAGGGAATAGAGGGGCAAATAATAAATGAACATTGTGCGCTTTTCACTCCGTGTTTACCTACCTGACTCACACAAACTTGTAGGATTGTGAAGTCTATATAGCGTAAAGACTGGAGCATTGTCTTGTGCTCTTATAATCCTCTCAGCTTCATCAAAGCATACATTTTCCTCAGCAGAATGGGTCACATTTGTAGTAACTTGTTTTTTTTTCATATTACCTGGTCTATTGTCCTGGCTTTGTTTGATAGATGGACGGCAACATATTGATTTTTGACTCTGAAGTGAACTTAACCCTCCTGTTCTGTTCATTTTTTAGGTACAGCAAAAATATTCCCGGGTCAATCCCCATACAGGGGGGGTTTGCAAATACATGAAATGAACCATTTTCATTTAAAATGTTGATTACACTAATTAAGGCCAGTAGAAGAAGTTTCATACTGAAAAAATAATTTTAAGTATTTTTCCTAGATTTTCAAACTTTAAAAAGGGTCAGTTTGACCCGCAACATAACAGGAGGGTTAAGAGCTAATTCTGTTCGGGCTGAAGGTGCTGGCCATTTCCTGGCCCTATTCTAAACCTTCTGACCCTGTACCAGGCTCTGCACTGCCTTGTTTGGCATGTATTTTATGCATGTAAAGAACAATTTAAAAAAATGCTCATTTACAATGAGAGAAAAATTTAATGCAGCTCATCAAAGTCATGTTGTTCCGCTTCAGACATGGGCAAAATTACACCATGAACCAGGTTCACATGGCACTAAACTGTACAAAATAATTTTATGTTTTTATGTATTTAAGGAAAAAATTATTTAATGAACACTGAAAAAGAACTTTTAATCAGTCATGCTGTCATGACAGCAGATGTTGGGTTGAGACAAAGACAGCAACTGGCCCATAAAAAAGTGACAAGCTGTGATTAACGCAAAGTCTTTACAAAGTGCTAATGACTTCTGAAAATAGACTGGCCATGCACTCCGAAATGTCAAGGTTTGGGATGAGGCTAACGGTTGCTTTTATGCATAATTTGTCATGTGCTACGCTGGGCCGGATTAAGACTACATGGGTCCTGGGCCTTTAGCCCACCATCAGCCCCCACCCACCCCCCCGTCCAGCCAAAATAAAAAGTGATAGCACAGAAAAGCATAAGTGCCCAGTTTAGGTTAGCCACCTAGGTTATATATAAACTATAAAATGTAACCAAATCAACAACAGCTCACATCTCTGAATTATTACTACTATGAGACAACCATGGCATGGCTGAGGAGCAACGGCCTAACGTTTCTGAACGTGAACACATAATCAATACACTGCCCATATGTACGTCTACTGCTACTCAACAAACAGCTCACACATGAAGAACACATCAATTATAGGTTTCAGTCAGTTGCAACTAAGTAATATAACCAATAGCTCAATAATACCAAGCTGCCAATCTTGCATACCATAAGAATCTACAGTGAGTCAAATCCAAATGAGAATGGACGGCAACCATAAGCGCAGGCCTAAACAGCTGAGGAACCACCTCCTTACAGGCCCAATGTAGTCTGATAGACCCAATAATCAAAATAATAACATGTCGCATTAGCATTCCAAGTAGATCAGGGCTTTAATGAAACAAGAGAGGGGTAGCCTACTAATTTAGAAACTCTTCTTTCTAGCTTTTTCGAGCTGAGAAGTTTGTAATGATATGACTGAAATCTAGGGTGCTGCCTAGATGCCTTAGTCACAGGCAATGTTAAATGGACTCTCAAGACAATGTCAACATTCGGTAAAACATGGTGTAACGTTTCTTTTCCTTATGAGCTAAATTTAACATCTGCAAGGAATTGTGTATGTACACTGTGCTAGGTAGCTACAAAACAATATGAACATGTAATTGCAGAAGATGAAATGTATAATAAAGAACTCTTGTTTTACATAAAATTGTTACATCCACGCTGAGCTAGCTATGCAGTTCGGTGTAAATATGTGCAATATTATTTTATTCAATTTAGCAAGTGTCCACTAAGTGCTAGCCTGTGTTGTTAGGCTGTGTTTGCTATGATTTTGCTATGACAATAATAGCTGTAGCTATCGTAGATGGCTAGCTTGTCATCCATGATAGAGATTCCATTTTGACCCAAGTTCAAATAGAATTTTAATATTAAGTAACGCAAGTGACAGCAAACCTAGCATAATGCTGGCTTTCTGTTTGACTATAAGCAGGGACTAGAATGAATGTGGCAGAGAATAAGCTTGACTTAAAGGCAAGAATGCAAACACAACTCTCGCTCTGAGTGTACAGTGACTCGCAATAGCAACCTCGGCACCCCATACTCCCGCAACCTCCCACAAGATACCTCGGGGAACACTCCTTGTCTTCCCTCCTGTTCTTGGTATTCATGGACAGGATTTGCAAGGCGCAGCCAAGGTATGGAGTGTGTCCGGTTTGAGGACTTAGGTGTGGCATCTCTGCTGTTCGTGGATGATGTCGGCCTCTTAGCCTCATCATACTGTGACCTTCAATGCGCACAGGAATGGTTTGCAGCTGAGTGTGATTTGGTTGGGATGAGGATCAGAACCTCCAAGTCTGTGGCCATGGACCTCTCCTGACAAAAGATGGCTTGTGAGGGGGAGAAACTTCCCCAGGTGGAGGAGTTCATGTATCTCAGGGTCTTATTCACGAGTGAGAGAAAAAGGGATCAGGAGATCAACCACCATCTAGGTGCAGTGGGCGCAGTAATGCGGGCATTGTGTCGGATGGTGGTGGTAAGGGTGGAGGTTGCATCTGCAAGGGTGGAGGGAGAGGGTAGCTGCATTGTGAAAAAAAGAAAAACACAGTTGCAAAGTACATGATTATTTGTATGTGATGAATATACAAATTTATGCGTTAACAATTTACCATGTAGTAACCATCACTCATGTAGTAATTAGGTAATCCTGAACCCATTACACGAGACGTCAACTCATGGCTCAACGAATGAACAACGGTTAATAAAATATAGAATGGAATTATTGATAGTAGTTCGCCAATTCATCACCTTTCCCAGTTCCCAAAAATTATGCATTTGTTCTGCCTTAATCTTTCATGTTTTTAACAGTTGCCATGAATCCTGTTCCACCTATTTGGAAATAAAATCGCAGGATTTTAAATCACAGGAAATAAAAACTGCCTCTTCAGCTCTCCTTGCCATCTCCATTCAAATCACGTGCGTTGAAACAAATCCCAGAGCGTCAACAAGACTTGGTTTTATTATTTAAATGTGTAGAACGGGAAACATCCCTTGGTTAATTTTTTTTTACAGTTTAAAGGGGTGAATTTGGTATGAGGACCCCTGCTGTGGCCTGATGGGATATGCATGTAAAAAGAATGTTTTTCCTTTGGTGATAAAATCTCAAACAACAATTTCCAGGACTTTAATCTCTGTACTAATTTGCAGTAGAAAGGTCACAATGATTTTAAATATAATCTCCTCACTCATATGCTTGTTAAATGCTCATTTCTTGTCAGTTGTTTTGATCTTTATGTTTTCTTGAGTGCTTGAACATTCTTGTTGTATTCTGATGGTAAATTGTCATTGTAAATTGTCATCTGTGTTACGCGAAAAAACTTTGTATTTACTTTTTTGTAATTATGTATTTCTTGCACATACTTTGCACTTATTGGGGAAGGTTATATAATGACTATACAGGCCTGCATACCCATGCTCCATTGTGCAAGTACCTGAGAGCCATGCACAACAAAGCCAAAAGCATACTAATGTCTTTGCTAACACATACTTTGTAGCGTGCACTGGGTTCATTAGCGTGAATTCAGTAGCTATAGAAGCATGAACTTGCCATGTCTAAATGCAGTACATACTGACTGGTTGCTCACTTGTAGCTGATAGCCAACTCTCTATATACTGCTTAATATCTGGAAAGTATAACCAGCTAATGAAAAGACAAACCACACATGTCACCCAGCCTCAGCTGTCTGACCAGCTGAGACCAGCTAGCTTCTCTTGCTTGTCTTAGCCATCCAACCTGTATGGCAAGCCGTTGTAGCTTTAATTCATTTCTAGAGGATATCACAAATACAATTCTAACTAGTTAAAATGCAAATTCTTGATATCAGAAATTAAATTGTAACTAGTTAAAATTCAAGCGTTTTCCCCATTCATTCCAATGAGACCTTTCATTTTTGATATCAAGAATTCAATTTTAACTAGTTAAAATTGAACATTCCAATTAAAACTAGTTAAAATTGAATTCATGATATCAGAAATACGTATTTTAACTAGGTCAAATTCCAACTCCCATTTAAATGAATAAGAAAAACGTTTTCAATCTGACTAGTTAAAATTTAATTTCCGATATCAATAATGTGCATTTTAACTAGTTAAAATCTTAGTTTAGTTTATTTTAGTTTAGTTTATTTTTATTTATTTTTTCGGTCTTAACAACAATTTTACCATACATTTATGAAAAAAAGGTTAAATAATACCAAGTCATTGTATTAAAATAAACCAAAATCAAAACATAACATTCTCTGCACCGAGAAAAAGGTATAGGTTGAAGCCTGAGCTTATTGTGCCTACCCGTTTTAAAAATAATGATTTTCTGGTATCAGAAATACACATTATAACTAGTTACAATTGAATTTCTGATTTCAAGAATTTGCATTCTAACTAGTTAGAATTTGAATTTGCGATATCCTCTAGAAATGAATTAAAGCTAAAACGGCTTGCCAAAAACCTGACATAACAAGATGTATTTGCATCTTGAGTGTGCAGACTTGTCTCCCTCCACTTAATGTCATCCAGCTGTATGAACTGTACTCTCATAACTCAACAACCAAAAAACTGGTTCAAAAACATGTGATAGGTCTGCTGGATGGCTCATCCTATTAATGCGTTGTTCTGTGTTTCGATGTGCCACACAGTCGGATATTAAATCTGGACTATGCCAGTGCTGCATGTGAAGTGTTTTTCTCCAACTCATGTCTGTGTGAGCCTGAATGGTGAACTGCGGGGTGCTAAGAAGTGGCGGCTGACGTCACATGCTTCAGATGAGAGCGCACCTCCTGAAGCGACATGAACATGATTGGGAGAAAAATACGGAAACAGTGTGAAAAGGCTCCTCCTGCGAATCGAATAACATTACTTAGGGAGAGAAAAGTTTTTTTTACATGGCTCCGGAGAAAAAACATATTCACCTGACTCACCCAAACCCACCTTTAAGTTGTTTAACATCTGCATAGTTTATGCACCTGAGCGAAGAAGGAGAGAGTCTGAGGGAAAAAGCGCTGAGAGGGCTCTTCTTTTAGCCCTGAGGTCTCTGGAGTGTTTCTGTCGGAGACCATGCCAGAAAGCAGGACCATTCCGGAAGGTCAAGCCTGGACCACCGGTGTCTATTAATCACGGTTTCGTTCGCGAATGACTCACGCCCGAATTTCATCGAGCCATCTCCGGGAGCAATGCTAATCATCCAACATCCGGCGCTCGCTTTGACTCCGGGCCACAGCGAGGCCCCAGCGTTGGACGGTGATTCACAGGCCCCAGAGCGTAAATTCAGATTCTGAAATGTGAAAAGGTCACAAGTTTGTGCTCTCTGACGATCAGCATTTCCCGCCATCTTTGAAGCTCATGGTCTGGGTGGACGTGCTACGGTTTAGAATGAGCTTTTCTTTGGTTTGTACAGTATGTCTGTGAAACAGTTGAACTGTTGAATTTTGGAACTGCGCTACTGTTACAATGCTTTGAAAGGTACACGCCAGCAAGAAATGAAAATATAATACATAGAAATCAAAAGACTTTAACTGCATTGAATGGAAAGGGATTTAAAATGCATTATTATTAATTATCATTGTATTCATAGATAACAGGTTAAGTAAACACAAATGAATGTTGTCTGATGGAAAAATATCAAGATAGGTCAAGAGATACCTGATGTAGAATCACATTGTTTGATTCATCTGTTTGAATTCTAGTAATATTTAACATAAGATTTCAACTGCCATCGACCGCTGTTAGATAAAGGCAACAGTAAATTGCCTCAATGGCCACCCAGCGAGGCGGACATCGGAGTCAGATACCTTGTGAAGCAGTTCTGATCCTTGGGCAAGGCATGGATTCACAGGGAGCGGGCCTGCACAAATCTATTGCCACCGTACTCCTTACTGTGCAAGTGAGTCCAGAAAGAGCAAACTTTTCGGTCACGAGGGGAGCCTGTTGGACAAGTTTCGCCCTCCCCCTTCGGAGAGGGGGGTAACTCAGGTCATCCTCCCTCCGTTCTGTGGCTGAATCAGCGGCGCAGACCGGCCTTGCGCTTGCTTTCCGCTCTCCCACATGACCCCAACATCTGCGAGGAACGCGGAGAGAGCAGCGCGGCCGCCCTTTTCCGAAGGACGCCGGAGCCAACGGACGCACGGGCGCCAACTGGTGCCGCCGCAACCGGCCCCCTCTTAGCGAGGCCTGCTTTCTCCCGTCATGTCATCTCTCGCCAGACAGCCGTTCTGATCACGGTACTAATTGGGCGCGTTTTTTTTTTTTTTTGATATCGATGGGTCTTGCGCCTTGCGAATGCGTAACAGATGCGTATTTCGTTGCTTAGTGGATATTTGTCTTTTTGCGAATGCCTTAGGAAAGTGGGGAAGGCAAGGCTTTGGTAATGATGTTTCTGCAACGTTGCAGATGTGCCCTTTCCTTTGATGTGAGTGCAGGCTGAGATTCGCGGAGGACTGAGCAGGTTTAATGTCGAATGAATTTGGTGATTTTTTCATTTTGGACCTAACGACTCTTTAATTTTGCATTTGTGTCAAAACCAGATGTTGAAATCTTTTGTTGCAGTGTTTCCAAAAGGGTGTCTATAAATTCATTTATTTATGTATATATATATGTAACTCTCAGCCTTGAAACAAGAGGAAATACACTAAAAAAAATTAATTTGCTGCCTTGAACAAAAAGTAAATTATTTTAAAAGCCTATTCGAATAAGGACACTGCTGGGAGGAAATGAATCTCCTCTTTTACACTTGTAGTCACTTAGAATAAGGCACAGTATCTATACTGGCTATAGACTGGTAACAATGCATCTCTTCAAAGAGGACAGGATTTGCAGATTTTTTTGTCTTTATGTGGAGTGGAGATCTTTATCTCTTTCATTAGTTTAGACTGAAACATTACTATGATGTTTATTAAAACATGAAATATCCATTCTGTCTATAAATAGAGAAACTACACCTTTTATTTGACCAACTTGTCTGAATGCATGAGAGCGCTGAAATAAAAATCTTGAATGGCATCTTGCCTCCAGCCTTTTCATCAATGTCTGTACTTTGACTTTTCTTTCCTGTCAGCTATGCTGTATATTCTCCCGATGGCATTTATTAGCATTGTCAATTTAAACTGACATTTGTGCATTTATTCATTTGAATTAGGTTGGTTCCACTCCCTCCTGCATTCATGAGAACCACAGAAAGAGCCATGCCCTTTTTGTGGTTCACATGAATTCATAATTTTTAATTGATGGCCTTATTTTGATAGGAGAAATTAACTCTCCCTGCTTTATAGTAGCTACATAGCCTAGCAGCTCTCTCAAATGGCCATCGCTGCCTTGTGTAATGTGCTAGACTGAGTAGGGTTTCTGTTGACTTACCCACACATCTGAGTGTTCATAGCTTGTATAAGAGTGTGCCTATGGGCTTTTCTGGAGTACAACTGCTCGGGGAGGGGACTGGAGGTACCAGCATTCAGTTTTTTTGTATCATGAATTTTTTTGAGGTTTGAATATTGAAAAGAGCGCTGAGGCAGAACACTAAAGGACTAAAAGGGTCACACTCGGGAGTTGATGAGTGACTGTTTGAAGTTGGCTCCTAGAGAGGTGGTGCCTGGAGGGGCGACGGAATATAATTGAAAATGTCTAATGCCCTGTAATGTCAACAGAATGAGGGCAAATAAACTGCTTACAGATGTCATGTCACGGAAGATGAAATAAAATCTCAACATTATTTCAGCAAGCAAAAAAGCCCAAAGCAGCCACTAAACTGAAAAAAGAAAAATCTGAATAAATGTTGGGAAATGTTCCATTTTTCTGGTGTGATGAGGTCATGTTCTCCCCGACACAGTGAAGTGTCCAGTGTTAATTTGAATCTGACAGAGTACATATTAGTCCAATAGGGACCAGAGTAGGACCATATGTACTTTGTCAGAGTTGATTTAACCATGAACATTTTACTGTGTAGATTCAAATAAATGCACTGAGCTAATGTAAGGGCATATTCAATTCAATCAAATCAGACAAGTTGTTTTGGATTCAACCAGACAATACTTAAAAGTTCTTAAAGCTAAGAGTTAAATGTAATATCTTGCAATACCTGTTCCTAACAGTTTTGTTTGTATTAATCAAACATCTGTCTTCATATTGGAGATGTACAAAGAACAACTTCAGGTCCTCTAGCTAGAATAATAAAAGTATCAAAGGTGCATTAGCAACACTGTCTAATTCAAAGTGAAAAATAAAAAAGTATTGAGACAGTGACACAATTTTTATTGTTTTGGTTTTGAAATAAAAAGGGAAGATTGTCAGCTAGGAATTACAGCCATTTTGATGCTTAGTCCCACCATTTAAAGGGAGCAAAAGTTATTGGATAATTGGCTATTCAGCTGTTTCCTGGCCACTTGTGTCTTTGCATCATTAGTTCATGCACAAGAAAGCTAACAAAAGGCTTAGAGTTGATTCTTGGTGTGGAATTTGGAGTCTTCTGCTGATGTTTCTCATCATGAGGACCAATGAAGTGTCTATACCAGTAACGCGGGCCATTATGAAGCTGCAAAATCCCCAGAATACATCAATCAGAGCCGTAGCCAAAACATTGGGTGTGTCAAAATCAGCTGTCCGATATAGCAATAACAAATTTCCTGGTAGACCACAGAAGACCACCATCATGGATAACCAAAGACTACTTTCAATTGTGAAGAAAAACCCCTTTTCAGCTGTCAAAGAGATCAAGAACACCCTCCAGGATGTAGGCAATGGTGTGTTAAAAACTTAAAGAGACATAAAGAGAAGACTTCCAGCATAACCTCAGAATCACTGCAAGTTTCAAACCACTTGTAAGCCTCAAGAACAGAACAGCCAGATTAGAAAAAGTACATTAAAACATTCTGTACAGTTCTGTAGCAAAGTCTTATGGACAGATGTGTATTAACCTGTACCAAAGTGATGGAAAGAGGATTGTGGAGAAAGAAAGGAACTGCTCATGATCCAAAGCATCCCCCATCTGTTAAATATGGTGGAAGTAGTCTTATGGCTTTGACATGTGTGACTGACAGTGGAACTGGCTTCACTGACGATGTGACTGCTGATGAAAGCAGTAGGATGAATTCTGATGTGTGCAGGAACATCTTGTCTCCTCAGACCCAACCAAATACCTGAAATCCTTGCAGCTGGACAATGACCTGAAATGTACTGCTAAAGCAACCAATTAGTTTTTCTGGGCCAAAAAGTGGAATGTTCTTGACTGGCCAAATGAATCATCCGTCCTGAATCCAATTGAAGAAAAGACCAAATGCTAACAGGAACTGAAAATGGCTGCTTCACAGGCCTGGCAGACCAATCCCAGCGAAGATACCCTGCAACTGGTGGTGTCTATGGGTCACCACCGTCATTGAATGCAAAGGATTTGCAATGAAGTACTAAATATGCAGACTTTATTTCAGATTATGTTCATTTGTTCAATTACGTTTGCTCGCATAAAATGGGGAAAACAACAACAACATTGTTTCACTGTCTCAGCGCTGCACATGAGAAACAGTGGCCTATAAATGGAGAATCTGGTAAGCCATGTCTGTTGTGCGTCCTGTGCAGTGCTGATCGACATGAACAAAATCTATTCAATATGAGATTCAAACCAAAATTATTGAGACCACTAAGAACACTTTTCATTACAAATAACATTGCCAGTTATCATTATCAGTGTATAACCAGCTGCCCAACAAGCTAGCAAGTCTTAGAAAGCGAACATTCCCTCATTGACTCTAAAACATTATTTAATTTGAGTTGAGACTCAGAAGACAGCAATGTTGTACTATTGTACTATTCTTAACTTCATAGTAACCCAGTAGCATAATGTTTTAAATAATATATAACATTAGTTACTATTTCAGTAATACTCAATGCAGGCATATGTATCATGGGTGCCCATACCAGCTAAGATATGCTCAATGTATCGTGAAAGAAAACGCAATATTGAATGTCTGAAATGGTTGTTAAAAAGAGATATATTTATAAATCTATTCAGTAATTTGTCAAAATAGGTGGAGAGTGGTAGCAAGCTACTAGAACACCTACGTGAGTTCTCTCAAAAACACACGCATGCACACACACACACACACACACACTTCAAATGCATTCTTTTGTTTATTTATTGCTAGGTTGCAAACCCAACTGACAAACTGCATCCCAATAGGAAGCAAAATTTATCGCAAAAGCTTGTACACAGTACATCCCTGAACAGGGTGCCCTAAATATGGGTAACAACGCATGCATTGTGCAGGGTTTCTTGAAGAAATTCCAGATTGCATAGTAGAATATAACTGAAGATATGGAAACCTTGCCGTCCATAAGTAAGTTATGTTCCTATTTGTAACACTCCTCATTACAACTAATGCAGAAACTACTTAATTACTTACCTACGTAATTGATAAAAATGAACACCTGCTCACGGTCAGAGGGTAAATATACCCCTCTAATGTTTCTATTAGACCGGAATGCAAAAAAAAAAAAAATGTGCGTGAAAAAGCAGTGTGAACACTGGCAGTGAATGATGTTAATACCATTTAGAACCCTTACACATGTTTACCACAGAAAGATGGAAGATTCCATCTGCATTCATGAGTTTCAATTTCTGGCAGGTCTGAAAATTTGCACCAGGATCACATTTTGTGTCGGGTTTCACGAGTTGAGCTTACGAGGTGATCTGCCAACAGCCAATGAAATGAATGACTAGTCTACATCATAATGTTTGATGAATGTGTTGCTATGCCTGCTATTACGATGATTATGTTTTCAGCAAGCGCAAGAACAGTATAATGAGAGAGCCAGGAAAGCAGAAAGATACAAGTGTAAACTTGCATACGAGTTAAAGTTGTAGGTTTATTCTTTCCCTTTTCTAATCCTTGTCTATGAACCGAAATTTGTTTTTACATACAATGAGGGAGGAACACTCAACAAAATTCACATACACTCTGCATGAAAAAGTTTACTAAAACAAACTTAATTGAATGAGTAGTAGAAATTGCGGTAAATTATTAAATGTATGTTCGGGGCAAAAATGATGAACAGTGTCATTTAGTCACGCCAAAGGGTTATGCAAATTGCTTCTCTTTAGGTGTACATTATTAACTTTAGATTTTGATTAAAGGGCCATTGGGAAGCCAAATAATTTTATTTTTAGTTTCCTCTTTGCTCTCTGAGGACAGAACAAACTGGGAATGTAGTGTCATTCTTTTTGCTGTCATTATATTTTGTAAATTACAAATACTTGGCTTGCAATGATTTGAATTTTTAAACATATTTCTTAGATTTTCTCTTTTTAGATTAATTGGATTTTGTGATGCGATTGATGTATATTTAATGCCCATAAGGGACTAGTGTTGGAAATTAGCTTCAGCTATAAACATGTAGGACATATGGCAATGCTATTGCAAATGTCAATGTTGTCTGTACTTTTCCCTTTTAAATAAACAGACACAATGAAATTAAATGCTAAGCCGTGCATTCATGACATATGATTTGACAGCACCTTCTCTGGTCCTCTGCCCTCTAGGGGCTGACAGAGATATTTCGAAAGTCCTGCTGATGCATTGGACAGAGGCTTATTGAGCTATTGAGGAAAGCATAAGAATTTCAGAGAAACGTGTCAGAGGGAACAGCGAGAGAACATCAAATTGATAGAAATAGCTGGCAGTTTAGACCGTAACGGTGGGAGAAATGCTCTGAAGATACTGCATGTTCTATGCTTCAGAAGCCGTGAACGGTAGCAAAATGGCCATCTCGATAATTTGGGTAATAATATTAACCCCATCTAAAAGAGATGAGACGGTACGATGTGGCTGGTTATACTGCGGGTGGGGACCCCCTACTGTGAGCAGTACTCATGCGTACCGCACGTTCTATTTTCATTCTGTGCGATCTGGATTAAGCATCATCATGACTCACTGGACTGTACATAAAATGTACATTTTGTGTGTAGAGATGAATTTTAATTCCATTTTAGTATGGTATAAATCTCACTCCCTTCAAAAAACAAACAAAAAACAAAACAACACTGAAATTCAATATTGTTTTGAGAGTGGCTTAAAACCAGACCTTTACCTTAAACAATTCATCTTGTAATTATACTGCATAGCTGTTTTCTTGGCCAGGTCTCCCTCAGAAAAGACATTTTCAATCTCAGGGGACTTCCTGGTTAAATAAAGTTTAAAAAAATATCTGTTTTCAAATAAATTATAATTTTTTTGACAATTCTGTAAAACTTTTTTTTTAAGGAATTGACCACGTTAATAAATCAAAAGTAATTCCATTGTAACTACTGTGTAATCAGTATGCAGTTGTGGTATATATTAGTGACATAGCAAAACAACCTTTTTCAATTTTTTGACATTCAGTTTACTTTTATTACAAAAATTCAAAATCCCATATGACTAAAATATACTGTGTTATTAAATGACAAATATAAACACTCCTTTTGGCAGTACCAGACTTTTGCATGATGCTGAAAAAATACATTTCAGAAAATAACATTTTTTCATTTTTTTGTGTATATTAGATATGCAAATATGTGAGCAAAAATATTTTTTAAAACTGTAATATAAATGCAGCCTCTCAGTTAGTTATTAGCATGCCGAGGAGATGGCTGTGTCTTTGGCCGGGCTTTATATTTTGATTGACAGATGTTCCATCGACTCTGTCATTATTAATCACTGAATGGCTCAGCGCCGCGTCTGCGGACAGACCTTCAGCGGCTGTGACGGGACGCGGGGTAGCGGTCCCGAGAAGCCGGTTTACGCCCCCCGCAGGTTCACCTTGCTAAAAATACTCCCCGATGAATAATGCAGCGCGCCGATAAAAAAAAACCACGCTAAACAATCTGTTACACGTGTTTCTCTTTACTACCTCGTGAAAGTGACTGAAGACATGGGTGGTGTGCGGGCCGTTCGCTTTCAGGGCAAACAGTTCACTTTTCAGAAGGACGGCTTCCTTTGTGATTGGAATCGTTAAAAAAAGGGAGAGGGACAGGGTCATTTTGTGGACACATCTTTGACAGGGCAGCTACGTTTTGGTCAGTCTGAAACCCAAATGCATGCCTAGGTGCGTGCTCACCTACACACACACACACACACACACACTTCACCAAAATCTGTATCTGACCACATTCATAAATGTTTTAGAGGTGTTGTGTAGACATTTCATGAAGAAATAATGCTTCTATAATATAGCACAGAAGTATCAGACAACCATCTACAGCCTGTCTGTCAAATTGATATGTGTCTTGTAATACTCTCTATCTGCATTTTCTCCAGTCAAACGGTGTGTGTTTGTGGGCTGTGTGTGGCTGTGTGTGTGTGTGTAGTTTTGTAAGTGAATGGGAAAGAGAGATATTATGAGTGTGAATATTTTTATTAGCCGAGAAGTGTGGAATAAAATGGAATGACTCTAGAATAGACAAAGATTTTAAATAAATAAATACCGGAGCAGAGGGATATAGGGATAGGAGTCTGTCAATCATTTAAACATGAGGATCCCCCCTGGAAAGAAGAAACACATCTGTTGTCGGAGTCTGCGATGTTTCTCGAGGAAGTTGTCCATGTTTGGTAAAAACTGTAGGGAGTGATGTCATCAGACGAGGGGCATTTCAGTTTTTTAAAGGGCTTTGATGTCCTGCTTCCTGGCAATCTGCCGAGGCATGGGGGGGGGGGGGAGAGGGGGGAACGGAGAGAAACGAGAGGGAGATAAATGGAGCTCCTCTGCAGTGCGAGGACAGGCAGAGAAGACTCCTGTCTCTGAGAGAGAGAGAGAGAGAGAGAGAGAGGGAGGGAGAGAGAGTGAGAGAACGCAGCGGAATCCCGTATCCTACTCCGGCTCCATGTTTTCCGGCGAGCCGGGCTCTGTGGAACTCATCGCCAGCCCGCTCCTTCCCCACTGCTGCAGTAGAGAATCTAACGCTCTCCTGCAAAGTGGTCCTGGGGAAAGCACAGCGTCCTGAGCTCTTTTTTTCTTTCTTCCTCTTTCTTTTTTCTTTCTTTCTTTCTTTCTTTCTTTATCCCTTTCTCTGTGTTCTGGGGGCTTGGATAAAAAGAAAAGAAAAGCAAGATCTGGCAGCAGACCCTGTTCATATTTACAGGAAGCCAGGAAGACAATCCTCTTTCATGATTATTTTGTGCTTTTCTGTCACTGCATGAGGAAAAGGCATCCCATGTAATCAGATGTCCCCATCATATAGACACCCTGCCAGGTAAGTGCATGGTGGATTATTTGATATATTACCTTTACAATTTGGATATGGCAGGTGAATGGCCAGAGTTGTTGCTTCACATTTTTCAGGCAACAAATTGTTCTTTGAATCCTCTATTGAGACTCTTGCTCCTTACTTGTGCTGCAACATTCTGACTGAAATGCGACTGGACAGGCAGTCAAGGTGCTTGAAGTTGTAGTTATCGAGCCTCAAAAGCTGCATCTGGCGTTGGCATCCTAAGGTCCTGATTTTGAGTGAAAACCCTGCCATGCAATGATTGAGGCATCTCACTGAGATTGCAGATACTTCTAGTTTCTCAAAAGGTAAAACTGAAAAGGCAGCAACCTGTGTTGTATCCACAGGCGTTGCAAACCCAAGAGGGATCAAAATGACAGTCACAACTTTAAGTGACTGAAGTAGGACCTGCATGCTAGGCAAGCTGGAGATGCTGTATGTTCATGTTCTTTAAATGCTACAGTATGCTACTGGCATCAGTTAACCTGAAAAAACCTTTGCAGATATCTCTCTACCTTGTTAGATTTTGTAGTGCCAGATATTTTTCAAATGTGGTAATTGAACAGTTGTGGAATAATGTTGCCTAGCAATATTCATATTCACAGTCCCCTGGATTAAGTAGGGAATGGACTCTCCCTTTTGAGTGGCAAACAGTGCAGCCCTCATCAACAGAGTGCAGACTGCAGTGGTCCAGCGTACTTCACAAAGTGTGAAATATCTGTCTCCTGTAATCTGTGTGTGTGTGTGCGCGCGTGCATGCGTGCACGTGCCTGTCAGTGTCTGGGTGAATGAGTGTGCTGATGGGACACATCTGTGCACATCTGGAGCTGGCTAAACTAAAAAAAAATGATTTTGTTCCCACACATACTCCGTCACATGCCCCTGAGCCCCTGCCGCCCTGGCGTGTCTGTCCCAGCGTGGAGGTGATGGAGATTGATGTCACTAACAAGCGGTCTATCTGGGTATCCCCCTGCACGTCTCCACCATCCCCATTAACTGAGGCTCAGGCACAGAAGCACAGCAGCATCGGAGTCAAAGCTCTGCATGCACTACATGCACTGCAGTGAAATTCTTTGGAGTGATATTGGCTATGTATTCCACTCCTAGAAGGAGCTCTAGACCTTTTGCTTACTTTCTTGTGCATGGACTAATGATCCAAGGACACACAGCTGGCCAAGAAATAGCTGAGCAGCCAAATGTCCAAATACCATTGCTCCCCTAAAATTGGGGGACTATATATAAAAAGTTGGATATTTCCTATACTGATAACCCAGTGTGGATGTGAATATTGCTCAAATTAAAGCTGACAGTCTGCACTTTAATCTCATATTCAGTGTTTCATTTTAAATCTGATGTGCTGGAGTACAGAGCCAAAACAACAGAAATTGCTTTAGTTTTCTTGAGTCTTACAGGCCTACACACTCAATCCTGCTCTTCTGATTCAATTTCTGTGGATGCATATTCTGGCCTGACTGTAATCTACCTTAGTCCGCTTTGGCGGACAAATAACATCAAATATGATTGCAAACAGTTTTGTGATTTCCTCAATCACCAGATTCACTGCAAAAGACATAAAGTTATTTATTATGGATATGACTTCTTCTCTGAGCCTGTTATTATTTAACAAATAATCAGGTCTGTTATCTTCAATCAGGAACAAAAACACAAAGGAAAATTCTACTACTAATAACATGAAAAGTACTTGCTCAGATATTACATTGGGGAGACATTACATAGGAGACTAAATCAACATTTGAAAGGCACATTTTAACATCCATATAAAGGAAGTGACTTGCTCATTCCCAACCTTTTATGTGAACAGAATTTGAATTGAATATTAAAAGCCAGTTACCATATTAGAGCATGTGTTGATGAGGGTGAGACTGGTGGGCTGTATGCTTGCAGTATTAACAATATTAGAAAATATCTTGTGACTGACTGATCTTAAACTTTTAACCATAAACTTTTCATCTAGGCCAGAAATCCATAATATTGGCTTTTTCATTTTGTCTGTGGTTCCAATTTCTTCTTTATTTAACCATGTGAGTGTTTGTATGTTCACATTTGCCATGTGCCACTGTAATTTTGCCACTGGCAAGATTTGAAACATTTTAGCAATTGCCATGGTACTGGACTACCACATGACCTACTCTGCTTTTGACCAGTCTGTTAAGGGTGGATAATTTTCCTCTCCTGACAGAAATGAAACTACGAATATAAACTAGCAAGACAGCATTGCTAGCCAATAACTAGAATGTTACATTGCATACAGTAGCTGGTCTTTGTACTGTATGCAATGTAACATTTTTGTTATCTTGATAGCTACTATTATTAATATAGCAGGCAGTTTGAGAGAGTTAGCCAGTCACCTATCAACATTTTTGATGCATTCAAAACATATTTGCTTTCAAGCTCCTCAATATTGTCTCCAATTTCTAATCATTATATATTTAGCAAAAGCAAAAATGGTCTACCTAAGTTTTTATGTTGACAGTTAATATACATCTACCAAGAAATAAAATGAAGCTAGGTAGCTAATGGCATTTTCAGGGTGTCTGACTATATGCAGTATTGGTAGCTAGGCAGCCACCTTGTGAGTATTTGTGTAGCTTAGGGAAATTGCGTTGCAATGTAGTACATAATCTACCTGGTTAGTAATGATCCTTGTGATATGTACATGAATAATTTATTTACAATAAACAGAATGATTTTAAAGCACTAAATATAAATATAAAGATGGTACAGTAGTGGTTTTTGCTCATTATTTTTCAAAACTGTTCTAGTGGTCCAAGGTGCATCCTATGCAGTGCTAATCTTGCAAAATAACCTTTGCTATGAATCATAGCTACTTTAGTGCTGCATATCATTGTGTAGGATTGTTAAAGTATACTATACTAAAGGCAGTGTCACACAGCTACATACATCCTATAAACAGTAGAGCATCTCACATGCAGATGCAATTTGTTTTGTAGTTTCATACATTAAACATTTCCCAGCTGTTTCTCAGTCTCATCCAGCATGTTTTTGATGATCGAGACTGGGAGCAAATTTGTCTCAAATTTGGATGAAATCTATTGTTGTGCCGAAGCACTACAACATGGCCAAACATGCACTGCATCTTCAGGACAGGCAGAAATCCAGTAGCACACACAAATGGTGGCTATTACAGGAGAAGCTGAAGTAGAGCCGTTTTCAAGCAAGGGACGGAGGTTTTTGTAAGTGCCCTTGAAAAAAGAAAAGGAAGTTACTGGGTAAAGAAAGCGTGTACTACAGGTGGGGAAATAGTGTGAAATATTGCTGAAGCTCTTTGTGAGTACTAGCAATGAGCGACTTTGTTAATTCAAAGCATTAAAATAGAGACCGCAATAAAAGACTCACACCAAGCTTTAAATAATAGCCAAGGGAACAGCATGCACCAGGTCTTCATTACCTTGTCATGCCTCAGGCATTTTTCATTCCAAGATGAGGGTGTGAACGCTTGCTTTAGATGAAAGCATGGCTCTTTTAAACTATGTAATTTTTTAAATAATAAAAATGGTTTCCTCTATTTAACCGTTATACACCTAAATCCTTCATTCTTGTATAATATACTACGATATTATTTCAAAAGTACAGGATAGCAGGAGTACAGGGGCTCATGCTATAATATATATAGCTTGTGACTATAGAAAATATCAGTTTGTATATTGATGGAACATCTGGAGACTGCAATCAACCATATTGTGTGTATGATATTGAGCTCTCAACCAGAAACGATTGAATTCAAATTACCCATTGGTTCAAGTGTGCTTGCATGTAGATCGATCCCTTACATTTATAAATTAACATCATTTGCAACAGCTTCATTAAAAAACAAACTTTCTAAATGATTTTTTTTATACCATCACAGAAATGTACAGTTGATTGAGAATGCTATCCAATGGTGTGAAAACAACTCAAGTTATTATTGTGCAGTATATTAGTACACATCAAGAGCAGGGCATTAAAGGGACGAAAGATAATGATCCTTTAAAGCAAAAAGACAAAAAAGAGACCATTGAGATTTTGTATCATTTTCCTTTCATGTTGTTTTTAGAGAAGGCACGGAGTTCCTCCTCCTTTAGTTGAGACATATTGGAAGAAACTGTACTTAATGTGCTCTTTCAGCATAATTTCACAAAAAAGGAATCTTAAGCATCTGCTTCTGTCCAATGATGAAAGTTAAACCATTTTGTGACTGGCTGTGGCACCTTTAATTTCAGTTACACCTTTGATAAATTTCTCTGTTAAATACAAAATGTAATTATAACTTTAGTACTATTTAGTTCCAGAATCTATGCCTATAGGTGTTGTATGTCAGTTGGCTCATGATTTTCGTATTAACAATGCCGAGACATCATGTTGCTTTGAGCTATATATTATGCGAGATAATTTTATGCCTAAACGACATCTGCACAATGGTTACATTGGTGTTTCATAACAGTTGTTTGAGTAAATTACATGTGTAAAATGCCTAATGATGTTATAGCTAATAAATTAAGTCTGTAGACTGTACGTTCTTGATACTTCCTGGATTTAATCAAAATTTAACCTGAACCTTTACTTATTATTAAATGCGAGTGTTAGTTTTTAACTAACGTCACAGTTTTGAAATTTCAGCAGTAATCACCAAAAATGAGAAGAGCCCTACAACATCTTATTGGGTCAGTCAGCATAATTACTTTCTGCCATCTAATGCTTTCGATGTACTTACAGTACACCTTCCCTTGCTGGGCTCTGGGTTTGCATTGCGGAGGAGAAGAAATTTTACAAACTTTACCTCTTGAAGCACTGACCCGATTTTGACAGCAATTAGCCTCTCCCTACCCTTAATCACCACATCATTTATTTCAGATGGAGATTTACATTGTCTTTTCTCTATGAATGTTTCCCTTCTCTGCATGACTTTATGGGGGGGGGGCAAAATGAGTTATATCATAAATTTGAGCTTGTTCCACAAGAAGATCAATCACTGATCCCTGTGCAGTTCAAACTGTCACCTTCTTCTTAGCTTTAATCCAGGAGGGACTTTTACTTTGGGCATGAATATTTTATGGGCGAGCAGTATAACAATATTGATAGGCTGTCAGAAATGTACATGCTTGTATTAGAATTCTAGCTGTAGGTCTGCTCCTTGGCTTGTTAAGATATCAGGTTGGCCTTTTTATGAAAAATATGAGCCTGTATGCATGTGACAGCCTGTATTTTAAATACTAAAGAAAACCTCATTTGTTTTCTACATTTTTGAAAAATTTAATTCCCATTACCGATTACTTAATGTAATGAGAATGTAACCTATCTCATCCTCATTCATGCTCATACACATTCACTCTCACGTCTCAAGTATTTTAAACACATGCATAAAATCAAAACAAAGAAGCGCATGCACATGCAAGCACAGCCATACAAACATGTATAATTTTAGATGTGTGCACACAGGTGCACGCGCACGCGTACACGAACACGTACACACACACAATGCAGCTTGCACTGAAGGCAATATTGAGTTTTTTGTTTTTTTTTAACAGAGTAGTGCCATCACGGACACTAAATAGCTGTGGTGGCTGACATGTCTCTGAGCGAAATGTGTCAAAATAACAAACTGTCTTTACAAAAGCAAGAAGACCCCAAGGCCTATTGCGAGTTGTGCCTTTGACTTTTAGTGCAACACACAGAGGGCCGGCTTTTTAGAGGTTTACAAAATAAGAGCAGCTGCAACCGGCACAGTGGGGAAAAGCACTTGTCACTGAAGCTGTTTTACCGCTGGTGAATTATGCAAAACCCTTACCAATCCTGTTGGAGATGACAAGCTAGCCGGCTATTTAACAAATACCACTGTCAGGATTAAAAGAGGGGGAGTACCCATGAACACAGCTGAAGTTAATAGAGGAAAAAAGTCAACCAAGTAGCCTGTAGTGCATATTTGCATATTCTGTCTTTTGCTAGCTCACAAATTCTGGCCACCAAACTTGCCATATCAGTGGTTGCTGGGAATTAATCATGCTTACACATACACACACACACGCATGCACAAACACGCTCACACACACAAACACAAACATACGCACACGCACACACACACAACACACACTAATTCATGGTCAACACTATGCAATGAAAATTAAAATATATGGTAATAAAAGGTGATAGACAGATTGTGGCTGTGCAGTAGCTGCATGCTGCTCTTGTCAGGGAGAATCTCTTCTGAATCTCTGATAGCGTTGGCTGTGTGATGTTGGTGCTGACAGCTGCCCTTCGCCTCTCACTTCTGCAGGGATTAGGCCTGAGCTAACCAGTCCATCTTTCGGCCTCTCTTAATGGCTAGTCCCAACTGTACCCTCTCCCCTCGGCCTTACTGATTGGCCTGAATTCTGCACTCTGTCATTTGCCACACCTGTCTTTAAATCTTTTAAGCTTGACCTCCCTCTTATTGGATGAACTAAAGCCCACCCTACACTTTGCCCCTCCCACCCTTGGTTCTGCCCCTGTGTTTGTAAGAAGTTTGTTGTTAGTTTTATAATAAAACGCAAACTATATATATACCTCAGGAACCTGACTATAACAATAATGGTGGCAAGCCACAGTTGGGGCCTCTTAGGCTTATTTTATTTCTAAACTTTGTGCAGTTGTGGCCACCAGCAAAAAAGCCAAATCTTTACAAAGAGAATAAGCCTTCTTATGCAGCAAGGACTGCCTTAGTGTTTAAAAGTGTATGTATTACCAAAATTGTTTTTTATTTTAGCATTAAATAAAATATTTAACAGATTAACAGATTTTTTCTTTTAATATGAGAATGTGAGTGGCAGGGGTGGAACTAGGGGGCAGGAAATAATAAGACCTAAGATCATTGTAAAATGTTTACCTGTAAGCCATACCTGTTTCTTTTAATTTTGAATTTGCAATTTGCATGCTTAAACTAAGGGTTTAGAAGGAGTTTCATATAACAAAAGAAATCACATGGGTACTTCCCATCTGTGTCCATCTATGCCTGGATGGCGATACGGACAGTTCTCAAGCATAGTGAACTGATGAATGAATGAATGAATGAATGAGTGAATGAATGAATGAATGAATGAATGAATGAATGAATGAATGAACGAATGAACGAACAAACAAATGGCCACTCAGCCGTGCTTTAAACCGTGGAAATGTTCTTGACACAAGTTAAGTCAAGGTGGTCAGTAATGCATTCAGTAAAGAGATCAAGGTGGTCAGTAATGCATTCTGTTCATGTAAGAACTAAAATAAAATAATAAAAAAACACCCTGGTTGTGTTTCATTGTTGTCCTCGGGCATTCTGCTGAGGTTTAAATTCTTTTGCTCTTTTGCAATGCATCGTGGGCTACCCTCCCTTCCTGTTTCCATGGAGACACAGGAGCCATAGCCTCTATCTCTAGCATCCCCCCCCCCCCACTCCATAATGCTCCAAACACTGTCACTTCTTTGGACTCACCAGATCACTGCGTCTGTCTGTGGGCGTGAGGGGGTGTGTTTATTAGCGTGTGCGGGAAAGACAGTGAGAGGAATAGACCCAGAGTGTAAACACGGGCAGAGCCGAGGAACGGTTCAACGATGTAGCCCGTTTGCCTTTAACGGTTCTGTACTTAACGTTTGTTTTTCTCCCGGGCACTCCCACTCACTAACATCTGTCCCCCTTTTTCAGCCAAGACTGCAAGATCTTAGCATCTGTCAGATTTGTCAACATTCTGAATAATTAACTGACACATATTTTTTTAGCTACTTTGAAAAGAAAAAAAGAGCTTCCAGCAGACAATAATGTGCTAATAATTCTGCATTGGATAGATGACACAAGCGTACTGAAGAGGTTTTTTGGCCGTATTTTTCACTGGTTTCATTGGGTAGGAGGGAAAAAGCATCTGAATCATTTAGTGAGTCACAGTTTAGTTTCTGCTTCAGCACAATGTGGTAAAAATGCATTAAGGCTTTAAACTTTTGTTACAAATGTGTATGATTGTTTCATTTGGTTTTGACAAGTGTAAATGAAGCAATTATTATTTGTATCTGCAATGACAATAGCACAATAGGTGCTCACTTCGGCCAACCAGCCCATTTTAGCTGATGACACCTGTGCTGGCTTCCAAACTTTTACTTTTTCCTCTTCTTCCTCTTAATAATAATAATAATAATAATAATAATAATAATAATAATAATTTCATTTGTGCAGTGAAAGGGGGGTAACTCACATCAACAAGCATTGCATTGTTGTTAACCTCTTCAGGTAATGACTGCGGTTATACAGATGGAAAACAGTTTGTTAGGGGCTGTTTTTCTTAACAAGAGGGTTGTATGTTTCTGTAACTTTGCACACAGAGCCTAGCCTGAATGAGAACAGGGATATGTGAATGGGATAATGTGAAAAATATGAGCTGTTTCTGCTGCGGGATCCTTAAGGGATAATGTCCATTCATTTAAGGTTCACTGGGCACCCAGAAAATTCCACAGCAATTCCACAGCAATGCAGTACACCTTTGATGCACCCGTATAATGATCAGACTGTGGTCAGTTAGTCTAAAGCCATTCATCTGTCCAGGAATTGTGTATGCTTTCAGTCCAGTAGCTGATTTGCCCTTGAGCAGTGAACACATGAATCCTGAATTGCCCCACAGTATCAAACAGGAGAATTTTAAACCAGGTAAATTGACCTTGCTGTAAGCATCTGTTATGCCATCGGACCATGTAGTGGAATCATTTCTCTTCTGCCGGTTAGCCAATGAGGCCGTCGGTCCGCCCCTGTGCATCACAGCCAAACGTCGGCGGCCATCATGGGAAAACACAGATGCTCCGCCTTCTGCTGTGTTCTGTACAAGAATTCAATATCCTCCAGGTGATTGGTGTAATGAAGGGCAGCCTGAGAGGCCTAGCTGTTGCTGTTGCCCAGCCACTGGAACATCTCTGAGTTCTACAGGCTAACCAGATGGTCAGCTCCTGTGTTCCTCCCATCCTTTCTAATCATCCTAACACTGGATGTTCTAGTTGGTGACAGGAGCGTCAGTCCCATATTACATTACAGAACATCTAGGGGTTTGCAACTTGCCCATGCTCCTTCATGAATATTCATTGGAATAATCAAGCTGAAATGTTTTGGCTTGAGTGACAGGGAGATTTTATGTTAAGAATATGGAGCTGAGTATCTGATGAGTCAATCGAGTTTGGTTATAACCCAACTCAGCTGGAAGCACAGCTGGGATCTCTAATTCGGTAGGGGGCCATGTCAGAAGAAAGTGAATTAAAGGGGAAATATCAGAGTGCAGGACTGAGCTAAAGAAGAAGATGGTCAGTAAAGAAGGTCAGGAACTCCAGACACAGGAAAGAGAAGAGATGCATTCGTTTAAACTGAGCTCACTATCACTGGAATGACCACTGTTCACGTTCATTTACTGTATACATTAAATTCTTAAGAGAAAGCGAATTAATGAATAATATATGTATTGAAATACTTTCAAATGAACTACAATTGTTTAGAGGAAAAACAGCTTAAATAAGGGCATATTCTGTGCTGGATTTTTTGTCTCCTATAATGGAAGGCTGTATATGAAATTTGTCTGTTTACACTGCGTGACTGTTGAGTAATACATTGACAGAATTAGCTCCAGTCCAAGTTGATGGAGGCATAAGATTGCTTGTACTGTGAACTCTGTATAAACCCCCTGTTATGCCTCACCATTTACTGAAAGGAACAGTAAAATAATGACTCTGTGTTTCCCTCCAATGAAATACTTTGATGTCTAAGCCCTCCTTAACCTTTCTAACCAGTGAGAATTCCAAGGCCTTCCAGGTGAAGTGTGTCAGTCTATGGGAACCAGTGTGGACCCAGACAGCAAAGGAAAAGATCTGCAATCTCAAACTTCACACAGTTATGTACAAGACTACATTATAATAAATGCACCTTCAGCTCACTGTGGTACCTGAAATTCTCAAGTACCTGATAATGGTTTTTACCTCACTGTCTTAACTCAAGCAATCTGCAGACTGAACATTTGTCTTTCAATTCCCCCATACCCTCAATCGCAAAGAAAGTTGTACTCTATGAATCGTGTGTCAATTTTAAATGGTGATACTTATCCCTTTGGTATGTACCAGCAGACCGGTGTGTCCATTCTTAGCTTTGACAAATCCAGGCAATTTTTATACTAGAACATTCTGAATGATGATGTGACACTCCCTGCTCATGTTAACGGCTAGTGACTAATACAATTGGTACAAAAATTGATTTTGGGTTCTTTTTCCCCCACTGTGAAAGAGCAATTGACAAATTCTAGCAGTAGCGCATGGCAGTGATGAATTGAGGCATGTCCAATTCAATTTCAGTAATTTTGTGACTGGAGACTGTAGCTGTACAAGAGGTTGGTTTAAGAGGAATAGATTACCTGAGGGTATGGTGGTTTGGCTTTATTTTGGCCAATCAGATATATGAATCAATAGTCATAGTTTCGTCATGTCTGTTTTGTCATGTCTGATATACTTGTCCAGAAGATACCACATTCACATTTATATACTTCTTCAGGCAAATTATGTTGTCAAGATAGCCTGTTATTTAGAGGTGGTTAAGATGTGATGTTAGTTGTTTAATTTGTGTATTTTCATCAGAGCAGGTATTAAGCCGAATGCTTTGATTTATTATTAGTAATTTCTTTCTATTTTATTACAAATTGTAGTGCTTAAGCTTGTTTATAGACTGTCCTACTTTTTGAATTTACCAAACTATTTAAGTGTCACAGTACATATTCTCCAGTTCAATTATGTTTCGCATTTGTGATGCTCTGCAAGCAGCTCGGCATAGCTGTCAACCGAACCCATAAAAACCCAAAGTAGCTTTTGCAATTATGCCTTATCAATATCGAGCTGTAATGCAGACGAGCATTAAAGTGAAACAAATCACTTTTCATGATAAGAAATCAAAATGCTATCAGAATTAGACAAAAAGCTATGCCTCAGCACTAAAGAATAAAATCAGGAAAAATACTGTGTTTGTGTGGCAGAGCACTCTGTCCCAATACACTGTGCAGGGGAATTTGTGCATTGCTATTTCTCTTTTTCTATTAGTTTTTGTTAAGTTTTAATACCACTGGTGTAAGCATCATTTGTCCTTATTAGAATCGGGGGTCTGTTTTCATGAATATTTGCATTCGCAAAAACTTCAGAGATGTAGGGGTATCACATATACAAATATGTAAAATAACGCATTCCTTGCATGCACACAACATGCTTGCCTTTTGCATATCCATGTGTGTTTGCATCTGTAGGTATGACTCCAGACATGCTGAGCTAAGCCGAAGAATGTTTTATTATTGAGTCTTTTGCTAGCCAACAGAGAATTGAGGTTAAGCTCAATTTTGTTTTACCATGCCAGACATGTTTGGGATTTCACTAGTGGGGTCACATGACATCTGGAATGGAGTATACCAAGCCTGTGTACCTATTCATGCTGTATGCGTGGAGGGAGATGGACTGAATGTACAGGATAGAAATAAAATCCATTTCGGTCTATCAAACATGACAAGGGAAATTCAAGCCAAGGTGGGGCTTGTGCAAAATACGTAGTTGCACAGTATATTGTTCATCATGTTAAATAATGAAAAAGAGTATTTGTATTGGTTTTTGTAAAAACCACCTGCCATGATTGGATAATCACCTTTAGGGGTGGGGACCACTGAACATATAAGAGACCTGTTTTTGCTCTATTGGTAGGAGGCCCTGCCAAAGAGTATGGTGTTATGCTTCTCTCAACAGCAGTGAAACAAAAAGAATAACTGGAAAAATGTAATCTTCCTTCATGTACATCTGGAGTATGTACTTTTCTTTATTATTGTTCTTATTTATTTATTTTCTTGCTTTTTATTTTATTTTTCTCCTTAGTGAATCCAAAGTGTACTTTATTTATGTATATGTGTATGCAAAGCAAAGCCCTGTTTTCCTGCCCAATCCCAACTGTGGACTTTTTTTCCCCCATTGACTGGAACTGACAGTGTGGCATAATTCCTATATATTATTTGATATAAAGAATCTGTTTGAAAAGGGTGAGTTGTGGTGAAATAAAAAAAGTCATATATGCAAAGAAAGAAAAATATATGGTTACTCTGCATTATGAACACAAATACATTTCTGCTGGATAACGGATCACTGAAAAGGAGATGTATGTTTAGAAAGCAGATTTTGAAAACAGCGAAAACCCAATTGCCATTGAGAGTAGCCTATTTATAGATAAGTTAACTGCAATTCAAGTATCAATTCCGATGAAAGAATCTGACTTCTTTAAATTGATGTAAGTTACCATAGAAACATTTCAGTTTAACAACCTTCATGCCCTATGCGTTAATATCTTCGAGGTTAGGTTCTCTCTTTCTTCTCTCAAAATCCATCAAACAGTCATGTTTGATTGCTTGTCTATCCAATGTACTAAAACTTTACAGGTTTGCATTATTTAAGCCACTACAGACAGCACAAGGTTCATGTGTTTGAGCTAAGAGCTGGTCTGGGTGAGTTCAAATGCAAATTAATTGTTTAACACCAAATTACACAACAGTATGTGACCAAAAGTATCTGGACACCCCTTGGTTTGAGGCTGTTTTTCATGGTTTGGGCTAGGCCTCTTAGTTCCAGAGAAGGCAAATCTTAATGCAATGACATTCTAGGCGATTCTGTTCTTCCAACTTCATGCTGACAGCGAGGCACACAGTGAGGTCCATGGTTTTGAAATAGTTTTGTCAAGATCAGTGTGAAAGAACTTGACTGGCCTGCACAGAGCCCTGACCTCAACCCCATCTAGCACCTTTGGGATCAGTTGGAAAGCCAGCTGTGAGCCAGGCCTAATTGCCGGACCTCACAATCAGTGCCCGACCTCACAAATGCTCTTCTGGCTGAATGGAAACAAATCCCTGCAGCAATGCTCCAACATCTAGTGTAAAGCCATCCCAGAAGAGTGGAGGTTGTTATAGCAGCAAGGAGTAGAATAACTCTATATTAATGCCATTATTTTGGATGAGATGTTGGATGTCAGGTGTCCACATACTTTTGGACATGTAGTGCACCACACCAAATTTTACATGCTTTCTATTACACAGCCCAACCTGTATTGACGTGAAAATATGCAAACAAATACGCCGTTTGTCCAATACAGAAAACAAAATGCCCTTTGTGTACGCATAAGTCTCAGACAACAGTGAACATAAATAGGATTAATCAATGGTATGATATCATGAATGTGCTGTTAATGATATTCTTATTGCTTTCACTATGTAGTTATGAGAAACACAACATTGCAACACTGGTGTCATGCCTAATGAAGACATGTAATGCATAATCATAATTAAAATGAGAAAGAGAATTAGACTGGAGGGGTGTGCAATGTTCTTTTGCTTTGTTTGAGCAAATAAATTACTAAGAAAGCAGAATCAATGAAATATTTCAGTGTGAACAGTAAACTGCAAAGATAATGAACTGAAGAGTTACTGAAATAACTCTGCTTGCCAGCACTGGTCATTTTAGTCAGCTTATGGGATACAGTAATGAATAACACTTTATCTTCTTATTCGAGATCTTCATTGCACCACAGTACGTGGCTGATAGCTTTGGCAGCTAGTTCCACCTTTTTCTATACTTTAGCCTCAGTGACTGGTACAGACATCTGGAAATAGGCACAGAAAAATGTAGAGCACAACTCTGATTTATGGAAATTAATCTCTGACAGAATATGTAAAAAAAAAAAAAGTCATTTGCCCTTAGAATAAATCACTGTTATTCTCCAGCTTTACCTGTGCCAACAAAGTAGGATGTTGTCTTCGACTCTTGACCAAAAATGACCAGGTCCAATTAACTTCTTATCCTCCAGGACACAAAAAGAGGGAAGTCAGAATCTGAGAATAATTTAGTAAATATAATTCATAATCCTACAGTCCTACCCATAAATACAAGTCCTATCAAAAAACCCTATATACATTGCTATATAAGTATATAATGTCTAATAAGACTATCTATCAGTAAGTAGATTGATAGATTGAGGTACACAGTACTTACATTTACTTATGTAACTTTAATGTAAGTGAGAAGAACTTGGCCATATTATATATAATATGTGAGTTCACAACGGTAATTCCAGTGTAAGCATCTTTCATTCTAAGTCGTATTAAGTGCATGACATGTAATGAATGCTTGGATAACACTAGCACTAATAACTGAATTATACTTCCTGATAAATGTGTTTTTGTCTTACAGAACAGCATGGACACATTTGTAAATATGATGTTCAGGTGGAGTCTGTGGTTTCCAAATTGAGAAACCCCACACAAGGTGGCAATCATTACTGTTGCTCATCTTAAACAGCATATACTCCCATGTTGACAATGCATTTTGTTGAGCTTTCTTCATTTTGCCACCTTAATGCTTAATAAACACACCATCTGCAGCGCTTTCTTTGCAATGTGTAATAGAGCTATGGATAATGTTCAAGCTTTTACAGCTTAACTGTATTTTAAAGCACTGCCAGTGATTGAAAATTGATGCACTGAAATAGAATAAGCATTTGTTTAAGCATGGTAGGCTGCGATTGTTTTTCTCATCACACAAAATGTAGGTCCCGATTGGTCTGGATTCATTTTTAGGGGCTGATAAAAGAAAGAAGCCTTTGGGTACTGAGGCAAAAGTGCCACACCCATGTTAAACGTCTTTACCTCGGTTATCTTATGCTTATCAGCATCTCAGTAATGATTTACCTCTGCCTTCCCCTTATCCGTATCTCAGTATTTATCTTCTGGCTTTTGAAAATCATTAAAACAACAATGGGGCAAACTAAAAGAGCAAGACCGGGCTAATCATTAAACTTAATTAACTCCTGACGGTTAACCTAATACGGCAGATCAATTTGAAGAAAAGAAATTCATGGCATTCTGTTGAGGGCGACAATATTCAGTGACAGGTTTATTATTCACACTATTTTTGCCATATCTTAATTAATCAAAAGCTGCAATTTAGGTGTGGTGATGAATGCACTCCTACCCAGTCGTGGTCAGTGAAAAACTTTGAGACATTTTAATACTTGGGCAACACTTTAGAATATCATGTGGTTATTACTGCTTAATAAAGCACTAATGATGGCCTTATACTTCTGGGAAAAGTACACTGTTGGTTTTGTAACCGACATGAAAAAGTATTTGTAAATGTGATATTTAAGAGGATGCTAGGGTTTCCACATTGGGAAATCCATTCAACATTATAAGCAGTACTATGTTCAATATACTTTCAGTATAATAGATTGGAAAATAGTATGTGGTTGGACAGATTATACAGATACCATATAATGGATTGGATCATAAGATTGTCATAGCAGAGCAGTTTTCTTACCAATGCACTGCACTGCTTTACCTCGAGCATCACTGAACAAATCCTCTCAATGCCAGGATATTCTTGTTTTCATTCACAAAATCTTCTGGCCTGGTAGTCTATTTCTCAGCAGTTGTGACAGGGAGCAGTCCCCTGGCAGAGAGCAGGCTTTCTATATGTGCTTAAGGGCCAATTTAGGGCCTCAGAGATGAGCCCTCTGACTAGAGAAGTTAGCGGGGGCGCTGTGCCGGAAATCACTGCGCGTAAGTCATGCTGGCAAGCTTACACTGTCCCTTGAATAATGTAGCGGTATGGGAAATACTTTCAAGGTCAAACCGCCAATGCCTTTCTGTCCCTTCAATTCTCATTATGCGTTCTCCACTTTCGCTTTCATAAATCTCGCTAAAGTCTGCCGTTGATCGTCTCATATGGGTTTAGGTCCTCTCCCACACACACACGCACACACACACACACACACTTCACCTGGGATCAGTCTGCCGTGGGTCTTCCGTGGCAGCTGCCAGCTGCATGCTGGGAAATAAAAGGGAGAGCTATTAAGCCAGGCGGGTAGGGAAAGGAACCCACTGAGCAGCACGTCTGTATCAGTGAGGCTGTCTGCCTAATGTGAACCATGCTCCGGTATGGTGTGCGAGTTCACAGTTATCAGAGCATTAAACGACAATGCATTACCATCGCTAGAGCCCGGAGCTCACATGGATTTTCTCATCTCAAGGTCTTGTGGCTTAGGACCCCCACCTATAGTGCGGAATATCCAACAGCAACACTCACTGCAAGCATTAATGCGATGTACTGGGTACTTAACCCTCTAGTATGGTACATGATGTCATTATATCATACACACACACACACACACACACATATATATGTGTGTGTGTGTCTATAGTTGCAATAAAAGGTTTGTGAACCCTTTTAAATGACCAGACCTGAAATATGGTCTCATCTTTATCTGAGTCATACAATAGATGAACACAATGTAATGTAATTGTCTAGAATGCTGTATGCTGTAGCATTAAGATTTGCCTTCACTGGAACTAAGGGGCCTTGGTCAAACCAAGGAAGGTTCTCCATGGGTGAATTCCTTGCCTTTTTTTAGTTTTTTATTTTAGGATTTGGCTTTAGATGTCAGGTTCTCATCTTAAAAGTAAAGTAACGCTAGTACAGTGTCATCCTCAATCCCCTTGTCTAATTGGTTGGAAGAACAGGCATTGACCCTTTTCACTAGAGAATTAGCAATAGCACAACTACAAATCCAATTTTACAAGTTTGCAAATCTTTTGCTCAAGGTACACTGAAAAATTAGGTAATTTGGTGCAGAAGTCAAGAGGTTGATTTGAGAGGCTGTAATTACTGAGTCGTCTTTGCTCTAGTTGATTTGAGAGATTGTAATTACTGAGTTGTCTGTGCTCTAGTTGTACACGTTTGAAAGTGTTCTTACGTGTTTTCTCACATTCATTTGCACATTCATTTGTGAATCCATTCTGCATATTTGTGAGACCATTTTCAGATTTGTGAATCCATTCTACAGATTTGTGAAACCATTCACAGATATGTGAATCCATTCTACAGATTTGGGAAATCATTTCCAGATTTGTAAATCCATTCTACTGATTTGTGAAGCCTTTTACAGATGAGTAAATCTATTCTACATATTTGTGACTTTTGCTACATAACATAACATAACATAATGACGTGAACAGACCATTCAGCCCAACAATGCTTACCATTTTCCCTACTAAATTGTACCTAGTGCTCCGATTAGTACCTCAGACTAAACTGTAGACTGTACTGTCTGTCTTTCATTATATGGGCTCATGGACACTGATGTTAGAAAGTGCAAGAGATTCTTGCAGATCCATAGCTGTTACCTTTGGGTTCTTTGCACCTCCTTGCTGATTTTACGACATGCTCTTGCTGTGATCCTAGCTGGACTCCCACTCCTTAGGCGAGTAGGAGTGGTGCTGCATTTTTTTCTCCATTTGTACACAGTCTGTCTGACTGTAGACTGAAGGAGGCCCAAGTCTTTGAAAATGCTATTATTATTCTACTTGTTCCAAACATATCTGTTTTTAAAGTCAGAGAGACATAACTTCTCTATAATAAATATTTATCATATGTGTGTGTGTGTGTGTGTGTGTGTGTGTATTTTCCTAGACTATTGTATTTATACTTTTAAAATTAGCCAACGCAGTTTTTACGTAGGGCTTGTTACACATTTGCTATGGTAGCCAATAAACATTTCTTGAATAGGGTAGAATTACACCATTTAAATTGCATACCATTTGAGCCTTTGGAAAACAGTTCTCTATATCTGGACTGAACTTGATTATTTATTGCTGGCTAGCTAGCTATGATGGCTGGATAACTAGTTAGTTAAACAAATATTTTTAACAATAAGTGGTCCAGCAGTTTACGGAAATACCAATGATGTTAATTAAGGTCAAGGGTCAGCTAATCCTCACCTAGTGTCTATGTCGGCTAAATGTAATAATGATTCTAGGTCTGTTCGCAGGCACACTCATTTCTCAGTTTCTGTAATGTTAGTTACAATGTTGTCTCCTAACCAACAGCTATAGCTGATTAATTTCTTTTGAAGCAACTCTGAGCATTTGTTACTATTAAATAAATCACGTTTTTCCTGACATTTAGTTGGGTGAAATGCAAATTCAGTCTCAGGCACCAAGGCTAAATACTGTAGGTCAGGGGGAAACTCATACTGTTACCATCAAACTCGATCATACTGTAACCCAGGAAAAACAAGCCTGTTAGCAAAAACTAAATAGTACATAGTTGTTCCAGTTTACCGATGACCCCATGGCACCCCTTCATGAAGGTCGGCCTCTGTCCTGGGAACTCTTGCTTTACAGTAGTTAAACCACAGGTCAATGTTAGACTAACATGGAACAATGACTGAAAATGGCAACATGCTTGGGATACTTTCAGATGATTGCTGTCAGTAAGGTGAAAGGTCAATAGGCTCAGGTTCCTTCCCAGAATGCACCTAATGTTGAAAGTTACTTGCACTCCACTGCACTCTTTTATTCACTCCAGCCATACTGCAATTTAAAAAGTTCCGAAAGTAGTGTTTTCCAGGAACATTCATACCTTAAAAATAGCACTGGGGATTTAAATTCTGTTTATGTTTGTGAGATGTGTGTCTAATATCTTGTTTCGCCAGCCTGCATATCAGTCAGAAATTGAGGCTGGGACTGGATTTAATCAGCCCGTTGACTCACTGGCTAATCAGACATGAGAAATCTCATTGCGGTTACGTTTCCTGTTTATTCTGCGGCGCGGCTGTCGGCGCTACCCAAATGTCAATGCTGCCTTTTCCGCCTCCGTGACATACCGCGGGCTTTGTTCGAGACATCCGATTTGCTCGCAAATTAGTTCGGCTCTGTTTGTTCAACTAGTTATTTTTGAACATCGTCGGCACGCGCACGTTTTGCGTTAATTTCACATCACGACAGACACAAATTTTCTTCGCCGGTGGTTTGCATCATTCGGGTTGACAAATGGCTCTGGATTCCATGAAGTCCGCTGTCATCAGTTTGGCTGGCTTTCCGGCTGTTGTCTTAATGGATCTCTCCAGCCCGCCTCGGCTCTTGTAAATCATTGGACGGCGCGCTTCCAGGATTTGACGTGCAAGGTGCCCGGGTCCCCTGCCAATAACGAACTTTCTGAGATGTGATCCCGCGAGCCGCTGCCATGATGCACGTCTCCGCCTCTCATCACACACCGGCTAACCCCTTCTGCTCTGCCTGCACCAGCTGCGTGTGAAGTGCACTCCTCTGAGTCGATGACTGAGAAGCCCAGCTGGGAGACTCAAGTGCGTGCTTGTCACTGCTCTGCAGAAATAATAACAGAAGAAGTTGTAGCAATGGGGTGAGCTTACAAATACAAACGGACATTCTAATGTGTGAGCAATGAAATGGAACAAGAAATCATGGTTAAAACTGTACTTACCAGTTTCCAGTTCGCCACAGTGACAAATCTGACCTTGATGGTGATGTGCCTACATGAAAGGGAAAGAAAAATCTTCTTGTGAAAGTATGAATATGTAAATGTATTTGTATAATATTCGTAATTGCTGAAAAGCAGCTGACAGACTCTGATGCAAGATGACTCATAGATTTTATAGGCATATATATATATATATATATATATAATTTTTTTAACAGAGTAACACAGTACATTATTTAGTGTTGATTGCGTCCCCTCTGTGCTCTTGCTACTCCTGCTCTCACTGTCAGGTCGACACACAACAGCCCGTTTGGCACTGTAAGGCAGTCGATCACGTTTTTGTGTCCTGTGAATGTGACCGGAGACATTCAGCCATTTTATCCTGTCTCAGCCTCGGCCTTCCTCAGTTCACCTCTGACAAACCGGAGGGAAAAGAACATGCTGCATTCTCAAGTGTGCACTCCCGTGCCTACAGTTCTAAACTGTAATTGCCTCATTTAGGTTTAAATAACGCCTTCAGGTTAAAAATAGAGGTGCATAAATCAAAATGATTCTGCAAATAACACCATTTTTCACCTGACAAAGTGTGCCAAAACATCTTCAGTTAAAAAAGCTTATATAAATGTAGTAACTGAATTTTTATCTAGAAACTTCAATTTAACCTACAAGGGTGATATAATAATAATAATAATAATAATACTAATAATAATAATAATAATAATGTATTAACCGATTATAATAATCCTAGCAATAATAAGGCTTTATTATGCATAATGCATTCATCTTCCTTGCCACTACACTGCTCTGATGCCTGAGTGCACATTATGCTGCGAGCTATCAGAGTCAAACATGTCACCCTAATTTGATGGATCGAGGATGGTTTCCCCATACTGCATCACGGCTGTTTACACACGGTTTGGCAGGAGCTCCTTACAAGTGTTAACAAGCTCTTATTACTCAAAACATTTTGGTTACAAGGTCATCACTGTAGCCTCTTTTTTCTGCGTCTCACCATATGGGTGCCTGGTTAAATTGAGACCAAACGCTAATGCAGGAATGCCCGTTCTTGTCACAAGTGAAATTAGCGCACTAAACCTAGCAGGTAATTAAAGTCAATAGCAGTGAAGGATATTAAAAATGATGGAACAGTGCAAATTCTTTCAGTCTCTCCTGTTGGGTGAGACATGGTGCGACAGCATTAGTAAAAGCTGGCTGTAATCTCAGACCTGTATAAACCAATGGACAACCTGGCCCTGAGCGATGCTTGGCTCCCATTGGGCAGAACTAGGAGGGTGTGGCTGGAGTTCATGGATCACTGCACACGGGCAGCGAAGGATTGTATGTGACACTCCAGTGCAGAAGGAACAACATTAAAGAAGCACACGCACGCACACACATACCACAGTTCTCTGAAGGGCTTGCAACCAGCAGAACTTGCTGTGTGGGTTGTGTTGGTGATTGTCTAATTGCTGATTTTCCTTCTCATCCTCCTCTTCAGTATACTGTTTGACCTTCAATGCTAAATGAAATAGAACCTATAGTGTCGCGTAACTGCGGCGTATTACCCAACATTTGCAAAAATGATATGAAGGAATTCATCAAAGATATTTTCTTATTTACATGAGGTAGACCCCACAGACCCTTCAACCCCTCTGCTCGCACGTTTTCACGACAGCCGCATTAGCGAATCGCCCGCGCAGCGCGGATGGCGGTTGTGCTTGTTCCGCAGGCCCTGCTCCCCGGTGTGCGCTCTCTCTCCTCTGGACGGCTACATTTTTAACAGCTGTTCCGAGTCGTTCCGCCGCATTTCTTGTCCACCCAACAGTTTGTTAAGCTTCTTTTCTCTCTCTCCCTCTGCAATTGACTGAAGTGCTCCCCCTAATCTGCGCTTTACAGCCCAAACAGGGCCGTTCTGCAGTCGGTTGCTAAGTTACAAAGGGAAGGAGCCATCTCCCCGGATTTCGCTCGCTCACGTTCCGCAGCCTGTTATTAACCGTCACAGAAATCCCGGGCGCGCTCGCCGTCGCCATGCGAACAAAAGTGATCTCGACTCGGACGGACGGGGTTTTATTCAATCGCGCCGTGCGAGCGTCGGCATTTAGACGGCCTTGTTTTCCGCAGGCGTGCAAAACCGTCGGGTGTAAATGCAGTGCTAACATGGGAAGAGCATGTTGTGCCATCACCTTGCTACGCGTGTGTAATTATGGAATTACTCATTGCAAAATGTTCAGTATTAATTCAACACTCTGAAAGCACATTTTACTCAGGTAATCCCTTTTTGAGTTATTTAACCTCCAGTAGAGTTGGATTTGAACCAAACCATGTGCTGGACTGCATTCAATCAACATTTATACAATTACATATGAAATAACAATTGTAATGAAATTCAAGAGCTGTTTTTTTCACAAACATATTTTAGCAAATTCCAAAATGTCTTTAAAAATGTGATTTTGATGATAGAGGTAGCACTTCTGCATACTGATTGCAGGCCCCTGTATAGCCTGTACCCCCTAACAGTTGTTTCAATTAATAGACACAGTACTACCGGCCTCTTTGAGGGGACGTTGGCATTGGTATGTCACAAGGTTCTGGATGATCAAGCCTTTTCCACAATGAACTGCAAGGCGCCCCCGTTCCTCACAAACGCACAGACCCGCCACTCTCTGGAAACGCTTGCGTTCCGACAGCTTGTCCGCCAGCCAAAGAGAAGAGAGAAGCAGGTGTTGATGGCGGCAGTTAGTTAGCGTTTGGAGGACAGGAATGATCACAGCGGTGGCAGCGATGCAAATGGGCCTGACGCTCAGTCCAAAACGCGAACGCGCTGATTGGCCGACAGTTCATCAGGTGAACAGAATGGCCGCTGTCCAGGCTCGTGAGCATTGATTGGACTGCTCACTGGGGTGAGGGATGTGGGGGCGGGTCTTTGTTTTACAATCAGAATAATCATAGATAATTTTATTCATGCAGTATTGGAGTGCAATGACACAGGAGGCTGTAGCAGTTCTAATTAAGAACGAGCGACTAATGAGCTAAGTGTGCCAGCCGGACACATAGTCATCCTGGTGTCTATTCCAGGCTAACTAATTGATAACTGCCACCGCCAGTAAAAACAAGTTATTAACAAGCAGTAATAAAGAGGGAAATGAATAATTACTGTGCTGAATACATGAATATAATGAAAGAATTACAGATATTGAACACAGACGAAACACGGAAACCTTACATGCGTGTAATTAGACGAGGGGGAAAAGTGTATGTGTGTGTGTGTGTGTGTGTTTGTGTGTACAGGTCCGGTCCTACTTACAATATCTAGATCTGCAACAAGTTCAGCAACATGTCAGCATTCTTTTAAATGAGACACAAGTAATAAAAAAATGCAAATGTATGTCACCACCTGAGTGTCTTATTTATCACTGAATGACTAAATGGCACACTCTGTTCTGCCTCATACATGCATACAATTATATGATTATAATTACAACTACGACATGCACACAACTCTGAGGCAATTTGCAGGCTAAAATTATCTTGGTTATTCATAGCCACTGCTTAATGTAGAAGATTGTAACAAATAACTTTTCACTAAGATATTGCATGGTTCATAAAATGACGTCAAAGTGTTATGCATAATGATGATAGCAATTTCAAATAGAAAAGCTAATAGTTCATGGCAGCCATGTTTTTTAACATACTGTGTAACACCACTGTAAAATGTGGAAACTGACAAAATTCCTCCTGGTATTGCTGATTAGTTGATTGGCTTATAGCTGTCTGTGTATTTAAGGCCACCATTGTATGTGGAATATGTCTTTGGGCCTACCTTAGAAGGTGAAGTTCAGTGTGCGCTGTGTTAGGCCTGTCAACCTGAACATTGAGCTTGAAGCGTATAGTGTGCTGGGGAAAAGAACAAGCACGAAACCGCCCAGACCCACGGCGCAACTTGGCAAACTATATTTTTTGGTTGATTTTACGCGCTCATATTTCGCAGTTGGTTCTCTCAGAATTCTGACTGATAGGCAGGTCAATGTTTTCACTGGAGACTTGGTTCAACCCTGCCTTATAACTTCAAAGTCCCAGGTCATTTGTGAATGGTTTAAATGGATTTTGAAAATAGACACTTCATGCTACAATCATGATAACGGCAATGACTGTGCTGTGAAGTTTAGGTAGCAAACAACAAGGCTGAATCCTTTTGACGTAGTTTACATAGAAACTATACACTCAGATCGCCTAGTTTCACTCACTGTGGCCAAGCGGAATCGATAACGTTTCAGAAAATATATAACTTTAAAAGACGTAATTCAATCTTCTACTGGGAGTTTTGCCGTTTATTGAGGGTGTGACAGAAAATTTCGGTGCCGCTGACTATCGAATGTTTTTCACATTTACCGTTCAATTGAGGAAGTACCATTCACAGTACATTTTTATGGGTTAGTGCTGTCAGATTGTGCTAGATACTTTACATTAACCTTGTACGGCAATCAATAAAGGCTAACAGCACAGTACCACTTACTTCTTGTCACTTCTACCACCATTGTAATGAACTAAAAAAAGGCTACAAACGACCTTTTCTATGAGAAATGTGTTGTCGAGCTCAGGCGCATACACTGCTGGCGACATTCTAAAGCTCCGTTTTTCCTTCCGTACTATATAGCTAGCTAGCTATGGCACGTCCTCACCTCTGTAACGTCATTTGTTGTCCTCCGTGTGTCCATACATTTGTATCGGTGGTTGTAGCTGTGTGTGCATGCAGGATAGCATCCGTACGCGCAAACTAGGTTAACTAAGGTAGGCAATCCGTATGCGCTAACTGGGTTAGCGTGACGCCTTTATCTGTCTGCATCTCCCGAAATCACCACTTCGAACGGCACAACATTTTTTAAGCACAGCTTTATGGCCAATGTTACTTTAGGTAACCCTAACGTGTTTGCGTTTCGCCTACTCATGCTAAATGAAGCACCACGTGCGCATGCGTCCCGTTTAGCCTACTCCTACTAAACGAAGCACCACCTGCGCATGCGTCCTACTAAACGTCCCTCTCAGATCATCTGTGAGTTAGGGTGAGTGACCACACTTTGCCATGCATAGTCCACGGCGCCAGTTCCTGCGCGCCGTGGGAGAAAGGGCTGGTCTGTTAAGGGGGAAGAAGCAGACGCTCTTCCCTGTCCAGTTCGTTTGGAGTGCATGGTTGAATGTGCGGTTGAAGTAGGTTTATCTGCTTTATGGTCCCCTCTGTGGCCTGGTGTTAAAGGTCAAGTTGCCTGCGGTCACACTGAAGTTAAGTGTCGCGATTATGCTCAATGGCCAATGCCGAAGAATATATTACAGTAAGCAAAACAGCCCTTGCGCCAGGTGTATACACATTGACAGTCTGTGTCTGCTTTGTGTGTGTGTGCGTGTGTAAAATTATTATGTGAGCATGCATGTGTGTCTATTTTAGTTTGTGTGCAAGTTAGAATTTTACATTACGTGCATGTGCGAGTGTAATTGTGCGAGGGTGTGCGTGTGTGTCTATGAGTGTGTGCGCTTTTGTGTGTGCGCGGGCCTGTGTGAGCATACATGAGTGAGCGGGTCGGACTGCTCACTGATAGATGTTCCAATAAGACGTAAGAGCACCGGGGCGTGAAGGAGGTTATTAATAACAGCTTTGTCTACACTTCCTGCTTTGAAGCTAACTTTTGAATGAGCTCAATATTCTCTATGACACATTCGGCCTGTGTGCACCGTTCCCCTTGAGGTGACAAACGCAACCATTGGAGAGTCCCATAAATCCGGGGCAGACCCTGGGAGTTGATGGCAAATAGATATGAGGCTTTATGGGCCCCCAGCTGCTATGGTTTCTGGGGGAGGGGCTTGTAAATGGACAAATGAGGGAGGCTACTTTACAGAGTGAGGATGTGATATGTGACACTGTGTCAGTTCTCCTAAATGGTGACCCCTGTGAACTCTCTTTTTCATGTTACAGTTCCACATGCACACACTCACACAAGCGCGTGCACACACACGCACGCATGCACAGACGCACTCACACATGCACACACATACACACACACACACAAACACACACCAGGAAAAGTACTGTAACCAAGCACACAAAAGCTCCACACAAACACAGACATGGGTAAACACAATCAAGCATGCACAAAGGTGTACACACATTTATAAATGCGCAATGACAGACGCATAGGCATGAACCCATGGAGACACACGTGCAGGGAAACATACAGACAC
The DNA here is from genome assembly GCF_018555375.3 of Anguilla rostrata. Taxonomy (NCBI): domain Eukaryota; kingdom Metazoa; phylum Chordata; class Actinopteri; order Anguilliformes; family Anguillidae; genus Anguilla; species Anguilla rostrata. The sequence continues at coordinate 27,413,509 of NC_057933.1, read as the reverse complement.
ACACACACACACACACACACACACACACACATATCGTAGCACTGCTTTCTGTAGCTTTACTCCCATTGAGATGCTCTTGTTTACACAGCCTTTCACTTTGTTTATTTGTTGTTTTTGAAAGATGCTGTAGCTGCATCAGCAGCTAAGCTAGACACTTCAGTGCAGTAATCTGATTTGCACTGACGTCCTGGACCCTGTATTCCAGAGTAGGTTCTGCTTAAATGCTCAGAGAACATTTTGCTAAAAAACCAAGCCCTGTGCTTTCATTGTCCCTTTACTACGCCACCCTTTACTATAGATGATTCTGGGATGGTTTTATTTGCTGTTTTGTTCTGACCTAAGGATGGCTGCTATTTTACTTAACACATCTCCCATTAACAAGTACTAACAGACATCATGAGGAACCTTGTTTTTTAAATACTTGCCCCCCCCCCCCCCCCCCCCCCCCCCAGTTTGAAAGTGCCTTGTGTTGCCCTTAGTCCACTGTTATACCAGGAGCGCTATGTCTGAATTCCACTGGCCTGCATTACATTGATTATTGTACCTTTGCTGATTTCACAATGATACGGGAAAGAGCTAGCACCAGTCAAGTGAGAGGATGACATTGTGACGTTGACACAAGTTTTGAGAACCTGACCTGTCATTGGGAGGAAGTACTGCAATTCCAAGGTGACCCTGTGGACCCATAGCTGACCCATAGCAGCCAAATGTGTCCCACCTCCACAGATTTTCAGCTGAGCAAGTGTTAAATAAGATCAATTGATGCATTTTTTGCATTGGCCTTTGCAGGTTATCAGACAAAACCTAAAACATTGTATTGAAGTTCAGCTGAGCGCAATGCTCATTGTTCATGTTCATGTGCATGAAAGACCGTGGCCAGGATTTCTTAGTTTCTCTCTTTATCTTTATTAAATTAAAGTTGCATTTAAAACAACTAGCTTTTTGAACCATTGTGACTCTTTATCAGACTTTATCAAGATGAATAGCCACAATTGTTCAGAACGCTACTTGTCTTTGGTGCTGAACAATTCACAGTGGTGGAGATGAAAGGTCTCCTTAGAGAAGTTGGATTTCCCAGGGAGAGAGAGTATCAGCCTGTAGTGTACCCTCCCCCCAACCCCATTCACTCAGTAGGAACAGATAATATAGGCTAACCAGATAATACACTCCATGGGCCTCATTCACAAAACTTTTCTTAAATTATTCTTATTTTTGTTCTTGAAAATATTCCAATGAAAAACCAATATGGAATTAACGTGCAAACATTTGTTTTTGTGCATATCCCAGATATATGAGATGATGAATGCTGACAGAGATAATTTTACGTGCAATCCTGTTCATGTGATTATCATAAGGAAACAGCCATGAACAAATACTGATAAGAAAAAAAAATGATGAATTCTGAAATGTCTTTGGAAACGTTCTTACACGTAGTTTACAATAAGTGTTGTACTCATGTTTTGTGAATGAGGCCCCATGTTTTTCTACTGTTTCTCCCATCCATTGATGTGGAAACATTTCAATCTGATGCATCTCCAGACGGGGGTGACCAAATGCGGCACGATTTCCATGGATGCTCAGAGGCACCGGAATTTTCCGTCGTTAGCAAAGAGGGAGAATGGAAGGAATGGAGCAGACCATCTGGTTGTCTATAAGAATATCTCTGACCGAGCTTCTCGGGTCAATAGGGCATCTGGGATCTGCATACGGCATCTTCAAAATTCTTCCGGCGCGGTAAATGCACTGCTCAGCTAGCGGGCTACACAGGCAGTGGCCGGGTATGTGCAGGTGTTAGCCTGTGCTCTGCTAAACCAAGGATGCAGCAGTGGAATGACAGGTCTGCATTTTAAATTGGAGGGAGATTGGGGAATGTGAAACTGAAAAAAAAAAATCAGTTATTGTGCAGAGCTCAGAAATGAAACACCTGGGCTTTGAGAACGATCACACTCCCTGACATAGCCCAGGGAAATAAACAGTGCTGTGGAAGTTCAGCCGCTGTTTGCCAGGGGTTTGCTGTGGCAGGCCGAATGAAAGTACCAAGGGAAAAGTATGTTCTGGAAAAAGTGAAGCCCTTTAAAATGATACGGTCTGTGAATTATATGACCCTCCCTCTACACTACAATAATCAGTAATATCAAATGTGGCTATTGTTTTCATAATATATGCATGCGATTATTTCTGATTATGAAAAATCAATAGTTCTTGTAGGATGCTATATAGCCGAGCAGGAGCAATAATTTGACTTGACACAATAAGACATTATCATGAGGGATCCTTTGTAAGTGGAGAGGCCACCGCGGTGCTGAAGTAGGTAGCCAGGGGACAGGCTAATCAGGTGAAAGCTGACATTGACCTCTTCAAGCGCCAGCTTTCTGTTCAGAAGAGCTCTGTGTGTGCGCACACATATTAGTGTGTGTGTGTGTGTGTGTGTGTGCGCGCGCATGCGTGCGTGTGTGTGTATGCATGTGTGTTTGCTGTCCATGCTTGTGCATGTGTATGTGTGTGCACCTGTGCGTGTCTGTGGTTGTGTGTGTGATTATGACATAATTTGGATGTGATGGTAGATATTTTCACTTCTTTTTGAATCTATGAACAATTTAACAACTATTTTTTAAAGGTAGAAGGTAGGACGTCAAGAGCATTTGGATACTGAGGACAGGAATTAATTCCAGGGTTGGCACATTGTAGCAATTTTGGGGTTTGTTTGCGACATTATGGATGTTGCAATACATTCTTCTGGATTCAACATGTGAAACGCAATGGCTGGGGCCACCCCCATAATCACCTTCTGCAGTGCAAGCATATCTGTTTGAGGCATCCACACATCTAAAACCATTACAGAGATGCTTGGAGGTGGCTGTGAAATCCTGTACAAAAAAAAAAAATGGCACTTGTTGCCTTTTTTCCTTTCCTGTTAAGGAAAAACATATGTGCCTTTGACTAATTACCTTACTGAATAGAACACCCTGTAGGTTAAAAACGAGGTGTGCATATCAAGGGAATTCAGTAATTTCATTTATAAAATAAAATAAAAATATTTTAGCATACTGCCTTCATCGGTGAAGTGGTAGTAAATGCAGTTATATGCCTAATAAAAACATCACCGCAGGTGTACAGGTCAATTAGAGTGCAATTGCAAATAAGTGCCTCTAGTTTTAGGTAGCCTATTAATGAGTACTTAACTCTGGGGAGGAAATCCAAAAGGTAATAAACATTTTGAATAGAAATGGATTGTGCACCTATTTCTCTTTCAGGTTTACATGAACATTCTTTACGTGGTATCATTAAAGATGAGGTGAAAGATAAACAAATAGTGACTCCGATGGCCAGTTCCTCCGTAATTAACCTGAATACCTCCGGCGATTTTTAAGCGTAGTGTGTAAAAAAACCTGCGTCAGCATGTAACGATTTCATTGGTGAACGAAGCACTGAATCTCGTGCCTGTTCTTTGCCTAAAAAGGCTGAGTACGGATGAATGTAGTTAGCGGTTACCTTAGTCACCCAAAATGAACTCCGAAAAGCCTCTAGGACCGTATAGATCAGCATTTGCGCCCTCCGGATCCACAGTGGCGTTCGCTCATGGAGCATCGGGAAGCTTATTTCGCTAAGGGAAATGTGATTTCCCCTGAGAGGAATTATACTGTATCACCGGTACCACTTAAGGTAAAGAACTGCTAATGGAAGACCGCCAAAATATTGAACCTATTCATTGAATGGGCTCCCCTGGTGTTTCACCTTCCTCGATTTGATCATGTGTTTGAACATTAACGCATCATCGGTGCCGCGGTACTACGCGTGGTCCTTTTCTTGTCAAGAAATTCGATTATGTTTTGAGTTTCAGTCCACAGCAGAGTACTCAAAAAGGCATGTTCTTGTTAATGAGATTTCTGATTTTACTGTGGTATTATAATTTAATCTGTCAGACTTTATTGCTGAAAAAAGCTAGATGGGCATTCAACAACGGTATAAAAAAACAACATTTATTTAAAAGGTACTGTGAGTTGATGCGTGCGCATAGCCAGACACTGCACTATGCAGCGTGAATGTTAATGAGACATTTCTACGTAGTTTGCAAGGTTCCATTTCTGTTCTGCCCAGTGGAGTGACAGCTGTATGTGCGTGCGCGCGTGCATCCATGCGCGCGCGTGTGTGTGCCTGTGGGCATTATCTAAACATCTGTGGAAGAGTTTTGCAGTTGCTTGAGAATGTGAGACATGAAATTTACATTCATAGTATTGGAGTGTAAAATATGTGTGTGATGTTTTACAGGTGCAATCGACTCAGGGCTGAGGCAAAATCTATGTATTTCTATGTTTTATTAAATGACAGTCAAAACCTACAAAATGAATACATTACTAATTAGTACATCAAGGCAGATAGTAGATAGGTGGCATCTGCCCTCTGAATGCATTTTTTCCACATCATTCAGACAGGGAGAAACAGAGAGGGTTGCAGATAAAAATGGGATCACAGTTCTTGTCCTGGATGTTGGTTGGTCAGTTAGCATTGCTTGATGTGCTGATATCCACAGTATAGCACAACTAAATAGGATCTTAATATATAATTTTAATATCATTACGCCTTCCACTAACACAAGCAACCTTGATATCGAAACAACCTAGAATACATTATAAAACTGAGAGACAACTCATTAAGCATTCCTGGTTAAATGTCTGCATCTTCAAAGTGGTCTGTTTAGTGTTTCACTCACTGGTGCATGTACTGTAGAAGAAAATAGTGGTGAGTGAATGAAAAGTTTGTCCTTCAAAGTGCTTTTCATGAGGATCTTTCTTGTTATTTTTATTAAGAGAGTAATTCTATACTGTAATGCCACATTTTGTCTTTGCTTGCCCTGAACCATTAGCATTGTATTAGCAACTGAAATTACAGTGGTCCTTTAATTACATTCTGTAAGAATGCTCGTCAATTTAGAAATGGGACTCTAGCTCCTTAGTGGCAAAATGAATTCAGCTTGCAAAAGTAAAAAAAAAAAAAGTTATATATGTCATCAATATTTTCTGTTTAAAATGTCCTAATCATACTTTTCTATAATGATCTGCGAGTGGATCCATTTTACAGAAGTGATATGGTACTCAGTCCCCTGTTATACCATGTGAATATACATGGTATAAAGTGGGTTCTCATTATATATCCCTTATATGGCATATCATGGCCAAAATTCTTATTCAAGATATTTCATGATTCAAATGGTCTAGATCTGGTTCCATCCATCCATCCATTATCTATACCCGCTTATCCTGAGCAGGGTTGCGGGGGGTGCTGGAGCCTATCCCAGCATTCATTGGGCAAGAGGCAGGAATACACCCTTGACAGGCCGCCAATCTATTGCAGGGCACACACACCATTCACTCACACACTCATACCTATGGGCAATTTAGGGTCACCAATCGGCCTACCTGCATGTCTTTGGAATGTGGGAGGAAACCAGAGCACCCAAAGGAAACCCACACGGACACGGGGAGAACATGCAAACTCCAGATCTGGTTCCATCTACATTAAAGCATTCAGTATGGTACATTCGGTGCAAGGAATAAGTGCAGCATATAGCAAGGCTAAAATAACAGTTCTGGACTTTTAAAATCAATGAAATCACAGACAAATCAGAGTCAATTACAGAGACAAACCAAGCAGTAGTGCAACATTAGATTCAAGGGAATGGTTATGCTTTCGAGCATTCGACATTTAGTGGGCTGTGTTTGCGGAGAAATAACCTGTCAGTTATATTATTGAAACTCATAGATTGAATCCCACCCACAGCAACGTGGCATGCCTTAACTCAATGCTTTTGGTCCCCGGAGTGGGAATTGGTGATCCAGGACCTAAATGGATGATTCTCTCTGCCTGTTAAAGAGAGAAATCACCATAATGCCATGTTCCTCTCAAGTTTGGGGTACGGAGAAGATAGATTCATGGCCCCACAAAAGAGAATTCATTAAGGGCCTTTGCTCTACTTTAAATACAAACACCCTGAAATGAATAATGAAGCCAATTTCCCGCCTCCTTGCCAGGAACAGGTGGGGACAGAGTTAATTAAACCAGTAAATTTCTACAGTGCTCAGCGCAGTTCCCAATCTCAAACCAACTCGTGATATGCACTCATTATGCTATCTGTCACAATGGAGAGGCGCCAGGAAATATAAATGACTTCTTAGCCGCGAAAAAGAGTCACAGACAAAACTGTAAAACCATCACAGGAAGCGCTGTTATACCTGAATTATACTATTATAATAATTTTGTTTTGAAATAAATGACATATATAAACGTACACAAACTACAGGAAATGAAAATGTATTCATTGAATTCATTACACATGAATTCAATTGAATGTCCAATTTATTTTATTTACCACATTAAATAATGTTTACTTTGATCAATTGCATATTGTTTTCAAAATCAGGTGTAAAACATAATTCCAATATTGAATTTTTAAAACACTCAGCATTAAAATTCATTGATGGATTGAAAAGTGATTCCTTAAGAAACCCAGTAGGTTGCTTATACTTATAGCTAAGAATGTAGTATAATTCATTTAGATGTTATTAAACATTTAAGAAAATACATTTTCCAGGTTGCAGTGCTAAAAAATACTGAAGAAAAACAATTGATGAATTACTTATTTTCATAAGGTTATATGGCATCCGACATCAGAGGTCGTATTTTAAACTGTATCCACACTGTTTGTGGTAGTTTTTGAAAGCTGTCCAAAAACTAGAAGGAATAACTGTGAAAATGGATGAAACTAATGTTCTACAGTATAATTGGGCCGAATTGTTTTCAATGTCATAGAATTAAATTACATATCCTGTAATTCCAGTTGAGGTGCAAATTTTACAGCACTGATCTGTTTTAAATTAAAATAGCAAATTCATGAATTGAACTAGAATAAATGTACAAATTTGGAATTGACCCTGAACTTGCCTGTGAACAACTGTGCAGTGATGAGCGTGGTTATCAAGTATTATTCCTTCATTTGTGTTCTAAGAAAAACATTAAATAAATAAATAAATAAAAAATAAACAGTACCCACGGGAAGTTCTTCTGCTGATACTGGGAAGTCGCTGCAAAAATATGAGGGAGTTGGGGAGTCAAAACTTGCAGTGGCTGTGTTTTCGAATTAATCTCCCAGAAGGCACGGTGGAATTGAAGGAACACGGCGGAACACAAGGCCTTATTAAGCCAACAAGCAACTCCTGGGCTGAATATCAATCATTCCCCGCTGTGCATGCCTGTAGGTACTGTACGGGCTCAGCTTTGTGTAAGTTCAGCTTCAGGTGTGTGCCTGTTGGTGAGATTGTAGCTCTCCATGGTGCTGAAGGCCTCCTGGGCTTTTGAGAGATGGCATGAACCTCAGAGAATAAAGGGATACAGCTGAAATAGATATTTACAGCTATTAGTCTGTAAAGGGACTATATTATGTATCTCTGTGTGGCTGACTGATTGATTTATTGACTGATTGGTCGGCTGACTGGCAAAACCACAGTGATGTCCTAAATGGCTCAAGTGTGGATGACCAGTTGTTGAAATATAATAGCTGCCTGTGGGTAAAGCAAATGCATATGAAAAGCAAGTTCAACAAGCCAAACTTGCATCCTGATTTAACACCAGAAATCTGGTGCAGACATAAATGATGCCTTTAAATGTTTGCATGTTAGAGTAATTACCTGCCATTGCAAAAATAATGCATTTGTTATGTGTAGGCATGTTATAGGAAACACTGGAAGACAAACACTTTGCATTTGAAATAACAAAATAAAGTAAAAAAAGAAAAAAGAGAGAGATGCCTGTATGTTAACATGCACACGTATATTGCAGTTCAATTCAATTACAAATAATGGAAACAGTTGTCTCAGCTTATTATGATGAATCACTGAAAATTATCACGTTTTATCGCACAATTAATCTGCAATTAGCAGGCTATTGCTTGTAGCTTCATCCTGTGCACTGCCTTCAAGAAGGCCTTGTCTAATAGTTTTGATGAAATCATCACACATATTTCATCAAAGGCCATTTTTCGAAAACGATGGACTTCACACCCCCAAGTCAGAACAATAAAGTACTAATGGGCGCTGTCTGGCTCAAATGGATCGGTGAAATGGTTATTTCTGTTTCCTTTTTGACATAAATCTTAACGTTGGCAGACCTTTTAAGTCACAGAGAACAGTTCAATAGTTCATACCCCCAAACACTGAAGGTGCTGCGGCCATTTTAATGAAAGGCATGGAAGCACATTAATGCATGTTCTTAATCCCCGTAACTAAATACAGTAAGTGCAAACAAATGCACAGCATTCGCAGGGTTTCTGTCTGAACAGGGGTTCGAAGCCCCCGCGCTGCAATGTCCGCGCGGTCGCTGACCCTCGTTCGCAGCTCTGGAGGTGAGCCTCCGGGAAGCCGACAGCTCGGTTAGCGCTGCCAATCACGCGACGAGCCCGAGGACAGGACTCCTCATGTCAAATCATCGAAGGTTCAGACCTTTTTTTTCTGGTGTTCACCACCTTTAAGCAAGGCTTTTAAACCCCGGTGTTGAGCCAACACGGCGCGGCTGCCAAGTGCCATCCTCTGTGGCAGATGGGGTCAGGGGGAGGTCAGATGTACTGCTAAATTGAGGGCAAAGTGCTGCCTGTGTCACCCGACAGGTTTTGTAGATAAATATTTCAAGATGGATACCCTTGACTTTCACCGAGGCATGGCTGCCGACCGTGTGGACGGATTTTAACAACATTTAAACAATAAGTTAAATGGTCCTGCTTATTCAGTGAAGCAGGTTAATCATTACATTAGGTAAATAAGGTTTGTGGTTTAATGAAACCAAGAGACTCTCGGGCTCTGAAAGAAGGAAGGAAGCATTATGAAGTTGGTTCCCTTTTAAAAACTACTCCTCACTTAGAAATAAATGTGCAACTTTTTAATTATTTCCATAACTGATAAGGTCATAGCTCTTTCAATGTCGTGGGAAGTGTGTAGCAATTAATCATTTTAACTTTAATTATTTGAATTTATTAATCACAAAACATTTATGACACATATGTGAACCTCCAATATATGTGGAATGCCATCAATTTACTTCAACTTGGTCTGTTGTATTCCACGGAACAGTATGGCAGTGTTTGTACATTGGGGTATAGAAAACATTCAACATTCAACAATTTTCTCATTAGCACTAATAGATCTAACAGTTGTTTTAATCTATATTTGTATTAATATTATAATATATAATAAATATACTAATAATGTACATAATCTGCTGTGTCAGGCTATTGTTGCTTTCATAATCAAAGTAAAATATGCCCCACTTTTGAGGATTACAGTACAGTTATTAAGCTTTAATAAGGCATTAATAACTGTATGAACAGCCCAGCTTTTGAAATTCTGCACAACAATTTATGATGATTAGAATTTTTTCTTGAGGGTCTGTGTCATATAGTACCTCCCACAGGTCCAATCTCAGTCTTTTGTGGTTCTCTTTTGGGAATGATTCCTCCAGCTGATGTTACTCATGGACATGATAATTCACACTGTTCTGCTGAGAATACACACATTTATATCGCAGGAAAACCCCGTGACATCCCTGCAGTTTGTAAATATTTGCAAATATTTCTGACTTGGTGTTCTCAGACTCCCTCACACAAATACATACAGAGCATTACTAAACAGACAGATTTTGCTTCGATTTAACTGAAAACCATGATTGGGGTCATGAATTGGAATTACAGGAATCTTTATGCAATTGCATTGAAACTGAGTTGGAATTTAAACATTCTGTATGTGTTTGAATTGAATTAGAATTTTGAAAATGGCAATATGTGTAATGGGAATTCAGCGGAAAATGAGAATTCAACTGGAATTTTATTTATGGAAATTAATCAGGAATAGTGAATTGGATTGAAATTTCATCTATGGAATTTAGTCCAACTTGGTACAATAAGTGTAATACAGAAGAAGAATACCAAAACAAACCTGCTCTCCATTTCCTTCGTCACCCTTGAGGACATGAACTAATGCCAGCCATTTAATCAAATAAATCTTATTATGAATGATACTTAATGGTTCAACTAATCGATAGTCATGTCTTGGATGCTCAAGTGCATTGGGTTGCTTAGTGTAAACGGTTGAATAAATATTGTTCTGGAGCCCCCTAGCAGTCTTGGTATTTGGTAAGTTTGTCCTCCAACCTAAATGCGATTTTGTCCAGTTTAAGTGTAGAACCCAGCCAGTATAAGAATTCATTATTAGATATTTAATGTTTTGCGACAATGAAATGAAATTAAATGGGAATGGAATGAAAGTATTATTATTAATTAGATCTTGTAGACTGTGGATGGCATAGGCCTCCCAGCTGAGCCAAATGAATGGTTTATTGTTGACTTTGTAAAATCAGGATCCATATTGGTTGATTCAGTGATAAAGTTGGTTTATTGGGGTGATTCTATTACTTCCAGTGATGCTTCAACTGGAGTTCCTAGTGCAGTAGTTGTTTGATTGACGTTGAAGTAAGCCATTGTCTTATTTGTGGTGATACCACCAGAAAATATTACTTTGGAAATCTAACCTTCCCTTGTTGGTTGGACTGCTTAGCCTGCTGAATGAGCAGTGTGCCTTTTAATCCCCCCATATCAACTTGGACAGGTGTTGGTGAAGGGTGTCAAACCATTTTTTTTTTGTAATTATTACTGGCGAAATGTTCCAAGTGCAATTTATTTTGCGTACTATCAACATTTTGACTGTATTTATTCTGCCCCACAGTGTTAATGGCATGTTGGGCCATTTTGTAATATTTGTTTTTATCTGTTGCATGATTCTCATTTGGTTGATGAATTGTGATTCATAAGACCAAGTATTTTATTTCCTTTTCTGACCATTGAATCTTGATCACAGGTATGTCTGATCTTCTGCATATGGGGTTCATGGGCATGCATTCTGATAAATTTCATTTTAATTTATAACCTGACAATTTCTAATATCAGTCTTTATTTTTGATAGATGGTATAGATTCTGGGATACATAGTATTTTGTCATCTGCATACATGGGTAGTTGGTATTCTTGATTGATGATTTTAATACTTGTGACGGAATCTGAGAATCTGATTCTGCAGGCTAGTGGTTCTATTGCCAGGTTAAACAGTAGTCGTGACAGGGAATAGCCCTATTTTGTGTCTCAATGTAGATTGAATGGATGAGAAATTATGCCATTTGTAGATATATATGCTTGTGGATTGGTATTTGAAATATTCATCCAATTTAATGAATTTTGGTCCTTCCATTCCATGTGAAGTCAGTGTAGGTGTTATTACTTTCAGAGTAATTCATTCAGAGTTAGTTTTGGTGTAAAGAAAGCAATGAAACAAAAAGTAAAGTCTTTCATTTATCACCATAACAGTGCAATATAGGTTATTTTTATTTGATTCAATTAATCAATTGAGGTAAAATGGAGGTGGACTTGTGCTGGAATTTAATTTGTGGACATGACCCCAAATGGGCTTAAAGCCGTAAATATGAGGTGTGAAAAATATATGGGTAATTTACAATTCTGATTTGAGTTTTGGATTGTGTGTGCAAATTATACTGAATCCTCCTTCTTGTCATGAATGCTGTATTTTAAACATGAAAATAATTGACAGCGTAGAATGCTGAGAGAACAACGGCCTCACCTCGGACAGGATATAATTCTTTAATTTCCACACTATGCTATGGTTGTTTTGTTTGCAAAGGCTATGATAGGATTAGGGTCATAATGAGGAACACTTAATCTTTGCCAAACAAACTGAATGAATACTTAGATAAACTGATACCAGATGACTCCATGTTCCATGGGTGGTCTCAAAAGCAGGGTCAGGATTAAGATTTCCTGAACCATCACCATGAAAAACCTTGCTTCTATGTACAAAAGAATGATACCTGATTAAAGTTTGTAAATTATATTTTAAAAATTGGTTGGCTTCCACCTGAACGGTTGCCTTTTTATATAATTAGATTTAATTTTTTTATTTTTCAAATAAATGTTTTTTTATGAAAACTATTTTAAAAATCTGCAATAGGTACATCAATTGTAAAAAAAGAATCTGTTTTGTATACTCACTTACAAAAATAGAATCTACTGAAAATATTTTATGAAGATACTGTAACACCTCATAATATGAGCAAAATACAAATTATTGCCACTTTCAGATAAAAGATTTCACTGCTGCAAAATATAAAGAGTTTATATATTCACAGGGAACTGCTGATCATTCCATTTCTGTACATTTTATGCTTGTATTTCATGTAATAACATCTTTGTGTAAATATGGTGCATGTGGTTGCAATATGCTACTCTATTTGGTTTCAATTTTGACCTGCATTAGCAATTTATTTGATAAAAACGTTCTTTGTAAATAAAGTGCATTGCAGTGGAATCAAAAGATATGAATAGTTATGGACTGACTGAGCGGGTATGAAACCGGAAGGAGAATATGCAACTATGCCTTATCAAGCTCCATATTGTCATTGGTGCAGAGATATCTCAGAGGTTTTGCTGTATTATAATTATTGTGGTGATGGTATTGGTAATGAAATTTGCATAGAGGAGAGATTCTACTGATCTGTGATAGTACCGGTGAGAAAAATGTGCAGTAACAAACTCTTGCCTCTTGTCTCCTCTGGTTCTTGTTTGTAGAGTCACAGTGCACACTGTGTGGTGAACCTGAAGGTGAGTTTGCAGGGTTTTTTTACGTTCTGCTTTTGCCATCATTCATGCTTGGGCAGATGGGGGAGGTTTATGTATTTTTTTGCTCTTTCCATTCTCCCGGAGTCCTCTGTCATCCATTCGTGTCATGAGTGGGCGGGGCCCTGTGGGTGGGGCGGTACACATTTACCCCATCAAATGAAAAGCTTTTCCCCTGCCGGAGCCCCTGAGCCCCGCCCTCGCCCTCTTTCCCGGCTCATCCCAGACGGGAGAAACCACCGGCGGTCGCTAACGCCATCGCCGTCCCTCATTCCGCTAAAGACCTGCATGTCTCACGCCGCGGCAGTCTGCTCCGCGTCCCCCGGTTCACCGCTCTCCGTGAAAGTGCAATCCTTTTTCAGTTCATCTTTTTACCTCACGCTTACCTTTCAAATGGGCCTGGGCGGTTAACTCCATCACATGTGAACATAAAGCACCAGGTTCATGTGTCATCTGCGTTCGTTGTGTTCGATGAATGCGATGCTAGCGATGGATGTGATGTAATGGGCCTGCTTTTCTATAACTGCTGCTGAGCCTTTTTCCATCGCAAATGTCTCCTCATGCAGTGAGGAATGAGTTGCTGGTGTGAGGTGGGTTACTGAGGATTCAGGCTCTCAGTCATTCAACTATAGCCATGAATTACAAGGACACTTTACCCTTTACATTACTTGGATCATAAAATCGATGGGTCAAGTAAGAACAGCATATTAAGGCCTATTATGTGACAGTATGGACCTATTATCCTCATGTCTGATATAGTTGGCAATTCCAGTTTCTACATGTCGGATATACTGTACGCGGTCATGTGTTTGCGCTTGATGTTTTAATGTGCTGCTTATTTGCTTTCCGTGTGTTTAGACTGAGATCTTCTTGTTGTGCTCGGGGCTTAATTAGATCTGACAACCAGCTCTATAACAGAGAGTCACATGTTTTTTCGGAGATGTTATGAGTCAGTAGAATGTTGGTGTGTTGGTGACAGAAAAAGGCACGTCGGAGGGTTTACATTCCAATTTCATACTGGCAGAATCTGACCCAGGCAACCATCAGATGTGACTCAAAGCAGATTTGGATAATCCACATCTGATTGCGTGTGTTCAGTTATCAAATGTAGCATGTATTTTTTTTGCAAGGAAACTAATATGTGTTGCACAAAAAGGAGAGTATAAACTGGGTCTGTGTAGCATGCAGTGTTCCATGACAGCTGTGGAGGTAAAAAAAATAGAGGCAGGAAGTTTTGCCGTTTGCCTGCTCATTTCTCTTTACCAGTTTTTATTTGTTTTGTTAAATCACAGTTAAACCGTGAAGTAGCAGAATAGCCAGTTGGCAGGTAATTCTCCCTCTCTTAATTGCATCTTGAGCTAGTGTTTCTTTGTGTTATTTAACAAAACTGTGCAGCGTTTGCACAGATACACTGATTATATTTGCTGACCACATGGGTTCATTCTTTATCATTTTCTGTGCAAGGGCTGCACACAGCACATCAAGTTCAGAGTAGTTTTTTCTTCTAGTCACAACATTTCTGCATAGCAATTAACAAACAATGTACCGTATAAGAAGTGTTATATTCAGGATTTGTTTTGTGGAGGCTTCGTCTTTGTCTGCTTTTAGAATTAAGAGTTTTGTTTTAAGAATCCATCCATCAATTATCTATACCCGCTTATCCTGGGCAGGGCCGCGGGCGGTGCAGGAGGCTATCCCAGTGCGCATTGGGTGAGGGCCCCCAATCTATCGCAGGGCACACACACCATTCTCTCACACACTCATACTGTACCTATGGGCAATTTAGAGTCTCCAATTAGTCTGCCTGCATGTCTTTGGATTGTGGGGAAACCAGAGTACCCAGAGGAAACATAAGCACTGGAATGAGAAAGAATAAAAAATCTACTCATAAGAGGGTACGGAGTATTTATGCAGTTGGCAGTCTTACTAAATGCAGGAAACAACATACCTAGGCTGGTCTCAAGGTCAGATTTTAATTTATTTTCCCCTATTTGAAGCTCACCATCTGCCATGGTAGCATTGTGTGGCAAGTGTTACACCGCATAGCTGGGAGGAGATTAATTTCATTCTGGAATATTACAAAGGAATGCCAGAGCACCACCAGGTTTCAGCCACTTAAATGTAAAGTTTTCTGGAAAATTCTTAGTTCAAAGTCTGTAGAGCGCTATCTTGTTCCTTATTTAATTTTTTCCAAAATGATCAAGTTTACTCTGGTAGCGTCTGTAACCTTCCTTGTACTATAAAGGTAAAAGTGAGAGGAGAGGGTCACATGCAAATGAGGCCAGCTCTTCATCAAGCCAAAAATTCCTTTCCTTTTTACGATGCTTTAAAAAAAAAAAAATATTCACTGAATTTATGCTTTTGAGAGCCAAGAAGATCATAAAGTGCCAGACTGTGCCCGCAGTCACAAGATCTGCATTATAATTCAGTGAGAGGGAGAGAGAGAAGGACGGGCAGAGAGGGAGGGGGTGAGGGAGTGAGCGTGGGAAGATACAAGGAGCCCAATTTCCTCAAGGTCATCTCAGTGCATGCGCAGATGGTGATGCAAGAACGCATGAGTCCTCCCCATGTACGTGAAAAGCACTGATCAAGTGAACAGCGCAGCAAGGCCCTGTGAATAGGTAGCCCTATAAATGTGAGGGAGGTTTGGTTTCGGCATAGCCAGTCGGATTGGCCGCGTTCTCTCCATTAATGGCTGTGCATCATATCGTCACATACATTGATGGCACCTCAAAAAAGCCTCCTCTGCCTTGCTAACTAACAACCATTGCCAGCTAGCTAATGATCAAACTGTTGAGGTGAAATAATCAAGAGAGCTATAGTTAGCTGGGTAGCTAGGTATGGAAAGCTAAGACAGTTTGCCAGAAAGGAGGAATACCAGATTTTGAATATAACATTTGCAAGATACTGTAGCTAATTTTGTAGGTAGTTAGTATGAAGCATAGCATAGGCACCAGTAGATCATCTAGCTAGCAAGTCAGCTAGCGTATTTTATTAGCACGCACTGCCAGCCCCAGCTTCCCTAACATTTTCAGCCAAATTTTTTTTTCTGCTAGCAGCACCACATTTTTACTTAAGGCTATAACATTCTAAAATATACATTTTAAAAAAGAAAAAAGATCAGGTGGTGCATTCTATAGGCGAGCTGACTGTCAACCCATATGCATCTTCCCACCTGGGGGCCAATCCTTTCTCTAGGTCTAACTCTCTCTCCTTTCCCCTTGTATGAGTAAAGTAAAAAAAGTATGGTCAGTGTTGTTTTCAACAAAAAGGTTTTTAGATCCCAATTGTCAGGTGACTGAAAACATAGGGACTTTGGATAAGAGCAGGATGAAGGTGTGAAGCAAAATGGCAATGAGTGCGTTGATGACATCTGACATCAAATACTGTCGATGAAAATGAAGAATTTCTAGATTTTTACTTGTCTTGGGTGTTATAAGCGTCAGGGTTTATTTATGCATGAATGTAAATGGCATCTGCTGCACAAGAAGTTCCCTCACAGGAAAATAAAGTTATTTCAATTGAATTTGAAAACTACCATAAATTGGTACTGCAATTTCAATGGGTGGGAAAAAGAATCCATTTAAAAGAGGTAAGGTTCAGCGGGAAAATTCTACTACAGACGATCATTCATTGGCAGAATGTGAAGCAAGAATGGGAGAAGCTCCTTTAGCTGGGGACCTTGGTGTTTAGCACACACTGTAAAACCCGACGAGTTAGTTCAACTCAAACCGTTTGAGGAAACCGATTGCCTTAAACCATTTTAGTTTATTAACTCAAACAATTTAAGCATGAAAAATTATTTGATTTGCATACAAGTAACTCAAGTATTTATTGTTAAGGTAACTTGGGTAAATAATAATAGTACCAATTCTATTCAGTTCATTGAACTTAAAACTAAGAAGTATTTTACACTCATATGTAGCATTTCTCCAAACTTATTAAAAATGTGTTAATAGAATTTATCTGAATTAAGTAAGACTAACTTAAATGGATCTTCTTTACACAAATGTTACCACTTAAGTTTCATTTACTCAGTTTTCTTCCACAAACGCAAATTATTACATTCTAGTTGTGACAACTTAAAACTTTGTTGTAGCTACTCAATTCATTTGAGGAAACCTTTTAAGTTGGATTAAAACAATATAAACACATGCCTGACACAACTTAAACAATTTATTTAGTTGAATGATGAACACTCATAACTGAATACATAACATTTCAACATAAAACATTTCAATGTTCACAGCTCTCGAAATAGTTTACTCCTCTCCACTTACTTTTGTTTTTCCTGTGCGCTGTGGGCTATGCATGGCAAATTGTGGTCACTCACTCACTCACTCACGGACGAGCTGAGAGGGACGTTTGGTGGGACGCATGCGCAGGTGGTGCTTTGTTTAGTAGGACGCATGCGCAGGTGCATCTCCCAAAATCACTGCTTTGAACAGCACAACATTTTTAGGCACAGCTTTATCGCCTAACGTTACCTTAGCTAACCCTAACGTGTTAGCATTTCGCCTACTTTAGTTGACCTACTTAGCACGTACCACCGATACAGATGTATGGATACACGGAGGACAAATAACGTTACAGAGGTGAGGAAATGCCATAGCTAGCTAGCTATACAGTTAGCCAAGTTTTACTCATGACACTTTGTACAGCTGCGCCATGGGTCTGCATGGTTTCGTGCTTGTTCTTTAACCTATTAATGAAGTTTTCACAAAAAACACCCCTTCAAAGTTGAAACTTAAAAGTTCAGTAGACTTCACCCTCACATTATCATCCGTATTGCAGCCTCTGATCTAAGTCAATCAAATTGACATAAAACAATGTGTATGCATATTCAACAGGAACCCAAATGGGTCTATGATCTGTTATGACATTTTACTCACCAGCTTAAGTAAATATTTTGGACACTGATGACAGAGACCACAGATCCTAATCCTCAAACAGACTTAAGCCCAGTTCATCTTTTACCACTCACTTATAAAAACACTTAAAAATGAAAAAAACTACACATAAAAAATGACTTCACACTATAATAAAATAATTATAAAATGCATAGTCAAATTTCCCATATACATGTGCACACTTTTTGTGGTACATGGCCTTACATAAACTATTATGTAAAAATTTAATTCAAAAAGCTGCTTTAATTGCTAATTGAACTATAGTAATGATGCCAATGATGCTAGTAAGACCTTCTGAAGCAGACGACTGGTGGTTGTTCCTGGAGTCTATCCCAGTGTGCATTGGGCAAGAGGCAGGAATACACCAATCTATTACCAATTTATCACACACACCATTCACTCACACACAGTGTGTAATAAATTAAGCCAGGTAGAAGACATATTGGAGAAAAAGAATTTATTTGTACAAAGGGTTATAAACATTAAAACAATCATTGGTTACAGAAAGATGTTGGTTCTGTCTAAAGCTTTAAAACAAAGTGAATGCTACTTTAGGAGAAAAAATGATTGGAATAGGTGCGAAAAAGCTAAATACAAAGTGCAACAAGTCTTATGAGTTTATTTTTCAAGAATTTAAATACAGCTGATACAAGCCCACATAGTAAAAGTTTGAAACAAAAGGTATAAAAGATGCCTCATTTTAATATTTCATGCTACACAGTGAATGCAACAAAAATACTTTTGTAGAAGAATGAGTGAGATGTAAAATGCCTACTAGTTCCAAGTTACACAGATTCTGTGAAGGCTTTTGTCCAGAGAAAATGGCTGCTGCTGTTGCTCCCTGCAGAAGCTAAAATGATATGCTAAGTGCGGACATCGAGAACAGGCAAGCAAGAGGGCAGGGCACACCCCTGTACAGCCCACCGCCCTTGTCACAGCTCTATTGCAATATAGCAACAAGAATCCTGCTAGGCTAATAACAGACATTTCCAGTGAGACCATTCAAGCCATAACAGTTGGGGGCTTTGTCAACCAGAAAACTGCAGAGCATGAGAGTTCCAGTGTTAGCAGCAGATACCCAGCTTTAAAATAAATAAGGAAAGACCTTTTCTTAAAAAAATAACAAATTCAAAATCCCTAAATTCACATTGTGTTCTTTATATTACATTGAGGTGTCTACGAGGAGCTTTACTATTTATTTATTTATTTATTTGGAATGTACTCACTCTCTTGAAAATTAAAATAAATGCTTATACTTTTGAACCCTTTGAGATTCATGTAGCATTTTTTTTTTCCTGATGATGAGATTTTCAAAAAATGGCTGAGAGTTGACCTGAAAACAGTTCAAGCTTGCAAGGCCATACGGTTAATCAGACATTACAAAAACCTCCACACACTATGGGACGCCATTTAGGGAAAAATATTCCATATTGTGTACAAATATTTTGGTTGCTTGGCATATATATTGGTTTGATGTGCGCATGTATTGGTTTTTCATTGACTCATCTGTTGGTTTGTCAATTACGTCTACATTGGTCTGTCATTTATGTATATTGGTTTGATATACGTATGTATGAATTAATAATTAGTACATATATTGGTTTGTTGCTTACATATATTTTGGTTTGACGTAGATACTTGCATATTGGTTTGTTATTTACGCATTTATTGGTTTGATTTGTGCAAATATTGTTTTGTCATTGTTGCTTTTATATTGGTTTGTTATTTACACATCTGTTGGTTTATACATGTCATTGTCATGTATACTGGTTTGCTTCACATTTATATTGGTTTGCTACACGCATGTATTTGTTAGTCATTCACGCATATATTGGTTTCCTATTTAGACATATATTATTTTGTTTGTTGTGTTTATTGGTTGGCTTCACTTTCATATTGCATTAATATAGGCATGTATTGGTTAGTCATTTGCGCATATATTGGTTTTTAATTTATGCATCTATTGGTTCGATTATGATGTATATTGGTTTGATGTATATGACATTTATTGGTTTATTTATTGGTTTTATTTACATTGAAATGCATTTGGTTAAGTTTAGGCAAAATGAAAATTTAAGGTTTACATAATGTCTAATGAACCATATGGCCTTATACACATGAAATATGGTAGGATCAATTATCACCCATTATTTGGAGATCTCATTATTAGGGA
Source organism: Anguilla rostrata (assembly GCF_018555375.3). NCBI lineage: Eukaryota > Metazoa > Chordata > Actinopteri > Anguilliformes > Anguillidae > Anguilla > Anguilla rostrata. Next base: position 27,393,706 of record NC_057933.1, on the reverse strand, counting down.
AAACATTTTGCTATATACCTTTTAAAAGGTTCAGAAATGTAAGCATTTTTTCAATCTTTCAGTAGTAGTCATTTTAATCAAAGCAGAGGGAACATTAAAAGATATAAAGCTCCCAATAGACACCTAACCATTCTTCAAATGCTTAGTGTATTTGCTGTGACCTTGTAATTACTTTTTTATAGTATATTTAAACATATATTGTACAGTAGAGAAGAATTCAGTTAAATTAATGTACCTTTTTTGAATAACAAACCAAAGTACTAGCACAAAAAGATGACTTTTACTTAGAAATAATATTAAGACATGACCTCAAAATAGTCTTCTTTGTCTTTGATTACAATGAACAAATTATTTTACAATACGGGAGGAGGAGGGGTGGGAGAGTGATAGAGTGGTAGTTAAATTGACTGAAATCTTATCTAGCTTGTTATTTGTAAATCACCAATAGCCTAAAGCCTTTAGCCTGTGTAAGTAAAATAGGCACTAAAGTTGCAAGAAATATGGCAGAGTTAAGCTTAGATGTGTGGAGCCAAATAAGCAGATTGTTGCAAGTTTATTCCGAGCAAGCAATTGTAAAGAAGCTTAAGATTTCCAGGTTCAGTGTTCAGTAAACACTCTGAAGGGTCCAGCTGATGGGCAGTAGTGTTAACAGGAGAAGACCAGAAAGATCAAGAGGCACAACACATAATTAGTGTTGTCTAACAAAAGAAAGCATCATACAATTGCACCACAACTACAAGAAGAACTCAATGCAAATAGAGTTAAACCAGTTTCCCCATTACAGTGAAATGGCGACTTTGATCTGCTAGTCTAAAAGAATGTGTATCTGCGAAAGAGCCCTTTCTATGGGCTATTAAGAAGAAGAAAAGACTCCAGTGATTCAAGCACCATCAACACTGGACCAAGAAAGATTGTGAAAAGGCAGATAAACATCCTTTTTCACCAGCAGGTTGTAGTTGCTATTTCACTGTAGTCAGAGAAACTGGGTTCTCTCTAGTTACATTTAAGTTCTTCATATAGTGCAGTTTTATGATGGTTTATTTTGCTACACCACAAGATATTTGTCCAACTGGTACCTACTAATGGTAAGCAAACACAGAGCTCAGTTTACCCTGTCCAGAATAGCGTTACTGATACCCATCCCTGGTGCCAGTCTTGGGGGTGGTGTCCGCAGGCGATCACCTAGTGCTCGGGCAGCCCACGTACCTCAGCCGGGCCAAGCCCAAAAAGATTACGTGGGACAACCGTGTGGGCCCACTACCCGCAAGGTTCAGGGTAGGGATCGGGTGCAATGGCCATCAGGAAGGAGGCAGGAATAGCGTAGATCCGGGTGTCATCTGCCCAGACGACGGAAACTGATTCTTGGTACAGGGAATGTTACCTCAGTGATGGGGAAGGAGGCAGAGCTGGTGTGTGAGGCTGAGAAGTGCCAACTAGATATAGTTGGACTCGCCTCTACATACAGTGTTGGCTCTGGAACAAAACCCTGGATCTACCCTGTTCCTGCCCCCTTCTTGACAGGTATTGCACCCGATCCCTACCCTGAACCTTGCGGGTGGTGGGCCCACATGGTTGTCTCATGTAATCTTTTCGAGCTTGGCCCAGCAGAGATACGCGGGCTGCCCAAGCACCAGGCACTCACCTGTGGACACCACCCCCAAGCCTGGCTCCAGGGATGGGTCCCGGTAACCCTATTCTGGACAGGGTAAACTGAGCTCTGTGCTTGTTTACCATTAGTAGGTGCCAGTTGCACAAATATCTTGTGGTGTAGCAAAACAAACCATCATAAAACTGCACTAGAGTAAGAACTCAACGCAACTAGAGAGAAACCAGTTTCTCTGACTACAGTGAAATGGCAACTATAATCTGCTAGTCAAAAAGGGTGTTTACCTGCCTTTTCACAATCTTTCTTGGTCCAGTGTTAATGGTGCTTGATTCACCGGAGTCTATTCTTCTTTTTAACAGCACGTAGATAGGGCTCTTTCATGGATACACATCCTTTTAGACTAGCAGATATTAGTCACCATTTCGCTGTATTGGGGAAACTGGTCTAACCCTTAGTTGCATTGACTTCCTGTAGTTGTGGTGCAGTTTTATGATGGTTTCTTTCGCTAGACAACAGAAGTTATATTTTGTGCCTCTTGATCTTCCTGGTCTTCTCCTGTTAATATTACTGCCCAACAGCTGGACCCTTCGGTGTGTGTGCTGAACAATGCACCTGGAAGCTTAAGCTTAACCTTAAGCTTCTTTGAAATTTCTCACTGGGAATAACCTTTTTGCCACAATATGTTTACTTACTCACATCAAGCCAACTGACAACTGCTCCTTATTTTTGATATTTATTGCAATTTTAGGGCCTACTTTAATTGCACTAAATTGGGTATTGGGTTACCTATGGTTTAAAAAAAACTAACGGTAGATAACATTTCACTCTTTCATTACCCCTCCACGTCCCTCCCACCCCTCCACCTCCCAATAAAACAATACTGATCAATTGTATTTGAAGCCGAAGGTGGCTATAGTCACGTCTGGGATTATTTTTTAAGTAAAACTCATCTTTTTGTGTTATTGCAAGTAAAACTAGAAAATAAATGTGTATACATATACTCTAATGGTTTGTCATTCAATTAATGCACATAATGGCATTCCTTTTTTTAATACTACAGGTGTGGCCTATTACTTTTGGCCTGTACTGTAAATATATATACATATGCACACACACACACAGTGAGCTCCATACTGTTTGTAACACATTCTTTCATGATTAGTCTCTGCACTCCACAATTTTGAATTTTTAATCAAACACCATGTTTCAACATATAGAAATGACTACACTTTTTAGACATGGTCCCTCCATTTCAGGACACCATAATGTTTGGGATAAATGACTTCACAGGATTTCTGATTATTCAGGTGCTAAAAGGGCTGTTAGTTCTGGTTCTACGAAACCAAAATGGATTAAAATACCCTGTAATAAATGCTGAGAGGCTGCACTTTAGCCACATGGGCATTGTTTAATTGCAATTATGAAGCTGAGTACAGAGCCAAATCCAGAAGAAAAAAATATATATGTTTCTGTCCCAAACATTATGGAGCTCACTGTATATAATTTGATCAAGATTGTGGGCATTTTTAAAAATGTCTTTCCTTGACTGGGTATCTGCTGATGAAACACCAAAACTGACAGAGCTTTTCAATTTGTCGGTTGACAAAGACCTCAACTGTTATGGCCTGAATTGTCTCACCTGAAATGACTACTATTGGTCTAGATGGCTTCCTGTTGACTTGTGGTAGAAGAGCTGCTACAAGGGCCGTAGGCTGTTCAGGGGGCGTGGCCTGCTCCCATGCTGGCATTTTTGAAGTTGACTTAGCATAATATCTCATCTTCTGCAGGGGCCAAGAGCAGCAGCCCTTTCCTACAGACAGAAGCCAAGGAAAATATGTACAACTTTAGCACTAATAAGTAGTGTGCATTTCACTCACTCTCATTCTCAAAAAGTATATATTGTTTAAAAGGAGCCTTCACATTGTATTTCAATTTACTCAAACTTCGTTCATTTAAGCATGTTCATTTTTTACACCTTTTATTTTAAACCTTGGTCCTTGTTTTGATTTTCATGTACTTTTTCTCAAAAACATTTTTGTTTGTAAAGTAATATTCACTTTGTATTAAAACCAGAATCCTTAACAACCAGAAACATTTGCAATTTTTACCTAAACCAAATGATATTTCATTCTTGAAGTACATTTTCTCTTCTATTGCTGCAGGATAGTGATAATCACATTAACAAATATTCACTTTCTTAATCATTTTAATAAAAATATTTCTGATTCCCTCTACGGGCTCTGAAGGCTGGCTGTCTCTCTCGGCGGTGTCCATCCACTGCCTTTCAATTGTAGGAAAAGGAGGGGAAATTCATGTTAGTTTTTCATCAAATAAATCAACTGTAAATCAAACATTTCACAGATATTTAGTGTCAGACCAGGCTAATAACCGACTAATTCAAACATCCAAATCCATTCAAATAAATATGTTGGTTCAAATGATGACTGCACCTCCAATTCTGATGCACCACCAGTTACGATGAATTATGTGAATTAATCACAGTTATATTCACAGATACTGTGATAAAAAACTCACCGATCTTTCTGAATTGTACTGAACACTTCCCTGAGCAGTGGCATCTGGAAGGGACAGATCATAAAAATGACCAGGGAGAAGACAATAAATCTTAAATGACAATTTATTAAAGTATACAGGAAAGACTTGAGACCAGTAACAGACTTCAACCGCCTGATGACTTGCATGCTTGCAATGACACCAGAATTATCCTGCCGACTGAAACCCTCCCTGGGTGACATTAAGCCCAGTTTGTTGCTGCTCTGTAGGTATCCCAGTACATGGGACACAACCATACAATGGAATCCTATATCATAGCAGGATGTACTATTCAACAGGGCCCAGAACTCACCTAGTGCCCAATAAGATGTCTGGGAACATTGAGCCAACTTTTCATTCAGTGCATCCAGCCTGAAAACCAACAAATGCATTTCAGGCAAAACCCAGTATTAACTATGGATGGGTGAAAAATCGATTCAGTTATGAATCAAGACCATGTTTCGGCTAATGTGTTGTAAAAGTTTTTTTCACATGTTAACATTAGTTAATTGTTTGTTAGTGGGCTAAATTACATGAAGCAAAATTGCATGTTTCAGCCTCAGATTCTTTATGTTCCTTCTGATTTCTGTCCCTAGTCTTTACCCTACAAGAACTTTCAGCAATTTGGAACCTAGTCCAGTGAATTCACACTCGCCACCCCACCCGACTGATTGTATTCAGCATCTGATTAACAGATTTAATCATTTGTAATTTGTGTCAGTATTGGTCACTATCCAATGTCAATGGAATTCTCTACTGAGCCCACCTTCTCTGCAGATCTGCTGTCTTTCTCCTTTCCCTGGCTAGCTGATTCTCAGCATCTCGAAAAGCCGTCTGGAGGCATAGAGAGAGAGAGGAATTAACATCCGGCTATGGTCTGATGCATGAAGTAGCTAACCTGCTCATAAAGATGTGATCGTGTCCGGATGTCTTACCAAATTATCCTGTGCTCTGCCCTGAAAATGTCTAATCTGAAAAGTGAGAACTCACCGGATTAATTCTTTCTTGATTGATTGAATGTAAGTCAGAACATAAACAAACTTCTGCACTTGGTTAATGTACACTATGGTCATGAAAATCCCTAATTATCATGAGTTATTTCATGTGAAAAAGTTAAGTAAACTGCTATTACACTGGAAAATATGAAACAAATGTTATTACACTATCATACGGCTGTTACTGGGTAAATTTGCTTACCTCATTCTTCAGAAAATGTTGGCGCTCTTTAGTGACTCTGATTAAGTCGTCTTTGTACTCTACAAATTTCCCATGCGCTTGGGCTGTTCTGGCCTCTTCTTCAGCCAGTTTCCTGTGACATACAAGAGTCCAAGCGATTCAGCAAAGCACAAATTCCAACTTTCCGCTGTACAACTCATTTTTAAGGAATCACATTTCCTTAAAATAGCATGATGCAGTACACGTTACTCCAACCAAATATTTGTATTTGGACTATGCCTCCAAACAGTTGGTGCTGTCTGTTATAGCTAGTGGTGCAGCACTCAAATCTGAGATTTCTTTATACTATATCACTGCAGTTAACATTATTAAAATACCAAAATAATTTTTACAGGTCTTTTTGCTTGACACTTACTGCAGTAAAGCGGTCTCCTTCTCCTCCATCTTGATGGTCATTGTCTCCAGCTTCTTCTGGAGGGTCTGAACCTCATCCTGATGGATGCTACGCTCCTGCATGGTGTTTTCCTTCAGCCCAAGCATCTCCTCGGTCGAACTTTTCACGATTTGCTCGAAGGCCTTGCAAGACTCCTTTTAAAAAAATGAAATCGCTTAGTTGCTGCATTTTTAGCACTTTTTGATCTTTTCAGGCATCTCACATGATAACAATGTTCATACAGCATTATTGAAAATGTTAGCATGTGGGCCAAAAAGCCCAAATCAGCTTCTTACCTTCAGCTCTTCATTTTCTGATTTGGTAGACGATGCCAGTTGTTGTGCGCTTGCCAGATGTTCTAACAGTTCCTTGATCTAAATTGGACAAACAAAGGGAACATGAAAACCAATAAATTATTAAATCAAATCCAAAATAACACACAAGTGATATTTGTAGTGGGAGAAGTACTACACTAGCATTTGCTGTCACCTGAGCCTTGTCTGATCCCTGTCTCTCTTCCCACTGCAAATTAGATTCCTTTAATTTGGCCTCTGTCTCCTGGAAGAGGGCCTTCTCCTGAGCAAGTTTGCTAAGAGACACAGACCACAGCAGAGTAGGGAGTGTTAAGTCATTGAGTGCACAATTATTATCAATATTATATTACTTACTCCTGTACTCTCAAATACTTTCATTATGTCCCATAGCTAGTTACATCCTCCATAAATTTTTGAACAAATTATGAATTTGTAATACGAAGATCCAATTTCTAGAATTTTGCATCACAAATCTAGGATTAAGACTGTTTTATTAGTTACATTTAATAAGGACAATGTGTGTTGGCTGTTTAAATAAGTATCATTACAACTATTATTATTACACCACCGTTAACCTGGATTGATTTTTATGTCTGTCACATCAAAGCTCATTTTTCACAACAGTTTCACTTGATATTTACTTCTGTAAAGTGGTCTCTGTTTCCTGGGCCTGAATGGTGACCATGTTTAGCTGGGTCTTGAGGGCGTTCATTTCTTCATGGTGTGCTCTACGCTCCTCTTCAGCGGTTGTCTTGACCCTGCAGATTTCCTTAGCTGAATTCACGGTCATTGCCTGGAAGGCCTTGCTGGATTCCTGTTTTAAATATGAAATTGTGGAAACAAGAAATTGCTGCATGGCAAACACTTGACCTTCAGCCATTATTCACATGATCAGAAGGTTAGCAAAGTGCTATTGACAATATTGGCTTGTGGATTAAAGGCCCATTTCAGCTTCTCACCTTCAGCATCTCGTGTTCAAATTTAGTGGAGTGCAGCAGTGTTTTCATGTCACGCAAACATTTTGTGAGTTCCTCAAACTGGAATTGGAGAAGCAAAGGAAAGGACACATGATGATCAGCACTGTTCCCAAATATTTTTCAGTATGTGTAGAACCACAAAAACAAAATGAACAAGTGATTCATGCAATGGGAAAAGTACTAGAGTGAATTTGGATTAGCTGGACTTGTTCACCTGGTTCTTGTATGAACTCGCTTTTGCTTCATGTTCCGTGTTCATTTTCTTTATGCTCTGTTCAGAAGCTTTAAATCCCAAGTTCAGTTTTTCTTCTGACTCCTGACGAAGCATCTTCTCCTGAGCAAGTTTCCTGAGAAACACAGACCACAGCAGATGGAGCCCACCGGGTGTTGAGACTATTTTTACAGATTATTCTTTAAATGCCTTTATTATGTCCAGTAACTGTATATATCCCTCACCACATATTTGAACAAATAAAAAAATTAAAAAATTCAGTACGGGCACAGTTTCTGTCATACTGCAGGGCTGAATCCAGAGTGAAGACTTATCTTATCAGTTACATTTATATTTACCAATATCACCAATATCATTGCAACTAAAATGCTTATAAAACCATTATCCTGTCACTTCAAGGTCTATCTCCTCCATGCTTGAAACTTACTGCTGTAGAAAGCCCTCCCGCTGTTGCAGCCGTTTGGCAGTCATCTTCAGGCTGTTTTTCAGGATTTCTGCCTCCGTTTCCAGGTCTTTCACCTTGTTCTCCATGATGATCTTCAATCCACGATTCAGCTTATCTGAAGCCAAAGTTCTCTCTTCGTATGCCTTGCACCATTCCTTTTTGAAAAGTACATTTTATAAAAAGTGGTCATTAGATATTCCAATTTTGACATATATATACTATATAATTGTATATAATATACAATGCATACAATAAATTCAAAAAAATGTCTAAATGATAAACACAATTAATAATTACATGTAAAAATCACAGCTATAAAGGTATTTCTGATACAAAATTTTTTGCTGTAGCACAATGCTATGTGTTATTGGAAATCACAATGTTCACTCTTTACTTTAAGAAGCCTGTTGTCCATCGTGATGGAGGTTATGGTGTTCTGCATGCTCTTGAAATGGTCTTCAAGGTCTTCTTTCTAAAATGCACAAGTGCAAGAAATTATTAGTTTAAAGGTATACCCAACAAATACAGCAAAAGAGATTCTGAAACTCACCTTTTTCTGAAGATCTAAAATTTCATTCATGGCAGCGTTTCTTTCCGCAGACAGTCTCGCAACTTTCTTTTTAGTCCCTAAACAAAATGAAAACCCAAGGTTAAAATCAAACCTTGTTATTCACAAAAGTTCTGACACGTGTAAGCAATCCTGTAAGGTGTTATAAAATATATTATTGTGCTCAATAAATTGTTTTGAACTTACATTGGTATATCCTGTTTTTTACCTGGGGACAACAGAAGAGAGACAGAAGAGAAAAAAATAGTCAATACCCTTGACATAAACTACTGTATTACAGTAGCTGAATACGTTTTGATCATCGAGAAGGTCATAGGTAAGGGCTCTGAGACTATTTACAGACGTAATGAAAGAAGGAGCTTACAGCTATCCCGGTTCTCCATATTGTCAACACCCATAGCAGGAGTACCAGCCAGCCCTCTGGAAGGTGGGTGATGAGCTGAAAAAGATTCATAAAAACAATCCAGGTAAAACCAACCTGAGTCAGTCTCAACGCAATTTATACAGCAACAAACAAAATCAACATTAATTATTTTACATAGCCTCAGCTGGGTATAAAATAGGCCAATCCCCATCAGTTAAATTGATTGATACCCTTCATCACTAAGGTTTTTTGAGGAATAAAACTCATGGCAACTTGGTATTTGAATGCACACTTGACACCAATTGCTTTTTGGTAATATGAGTATATCACATAATATAAATACAAGCAGTAATTAATAATAAATCCTTTAAAAACTAGCATAATGTACCGAGTTGGACAGCTGATGAAATTGTTCCGTAGAGAACGTAGGGATCACCGGGGAAATTTGCACTGGGGAAGAAATGAAAGGAATATTACTGAAATCACAATTCAGAGAACAGCACCTTCTCTCAAATACAAGCAAAACAAGGTTCTGTAAATTCCATCAGAGGAAATCTTACTATTCTGGTTATTTTTGGAAAGGCAGATAAACCAATATGGAGAGATGGTTAGATATTTAACATAAAACTTATTCTGTATAATATACTTATGTGAATACGTTATTATTCATATCAGCTATGCTCAAATTTAAGATGAACAACAAATGTGTCCCAAATAATCTTGAAAGGAAAATAATTTCCTCCGATTAAGTTCCTGTTATAATTGATTGCCTTCAATATTCTCAAGAAGCATCATACAGATTTAAGTGTCTGTTATAATTGATTGCCTTCAATATTCACAAGAAGCATCATACAGATTTAAGTGTCTGTTATAATTGATTGCCATCAATATTCTCAATTAGCATCATACAGGTATCATCAAATTCAAACAAATTCACCCCTACTCAACTTACCAAATTTGAAAATCGTCACAGGTGTTAGAAAAAGGAAAAGGGTAAAGGGTAGGATAAGCAGCCGCCAGTGTGAAAACACGTTGGCTGGCATGCTCACATGCTATGCTAAATATATTTTTTCAACAACAATTCCTGAAAAAGAAGTACAAGTAACTTAACAAATTAAACCAATTATGTAACCAATATTATAATTCCAAATATTGTTAAGAATAGCAATTGTGTGTAATTGAATCAGAGAGTTGCATATATAGTGAAGTGCATCCATTGTGATGAATCATTTAAAACATAATATTTACTGGAATTCTACAGAGCAGAAAGAATTTTTCAAATGGCATCTACTGGCATCTTTGTTGCCAAGGCAACAGTATGCACTGTATTCCATTAGGCACTTGGAATTCTATACTTGGAATGTCAGCATTGCTCTCCATGGTGCTAAAGTTGAAAGACTGTAACAATAATGATAACAAATTATATTGTTTGCTAGTTAAATATGGAGTGGAAAAAACAGAATATGACTTTATTTTCCCTTTTAAAGGTAATTTGACTTGCTCAGAAGAAACTTTATAAGGTGTCTTCTTTCTGCATGTTTGGAGGATAGATAGTCCATGTATCTTTGACAATTCTCCCAGTCTGGAAAAATGCAGGTGCAGCTCTGTTAATTTGACCTTTTCATCATGTGATCTTCATCAAAGATATATTTGTTTTATTGCATGTGACACACATACTGATCACATCTATTGTAATGGTGCATCGTGATTGGCTGAAGACTACGGCATAATACAGCCCTAGGCAAGTTGGGACCAAAAACAGAAATTAAATATCATTTTGTGGAAAGAAATGTGGATTTTTCATGTTTTTTGAAGTACTGTAACTAAGAATACTGGTTGTACCATTTTTAACTTAACATTATCATGAAATGGTTATTTTAAGTGTCAATATGCTATGCCTTTTAGGACTGGATTGTCTGTAAAGTGTATTGTGAAAATAGTTTGTGAAATGCGCTATATAAAAAACATGATGTCCCCGTCTGTATAAATGTAACAGCTGTTAGTTATGCCAGCTCTGAGTTGCTATACAAAACTAGAAGAGTGCACTCAGTAAAGTGCAGATCTCCGCCAGGCATGTCAGCTTTGCTGATGCAACAATAGAGGTTACACAATCAATGCAACCAGACAAATACAATATTACAAGTTTTTACCATGTGCCACTGAAAATCCAAAAAACGCAGATTCAGCGAAGTAACGCTAAAGGTGGTGACATGTTAACTAATTTGATTCATATCAGCCACGATGTGTTAGAGCTAACGTTGACGTTATAGACTGGCACTTTCATTTCAAATCTGGACAGGAACAATTCCAAAAGACCACTGATGTAAAATATCAATTTCAACGTGAAAATGCCAACAAAATAATTGCCACAGATTCAAATATTCACATACCCCGTTAGTTGGCGGATTATTTTGTTGGCATTTTAACGTTGAAATCGCTCATCTTTCATTCCAAATGGAAGCAGTTGTTGATCACTTGCGGCCCCTACCGGCCGGTTAGGAGGAGTGAGGAGTTAGCATTCAATGTATTTCAATGGACAATGATGGAAATTAATTCAAATAAAATACTTGTTGTTGACCGATGTGCAAAATATTCTAGAAGTCAGGTCCTTGGCCTGCTGTCAGCATGCACAACAAGTATTAGGCTGATCGGCCCAGTAGTATGTGAGATTAGCTGCGGACAGATACACACACGCACACACGCGACCAAACGCATAATCCCCTCCAGGCTCTCACCAGGCGGAAATAACAAACACACATCGCAGAACAGTGGGTCCTCCCAAGCTTCTCCGTTATTCCAGTGCTGAGTGCAAACTGGACTGGTCCGAACCGGTCACATCCCCTCTCTCTCTCTCTCTCTCTCTCTCTCATTGCCACATGCAAGATGACAAAGTGAACGGCAGGTTCATTGTTTATATTCTGGGCAGGATACAACAAACTGGGTTGCCCAAATACAAATGAAGAGTGAATAAAGTTTAGGTGGGCAACTAACTACTTAATTTGCCAAAAAAAATAAATTTTGATTAATTGTTTGGTGATATCATCAGATACCTTGTTTGTCCTACCATCTGTCCAAAACCCATAATATTCAATTTCCTTATTAGACAAGGAAAAGCAAAAAATTCTCACATTTGAGAAGCTAGAAACATAAAATAATGGCCATTTTTCCTTGAAAATGTACTTACAGAATGAATCAATTGTCAAAATAGTGGCTGATTAATTTTTGTAACTAGGCAGCTGTTTCGTAGGTGACTTAGGTGCATTAACTGTCTTAACTACTGCTTGTATTTTTTCCATAGACTGCCTTGTTGCCGTTCTTGTTGTGTTAGTGTTAATCAGTTTAACCTTCAGGGTCCAAGTTGAACTATGCGGTTGTTCCTTGCACTTGGACCGGTACTTCTCTCTAGGGTTTTCGTCATACTTGTTCCTGGTTATGGTTATACACTTTGTTGTACGTCGCTCTGGATAAGAGCGTCTGCCAAATGCCTGTAATGTAATGTAATGTAATGTAATGTTTACTTGGGTGCAATATGATGATTTATAAACTGAAATAAAATACTCAGCATTATAGCAGCCCATCAGCAGGTCTTACATTTTTGTAATGATATAAAGTCAACTTAAAGAAAATGAGTCAATGGAACAAACTGGAATTATATAACCAATACTTAAAATGCTCCAAAAATGTAAGTGCACTCAAAACAACTGAGTTATTACTTCACCAATTCATTTTTTAGTTAAATTCATGGGAATGAGTGACTCCAACTTTTTTCCAAGATTAAGTTATGTTAACTTACTTCTTTTATTAAGAGGTACTGTTAGGTTTTACAGTGCAGCGAGATAATGGCATGTCTTGTTATGATTTCATAGAGTTGTCTTACCATCAGGGTAGCTTGAGTTTACATGTCTCCAATGGGAAGGTCAAATGTGCTGGGAATGCTGGCAGTGAGAAGTGCACAGTACAGTTTAACTTTAGTTTTTGGGTGTTCTCTGTGAGTGTGAGGGCCTGCCTATATACTGCATAGTCAATGATTTAACAAGTCTACGAATCCTAATGTACTTTGTCCACTTTCTGTATGCCGTTGTATTGAATGCTAGAATGATAAATATGTAACACATAAAGCAATGCTTTTGACTGAATGTTTCTGAGCATTCAAATAATATAATAATTTGCCCAGTGCCTGGGGAATATGAATTTATGCTGGTAACTGTCGTCTGATTTTTCATTTGCGTCCTTCACTGCGGAATCATGGTGCAAATCAGTCTGAAAGCACATAGGCGTGAATAAGCACCCCTTCCCTCTTCCCTGCCTACTGGACTATCTGCTATGGGAGGTACTGTGATTTATCATTGCCAGAAAGACTAGACGGGTGAACACATCTTTTAGCATAGTTGGCTTAATTTGCATGCAGTTCAGGGCCGTCTGGGTAAGGTAGAGGTATAAGCACTCGCCTACCACCGCAGAGACCTGGGTTCAGTCCCCGGCAGTGGTACTTCTGGCTTGGTCAGACGATCCTACGAACACAGTTGGCAGTGTTCTCGGGTGGGAAGCCGGTGAGAGTATGTGTCCTGATCGTTGCCTTAGTGGCTCCTACTGGTTGGATGGGGCGCCAGTTCCACAGGGAGGCGATCTGGGGGAGATAGCCTGAACCTCCGCGTTACGCTCTCCCAGTGAAATTCAGTGAAACTCCTCGCTGTCAGGTGAAAAGAAGCGGCTAGCGACTCCACATGTGTCGGAAGAGGCATGTGGTAATCTATACCCTCCCCAGACCGACAGAGGATAGCGCATCGACCAGGACTGTGATAACGACTAAATTAGGCAGCAAAAAATGGAGGAAAATGGCAAAATAAAAATAATAATTTGCATTCAGTTTGTTCGATTTCAGCTGTTACATTCAGTGTTACTTAATCGCCAATATTCATGGTGGGCGTTCATATATACAGAACAAGTGCCGAGTGACCTCCCCAGTCTTAGTCTGGCCCTGGCAAAGCCTGGTGCCACCAACATGTAGCACGTTCTTACACACAGGGTCTCCAAAACCTACCTCTTAGGGGCATCAATGCAAATAATGTTGTTCAATGTTTTTCCCATAAGCGCTTGACAGACATAATTAATTTGTAATGTTGAATTTCGAATCCCCCAGAGCAAAGGGGTACAGTTTTAGCTCTTTGCTATTGTGCTTGATGTCAGTTGTAGAGCGTCACTGTCTTCTCACAGGAAGCCTGATTCTCTTGGCACAGGCAAAGTCTGCTGTCAAATGGTGCTCGCTGTCTTATAGTACTTATAATACTGTATTATAGCTCACATGCATATTTTATTTCATAGTCTTAGTTATGAGATATGGCCAAGCTGTCAACTTGACAGAGATCCTCTTTTTGTTATGATTCATTTTTTGCGAAAGTGTTTAGACAGCGGTTTTTCGAAATTATTATTCAGATATGTTTAAAATAATCCAAGACGCGACACTACTAACCGAAAATGCGTCACTGCGTTTGTCAGAGAAAGTCCACTGCGTTTTTCACGTGTGTACAATGTACAGTGTAACGTCAGGGATCACATTTGACATGCCGCCAGTTCGTGTTGTTGCTATAACAACAGGCCATTGTAAACTTCAAGGCCTTTTGTGCCATGCTGCAGACTGTTCGTAATTACCATGAAGGTCCTATTCCATGCGCATTATTGGGAAATTGCGTCAATAAGCATTGTGAAAGCATGCACTGAATCTTGTTAGCGCGTCTCCTGTTCCTGCTTCTCTTCAGGGAATTTTCACAGTGGAGAGCTGACAAAAATGTGCCCCTTTCCAAAGATAGCAAGCCTACACTCACCTGCTTTCTGACAGAAAATGCATTAAATATTAAGGAATGGAGGGGAGGCTGTCATTGAAAATATTTGCTTAGGCTAGATATATATTCTGCACAAATTATATTAACGACTACAGTAAGCACATAACTTTATGGAGCAACTCATGACAACGCCTGTGAGATTTCAGCACTTAGGGTGTTTGAATATAATCACTTAAGTGGAATCTTGAACAAGTGGGGATATTAAAATAGATTTATACAAGCTTTTATTTTTCTTTCAGTATAGCAAAGCAAATACTTTCAATGATAGCCCCATTAGCTGAAAGAACTCAGCCAGTATTTTTATTGTGTGCTGTTGTGGAAACATTTGTGGTTTTGTGGGAGTTCAAACTCATCTTAAAAATGTTTTCATGTGAAGATCCCCTGAATCATTAGTCAAAAAAACAAAGAAATAAAATCTTCTAAGCTTGTATTCCAACTCTGAAGTGCTCTCTGGCTTGTACTTTGCGGTAATCTAATATGATGCAAGACAGTAGTTATTTAATCTACTGGGGCACCGTGGGGCAGTAATATAATTTTCTTATGCATATCCCCCTGCAGTGTATATATTGAATTGAGCAACATGGATTTTTAATTTCAATAATCCATTTACATCGCTGAGTGGCTCGACAGATGGTGCATGTGCCAGGTTCCAGTTGAGGTCAATGCATGAATAAAACAAAATTTGTTTGTGCAAATTCTTCTTTGAGGTAATTGGCAGAACTGTATTTATTAACATTCAATTTTGCTTACTTATAAAGTAAGTGTGGTGCAAGGTTTACATAGTGTGCAAAATTTTAAGTCCATGCAAACTTTTCATTCAAATATACAGTACTGTGTGTCCTGTAAGTAGTGTTTTGACAGAGAACTGCGCGACTCATTTATGTACTGTATATACACTCACACAACACTGTGAAAAAGTCAGAGACCACCCTTTTGTTTATTCAATTTCCAGTCAAATCAGCCATTTAGTGCAAATATTTTTTTTCCAGTGTCAGACAATAATGACGGAAAAATATTTAAAGGCATACTATGTAGGATTTTGTGGCCCTTGTAGAGTCTGTGTTTGTAAACCCCTCTCACACCACCTTAGTCCTGAACCTCACCCACACCTCTGATGTGGACACACCCTTGAGCGCTGCAAGCAAAATGTCAGGCGAAGAGGGGAGGTCAAAGATATTGAAAATAGCATTTTTAGCAACATGAAGGATTCTGTATGGATGGTAACGGTAATTATGCAGTGTTATAATGATCTTTACAATGAGTGCACCCCATGGCACATGGGAACACCGTACGGTAGCTACTCCATGGTGCTGATGCAGCTATTTTGTGTTTTTCCTCATTTGGTATTTAGTTATTCTAGGCCATTTCATGAGGTAGGATTGCTGAATTAGCTGGTTAACTGCACTCAGTAAAACTCGGAGCTCTCCAAAATCTGGAACACGGACTGGGTTTCGCTCTGCACAGTTGTCCGGCTAGCTCAGTAGTCCTGCTTCCTGAAATACCCCCCCCCCCAGACATTTAGTTAGAATTAGAATTGGGATTAAATATTTATTCAAGCAGTGAGACCGTATAGCTTTCCTGATGCCAAGATGTAAGCAGGGATCATACATCATTTACATTTGAGTGTGTTTCTCTTTTAATGTCTGTTCTTCATTTTAAAAAACACACAGTGCTGACATATTTCAAAATAATAGAGTAAAAGATTGCAGAACATTCCTATGTGAGGATTGGCATACATGACTGCCATCCATAAGAATGATTAAGAGACCTGCAGTTTTAACACTAAGACCTACTTTAAGCCTCCTGTCACCATCTTAAAAACGTAACATCTAAAATTGCTTACTATTGCTGAATGAAGTGGATTAACGAAACAGTTCATTAAAATGAAAGCTATTTTCCCAGGCCAAGTCCTGTTTTCATAGCTTATCTTATCAAATAGCTAAAAGTTCTGTTCGTACACCAAACTCAACACACAAATTAAGCACTTAGCAGTAAAAAAAAATTGAATTCATGAGTACAAAATATGTTTAAACTTCAAAAAGATTTTTAAGACCAAAGTATTTTGACACACAACATTATCTGGACACCCCTTGGTCTGGGGCTGTTTTTCATGGTTTTGGCTAGGCCCATTAGTTCCAGAGAAGGCAAATATTAATGCTACAGCATGCAATCACATTATAGACAATTCTGTGCTTCCCCAACAGTTTGGGGAAGGCCCTTTCCTGTTTTTGGCCATGCAATGTATTTTAGGAGGGCTTAATTAACTGCAAAGTTAACCCTTTGTCTGCCTGGCCATCCTAGCAACAAAGTTTCCCTACAACAAATGCTTTTTTGGATTGGTTTTCGGATTTCATTGCTAACTTGATTACAACCTTAGGGAATCGTATTGACCTCCCAAGGCTTCCTGTTTTACTGGGGCTTAAAATTATGTAACACACATGTAACATCCATCATTAGGGGCAAAAAAACAAATAAAATAGACACTAGCTGCAACTTTGCACTACTGGGTCAATGATTAAAAACCTGATGGTAAACCTGGCTGTTAGAGGACACAAGTGCATCTCACACTAAGAGGCACATGGTTGGAGATTTGTTGTCTGCCAGGGGACCATAACAAGTATTTGGTGCTCGCTGAATGACATTGAAACTGATTGCACCTGGGTTTTGTACTCTCTTAAGGATTTAATTAACCCAATAATTCATGTGACCTACATCTAACATTTATGAAGTCATGTATTACAACTCCAGATTGCATATACATCCTTGCTCAAAATGTTTTACTATGGTCTGATACGGAAGGGAACTAGCACCGATGTGCTCAACTGTTTAATAAATTAAGCCAGAGTAATTATTTGAACAAAAAGCAACACACACACGCACGCATGCACGCACGCACACACACACACACACACACACACTGCCTTTTTGGAATTACTGTGTGCACACTTGCAAATTAACCATGGTGTTGCCAGGAAGGTTTGTTTGGCTAGCTATTCTCAATCTCATCGCTCAGAAGGGACTCACCTTCCTCCGGGAACAATAACTAAAATCTAGACTTCTTGGTTGCCCACCAGGAGGTAGCGGTACAGATATTTTATTTGGTAGTGTATGCCCTGACCTGGAAAATGGACCTTAAAATTAGGATTAGCCATTTCAAAACCATTTGAGCAGGAGAAAAACAGAGGTGGACAAAACTGTGGTTAGAAAAAAAAACAAAAAAAAACACTTTTCTATATTTTGCCACAGAGCGAGGGTTTAACCTGTCATTTCTTTTTTTTAAATAGGTCCTTAATGTTTTTCCCCTACATTGGAACCAGAATGATAGAGTATGGGAAATAAGTATTGAATGCTGTATGAAGATATATAAAGTGGAGCACCATCCTCATCAGTCAGATAGCCCTCTTCTCCTTAGAGTATGGATCCTTCTCTGTAGCAATCAATTCCTCCACACTTAGCTACTCTGCAGTGGGCCCAGCGAAGCGGGATGACTGATAATTCATCCTCTGGTGCAAGCCATGGGGGTCCTTTCTGCTGACGTATTGATGAACTCCATTCGGGTCCAGTCCTATTCCCTGTGATAGCCTGGATGGTCAATCAAAGAGGCTCGGCAGAGAGGAAGTTTTTCAAAGATGAAAAAACGTACCCTCGCCAATGTGTATTCTATGGTTACAAGGATGGTCTACTGTGGCAGTCACTTACATTGCAATCACTAAGCAGATGCTCTCGTACAGAGTGGGTTACGGAGCTGGTGACCTAGTGGTAAGCCCAGAAAAGCTGTGCACACCCAAGTTTTTGTACCACTCGACTGATTGCAAGTTTTTCCCACTCACACTTGAATTTGAATTATGGTAAACTTTCTAGGTAAAAAAAAATCTCTGTGTATATCCATCTATGTAAATATTTCAAAGAATTGGGGGGGGGGGGGGTGGGCAGTGTCGCTTACTAAAATCCTTCTTACATTGCATTGTTATGAAATGTTCTCTTGCCATTCCATTTAAAATTTATACCGCAAGTTCCGCGATAGGGGATGAATAACGTAATTACGAAAATACCATTATTTACCTTAGATAAGCATTGGATCGTTGTGGCCCTAAACAACCGCATAGACCGTTTATGCCACGGGCTGGCCCTGGGTGTAATTTCGTGTATCTCAACTTGCATGGGTTCATGCATAGGTTTGTCATTCACAAAATAGCTTGTTGGTTACCTATTTAAATAAACCAATGTACCAGTGAAATCCAAATACAAACCTTCATGTTTCAACACCATGGTAAATTTTTAAATGATGCTATATTTATAAAGAACACAAATAGAAGTTGACCTTCTCCTCGGTCAACTTGATGTTTTATGTAACCAAATGAGTGTCCTCTATTGCTGTCTGACCAATCAGTCACAACCCTAATCGTCAATCTGTCAATAAAACCAAATTTAGTTGGTTCATTTTCCAAAACGCCCCACGGACATGTCAAGTCATGAGCACATTTTTGTCATGAGAATTTTTATGAAAAGCTACAGCTTCCCTTTATTGCTGGATGCTTGTGTGGAAGTCTGAAAATCCATCCTGACAAAAGGGAATACCACAAATCTGTTTAAAATTGCTTTGTCACTCACCTGCCTTGACTGTATATGCTGCATAAGAATGGTAAATATAGTTGTTTTAGATTAAATTTCTTATTATTGCAATAATCTTGACAATGAAATATGTTTGGGCAGTAACAATGATAAGAATGACATTTTTAATAATAATATTGTTGGATGTACCAGAGAACAAATGATCTAGGAATAATGTTATCAGTGTTAAGTATGTGAACCGTCTCTTAATGCCTGTGTGTGTGTGTGTGTGTGTGTGTGTGTGTGTGTGTGTGTGCGTATGTGAGTGTGTGTGTGTGCGTGCATGCGTGCGTGCGTGTGTGTGTGAGAGTGAATGCATTCGTGTGCATATCTCAGAATGATAATGACTCCTGTAGTGTTAATTCAGAGAATTCCTCTTGTCAAGCCCATTGAGTGCTTTTTGGGCTTCCCTTGCATGTTTTTCTTTTTATTCAATTTTTGTATGTGTAAATTGTCTAAATTGTCTAAATTGTTAAAAATGTGCTAAATAAAGAATAAAGAATAAATATCCCCAGTAAATCCCAGCATTTGTTATTGTCTGTAGCCCTAGACCACGGGTGCTGTTGTGTCTGCAGGTCTTTGCTTTTAACTCAGCACTTGTTGTATCACTTAGTTCAGTTGATTATCCAGTAAATCACCTCCCTTTGTTCTTGGGTCTGAACTGGTTGCTGGATAAGATGAAAACATCAACTAACACACACTGGCTCTCCAGGGCCAAGGTTACAGACCTCTACCATACGGAAAACTGTTTTTGAGGTACATATGTGAAATAATAGCATGCAAGATGTATTAAATTAAAAATACTGATTTCTTCAGCTTTTCAGGCCAAAAAAAAAAAAAGTCTGCTCTTCAGCTTAAAGATTCAATCCTTAATTTGCATAGCACTAGGAGCACATCAAGTGTTCAAATTTCTTAGAAGATAATCCAGTGGTAGTGTATTTTGAAGAAAGAAGACGGAATGCAATGTTGTATATTGAGCAGCAAATACAGAACACACATACATCAAATGAATATTGCTACAAATGTGAGCATGAAAATATATCAAATGTGGCATTTTTAATAAGAAAAAATTAAGGGTTGACACTTTAAATATATGCAAATAGCACAAATAAGTATTGGTTGTAGAAGAGTGTTGATGTTATTACTGTACACACAGTTTATACTTCTTTTTTTTTTTTACATATTACTTATAGTAAATGCGCTATGGTGCCTATATAATGGCTTTGCCATCCCTTTGCAGCATATTAGCATTCTGCAGATGGCCCTACGGGACTTCCAGACAGAACAGCATTACAAGACTGTAATGAGAAAAAATGAATGTAATGTCCTCTTCTCTGTTCATTACGTGCATCGCATCAGGAGATTGACCTGAATTCAATCACCATTTGTCATTAGTCACAATGACCCACAAGGGTTTATTTGTCCCTGATCACAGTTTGTTGAGTTTGGATTTGTTTGCATCCATCTCCTCCAACTACCATTAACTCTCATAAATGAAAATTACCCCACAATTTTTTTCTTTCAATTTGCTACATTTGGAGGGATTTGCTCACCCTCTGGCAACCAGAATGTACAGACCGTACTCCAAAGTTCTTTCTTGTGTTTTTGTTTCCTATAGATCAGAGTTTTTATCCAGATCATAACTTTTTGCCAGATGAATGGAATCAGTTTTATGAGTAATTATGTACTATGTATAATGGTAACATAGCAGATTGCTATATATACAATCCTTTGTTTGGCTGTATTTTATACACATAGTAAAATTCCTCCTTTTTATTTAAAGCTCTGTACATGCATTAAATGAAGTTACAAAACTATTCTGCGGCAGGTCATTTCATGGCAGCGCCATCTACAGTAAATGCCTGCAGTCCATGCGAATGTGACAAAATTCTTTGCCCTTAAATTCAGCCGTCTAAAAAAAGAAGTCTATTTTTTTTTTTTTTAACTACAAGCCCGAGGCATCACACTGCCTCCAGACAGATGTATGCATGTACTGTAAAGAGTAGCATGCAGAGCGTCCGGAGCTCTTCTCCACTTTCCCGTTTCCATCACTCTGCTAAAGGTTTATCTTTGTCTCATCTGTCCATAAGACTGGTCTTTCTTTCTGTCATCAGGCTGATCTTTGTATTCTATTTTTTAAAAAAAATGTTTTTGCTAATTCCAATCTCGCTGTTCTGTTCTTGGTGCTGATGAAAGGTTCTCATCTGGAAGTGTAGCCTCTGTAATTTCTGTGCAATGTTCTGCAATACTTTCAATCCCAATGTACAGAGATCATTAGCAACCACTCAAGCATTTTTTTCATCATCCTGTCATAAGGCTCTGATGTATTCTACTGACAACCCGATTGCTGGTCCTCCAAGTTTCTTCTTTAAGACATTCCATAATGTTGACTTTGGAATATACAAACATTCTGCAATGGTTCTAATTGATATTTTTCTGTTTTTTCATCCTCACAATAACTTTCTTGGTTGTCATATTCAGTTCTCTGACCCTCATCTACAGTTTTCTTTGACACAACTGTTCAGACACTTTTGCATTTTACTGTATATCTATATTTGTTACAGCTGAATTATTCAATGGGTGTTTCACTATTATATGTTTTTATGTAAAAGTGATTTATGGGCTTAAGGTTGGAGGTTTACATCTCTGTCTCAAAGCATATACATATAAAAACACATCACACAATCAAATGCCACAATATACAATATACAGTATATGAAAAATTGAAAGGGAAAGAATAACTAACCACATTTGCAAAATTGATCAGTCAACCTCTCTCTCTCTCTCTCTCTCTCTCTCTCAGTAAATTGTAAACACAATCAGAATTCTTATTTGCATTTTTTATGGTCTGAAGGAGCATTTGTTCACGGGGGAATGCATGTATAACTAAACAGTGGTAGGCAGGGAGGGCTTGATACTCTACTTTATTTAATGGCAAAGCCTCAGGATTCCTTCTACAACACATAAATATGCAGATAGAGTGAATGCAATTGCTTTAATATGGTGCTTTTTCTTATTATCTTGATCAATTCTGTACCTGTGCCTAACAGTGTGATTTGATTAATAGTCTCTGTGTAATGACTTCCTTACCCATTAATCATTCACCTTAGATAGCCTCCTGGTTTAAATATGAAAGTTTGTGTTTACGTGCGCACCACAGGTAAGCGTTTTGGTTGGGAAATAAATATTGTGACGTGAGAAAGTTGTATCTGCTATGACTTGTACAAAGAAATGTTTTTTTCTTAATCTAGAAGTGTTAAATTTTGTGTCAATATCAAATGTTCTGTGTGACTGGTTTTTACTCTTCGTGACAGTCAAGCTAAGTGTCACCACAAATCCACTCTCACTGTGCTCTACCTACTGTACACATATATTTTGCTCACAACTCCCAAGGTTATGCATGAAAGTGACAAGTGCCATTGTAGGATTGTGGAATTATGGGGGGAAACCAGTTCTGCAAGTATGTGTGTGTGTGTGTGTGTGTGTGTGTTGTAGTCATAAAAAGGAAAACACAGAAAAAAAGCAAAACAGCCAGTGAAGATGTCAGTTTGTGGAATGAGAATGATGCAACTCCAGTGTGTTACTGTGCACTTTTGCCCTTCTCTGTACCAGACAGCCCTGTCATTGACTACAGTGCTGCCACCAATTCACATCAGGAGTCGCTTTGCTGATGCTGCAGTATCAATTTGTGCTGTTCTTTCGGTTGAGCCACACTGAGGGCTGAATTGTCGATAGCATAGCTGTGAGCACAGCATGCTCTCATGGCTTTTTCATTAAGGTTGCTGTTTCTTGTGTCTTCACGCTGTGGCAGACTAGACAATGTGGATGATGCGTAGATGGACCATGATGCAAATGGCAGATCCAGATTAGAGGTTTTATTCCCTTAAGCCATGATTCCAGCATCACTCACAGGAAGCTTTCCACCTGTCGATTTACAGTATATCGTCCCCCCAGAAGAAAGTGTCGTTTTTCCTAATGTGAAACTACTGAGGTATGCCCTCAGGTTAAATTAAAGAGCATGTTCTTCAAAATGACTCCTTTCTTGCCGGGAAATTCAGGGGTTCTGTCAGGAGATAAGAGACAGCACTGCACTTAATTTAAATTCCAGCTTGTTTGACAAAAGATATCCTTTTTTTCTCGCCTAAGCAACTTTTTGACATCTAAGCCTCCACCTTTGAGGTCGTTTCATGGGAGATGCGGCAGCAGCCGCTAAGTCACCAAAATCGACAACCCGACCCCCAGACACCAGCGCTTTTCATGTTACTTGAAGATCAAGAAGCTAAATTTTAGCACAATTAATATGCAACTGCAACCTTTTACATTCCAGGAAGGCTGTGGGAATGCAATGCAATGGCCGCCCATATCTATGCATATGTATCGGCGTCGGATTTAAATGACACGGGAGTCTTTGAAAAGCTTGTTAAACCACAATAGAGGAGAGTATTTCTCATCCACCCTTTTTCACCTGCCAGCCTGGCAGACCAGGCCCGTGGCTGATTTGAAAACCCATTAAAACGTTACTCTTCATTTTCATTTCACCGGTGACGGTTGATACGCCGTGTCACATCTGGTTAACGCCGGCAAATTGCCATATCTGCGCAGGCTATTAACCTGGGGTAACAGAGGTAAATAAGAAAAGACACACAGAGACCAGATGAATTTCTCAGTTAATAAAACGTGGCCTCTTGCTCCAGTGGCATTGGATCAAGTAGGTTTAGGCAAATTCTCCTCGGTCCTGCACCCGGCTGAGGCAATTGGTCTTAGCACAATGATGTATCCCACAGCCTGGATCAATGCCTACATGTGGCAGTGCTGACAGTGGCTGGGAGACTTGTGGGAAGATGAAAAATTGGCCATCCGCCACACAAGGAGAGTGGGTTTCAGTTGGCAGAGTATTCCCAAGTGCGCATTTTGTCACATGCGCCTGTCTACCTGGATCCCTTGCACAGTCTTCCAGTCAATTACATGCTATGTCTGCGCCATACCATACAGACAGGGGTTAAATTCATCTGGAATGGCAATTTTCCATGTACTTCAGACCACTTATTCTTTTAGCCAGTTTGCTTGCTCAACCAATCAAAAAAATGTTGAAAAAATCGGGGAAACAACCAAGGGTGTACTCTGATCTGAACTGGTAGGTAGCTAATAAAGTTGCTATATTTTAGAATATAATTCTAAATTCTAGCTAAATAGCTTGCTTTTGCACAGTTAGCTACCATTATTTGGATATCTACCATTGGTTAGCTACCAAAATCTAGCCTTGTTATCAGTCTCAGATCACAGAGTTCACTTGCTATGCTGTGATTCAGTGTTTTTTTCTCATTTCAGTAGGTTTTTTCTTGTTCTTTTTAACAGCTTAACATTCAGCAGGGTGGTTGACAAGTTTACATTCGAGTATACACTTCCCGCAGTCTCCCTTGGGACTATACTTCCCCAGTATGGAGAATTTCTGCACAAAACATCAGTTAAGTAAAGCTACAGAGTTTAGATACATTTTAGACTAAGAATGTGTCATTTGTCTTTTTTATTCATGGGGTGCACAAGCCTTAACGGACCATCTATCGTCTGCTGAATATATTCTAGAGATTATACATTGAAGAGCTCATCATACCAACCAATATTTTGAATTGAGACGGCTGGTTGTACTGCCGACAGGTGAGTATGGCCTCAAGGGATGCCACATACCCCCAGTATGCAGAGATATTTCACCCTGAAATGATTTATTTGTGAATCATATAGGTTGGAAGCAGAGCATTTGACTGTATTGGACTCAAATACACTTCTATCTCTGGAAAAAGATGCATACCTTTGACTGCAAGTATTACAAACCCTGATGTAATTCATTCAAATTCAGAACAGTGCGCCAGAAATGCTTTTGAGATATGGCCAACTACTGCAGACAGATATTTTATGTAACTATAAATAGTGGACACCTCCCAAATATACTCCATATATATGTAGTACCTAAAAGAGCCTGCAGAATTCTGAGAAAAAGTACTGTGGCCAGATGAGACCAAGATTGACTTGTTTCAGAGTGGTAGCAAGAGCAAAGTGTGGATGACAAAAGGAACTGCCCAAGATCTAAAGCATACCATGTCATCTCTTAAACATGGTGGTGGGGGTGTTATGGTTTGGGCATGTATGGCTGCCACAGGTACTGCCACCAGTACCACCAGCAGGTTCTTTTGTTGAGAGTGGATGGTGGTTTGAGCGTCCAAGTTCATTCAGATGGACGTCATTTCTTTTTACTTCATCCAATGTCCTTCTCATCTTGATTTTTGGTGATTTGGTGAATTCAGTGCCTCTGGTTCCCCTGCATAACATTATCGGTTGGGTATCGTTATTCATAGTAGCCATCCTTGCATCGTTATTCACCGATTTTCATTCTTTACTCTACCAAATCCGGTTAATCATTAAAATTCTTTATTAGAAATACCAACATTATCAGAATCAACGGTTTGAAACATTGTTTGGAAGCAGGAATGCACTGGTGAGCTCAGCAATAGCAAACAACCTGATAGACTATGCATTACCAAAAAATGCTTTCAATTGTGAAGAAAAACCCCAAACAGATCAAGAACACTCTCTGGGATTTTGGCATAGATGTGCCTCCCATTAAGAGAAGACTACACCAGTATAACCTCATAGGGTTCACCACAAGATGGTAACCAGTGGTAAGCCTCAGGACCAGAATGCCCAGCTTGGAGTTACTCTAGCTAAAAAGTGCAAAATGCAAACAGGAACTGAAGATGATTGCAGCACAGCCCTGGCAAGAGCATAACCAGGGATCGTAGCCAGCATCTAGTGATTTCTAAGACTCCGGGCAGTCATCGAATGAAAAGGATTTGCAACCACATACAGTACTAAATATAACGGCTTTATTTAAGACAAATTTACTATTGGTCCCAAAAAATGGGGGGACCATGAATGAAAAGGGCTGTAATTCCTACAGGGATCATTGGATATGGATGTCAATACCCTTAAATTAAAGCAAACCATCTGCACTTTATTCTCAGAGCCAAAACAACAAAAATAGTGTCACAACTGTTCAAATATTATATATATATATATATATATATATATATATATATATATATATATATATATATTCACTTAGGCATTTCTGGCATAGTGCTTTGGCATAGGAGGGGATCATTGGAACAAGTTGGGAATACACAAATGTGTTAATGTTTGATTTTGTCTTGTTTTTAACCACTTACTTTAATTACACATTTATTTGTCCTAGAGCATGTTTCAGTTGGGTTGCCCTAATCACAAGCAAAACACAATTAAAATCATTTCATGTGCAAAGTCTGCTTAGCTAAAGGCACTTATTCTTCCTCATTGGGGGCGATTACCATCTTTTGGATTCTGGCCTTTTTTTAGAGTTGCAAAATAAGTGGTTTAAAATGTCATAAAGAATATATTTACTCAGAAGATAAAGGCCTGAAAAGAAACACATCTGGGGTAAATAAAATAGTGGCAAAGAAATATTAGGTTTTCACAGGAATGCTGATAATTTCTTACAATGTGTAGAATGAGATTTACTGAATGAATAAATCACATTTGAGGTTTATTCGGATGCTGAAATTCGAATCCGCGTGCACACACTCACACACACACACACACACACACATATTTCTATTGTTTCTATTAATCTATCTATCTATTAAGTTGATATTTTGAATATACACTACCTTTCCAAAAGTTTGTGGACACTTGAACATCATACCCATATGTGCTTGTTGAAGTACCATTCCAAAATCATGGCAATAATGTGGAGTTTGACCCCCGTTGCTGCTGTAACAGCCTCCACTCTTTTCAGTAGTCTTCGGAACCTGGCTGTGGGGATTTGCTTCCATTCAGCTACAAGAGCATTTTGGGTGTAAGGTCTGGCTTGCAGTCAGCATTCCAATTTATCCCAAAGGTGTTTGATGGGTTAGGGATCAGGGTTCTGCGCCTGCCAGTCAAGTTCCTCCCCACCGAAGTTGGCAAACCATTTTCTTCTGGTCCGTGTTTTGTGCATGGGGACATTGTCAGGCAGAAACCAGATTTGTCCGTCAGACTGCCAGATAGAGAAGTGTGATTCATCACTCCAGAGGACGCGTTTCCATTGCTCCAGAGTGCAATGGCAGTGTGCTTTACGCCTCTCCAGCCGACGCTTGGCATTGCGCATGGTGATCTTAGGCTTGTGTACGGCTGTTCAGCCATGAAAACCCATTTCATGAAGCTCTTGACAAACAATTTTGTTTCCAGAGGTAGTTTGGAACTCCGTAGTGAGGACAGATGATTTTTACACGCTACATGCTTCAGCATTTGCCAGTCCTATTCTGTGAGCTTATGAGGCCTTCCGCTTTGCGGCTGAGCTGTTGTTGCTCCTATACGTTTCCACATCGCAATAACAGCACTTACAGTTGACTGGGGCAGCTCTAGCAGGGGAGAAATTTGACAAGCTGGAAAGGTGGCATCCCATGACAGTGCCACGTTCAAGGTCACTGAGCTCTTCAGTACAACCCACACCTGCCAATGTTTGTCAATGGAGATTGTATGGCGGTACGCTTGATTTTATGCACCTATTAGCAATGGCTGTGGCTGAAACAGTAGAAGCCCCTAATTAGAAGGGGTGTCCACATACTTTTGGAAATGTAGAATATCTATCTGTTTGTTTCGTCTTGCATTTAATTTTATATACATATTTATGTCATTCCAAAAGCATAGCTTTTTATTATGAATGAAGGAATTAAGTATATATAAAGGTATGTAATAGTGTGTCACAATAGTTCTATTATATTTATTGACAATAATAATAACAAGGGTCCTCACAAGGGCAGTGTAGCACACTGGCTTGGGAACTGGGCTTGTTTTTCAGATACTGCAGTGCCAAATCCCAGGCAGAGCCCTGCTGCTTTAGCCTTGAGCAAAGTACATAAACTGAATTGCCTCTGTTAAACTATCCAGCCATATAACTGTAAAGTATGTAAAATGTAAACTCTGCTAATAATTCTGGATATGGGTGTCTGTCTTATGAAAAAAACATTGATTTAAGAACCATCTGCAGGCCTAAGGTTTTAAACCGTGGATCAGAGGTGCGCCTTGGTCCTGTGTTTTTTAGCCTGCCTGGGTGCCCTTTACTGAAGACCTTGAATGCTGCCGTCGGGGCTTGCTTCCGTTGGAGCTGACTCTCAGCGCTGTTGACGAGGCAATAATGTGATCAGTGGGGGGTTGAACGGGGCACCGTCTCTGGAGGGCTGTCCCACTGGCTGGAGTCTGGAGCTCGGCCCTGCCCCCGCTGCCGCCCCCGTGACCCGCTGCATCCCGGCGGGCTCTGGGATCGCTGACGCGAGGTGAAGTCGCAGGGCGAAATGTCCCGCTAATTTTGTCTGAGTGACAGTCCGCAGTGCCACTGAACTCGGGGGGCTTTCGTATATTCCCTCCGTGATATTGGTGTATGATTAAATGTAGGTTATAAGAACACAAGAATACGTAATGGCAAGACCTGGCCGTTTACATTACATTACAGGCATTTGGCAGACGCTCTTATCCAGAGCGACGTACAACATCTGGGCTTAGCCCATCTGGGCTGATTATTTTATCTCTGCATCTACTGAGAACATACGTAGGACAATTTTTGAACAGACTCATCTAACATCTAACAATATTATTTTCCGACTTCTCTCTAGAGAGTGAACCTAACGTAACTGTAGTATATACCTAATAATAGGTCTCTAATAACAAGATTCTTTCTTCATTCAACAGTAGCATTAAAGCACATCTATATTTTACATAACCAATGTCAATTCTTAATTTAATAGCCTAATGGATTGCTCACTCAAAGGATTGCCTGGCTTTCTTTTATTGATCATTTTCAACAACTGGTGCTACATTTGTATTCTCAATGGGTCTGCAGTGTTCTCAGTTTGTATGCTCTTTTGTATGCTCAATGGGCCAGTATGTATCCAGTGGTGTAATTATGTAGTCATGTTAAGTGCATGTTAAATGTTAAGATTATCTTAAAATTGGCTTCAGAAATCATTTACAGTATAATCATTGTTAAATACTAGCACAGAAAAGAACAATGTGCATTATCACTCAAATGGGGGTTTCTTGTTGTTGACAGCATTAACATGATAATGATTTTTTTGACTGGTTTAGTAGGTTTAATTTACACAAATACACTTGTTCCTGGTTATGGTTATACACTTTGTTGTGCGTCGCTCTGGATAAGAGCGTCTGCCAAATGCCTGTAATGTAATGTAATTTGAATTCCAGAAGCCCTTCACTCTTTCGCAACCATACACAGTGTCACCAAGAGCCATTTGGCTTTCAGTAATGGCAACAGTTTGTATGGTTAAAAGGTCTCTCTAGAACCGTAGAACATAAACTTTCTCAAATGTTTAACTTTTGTGCTTATGTTGGCTTGGTCTCTTGCCTCATTTATTGAGTAGAATTAGGACTTGCTCAGTGTGTAGAATGATTTTATTTATAAACAATATATTTCCACAGTTTTTACGCTGCTCATGTACAGACATAGATTTTTTAAATTGACTCCTCTTGCTGGTCGTGTATGGTGTGCATATGTCTTTAACTGTAATGTGCTACAATACAGTTTTACACCATGAAAAGCTATGCTGCAGTTGGAAAACAGTGTTGGAGGTAACGACATCTAAGGGGGGGTTAGAGCTAAAAATGTTTTGTTTGACAGTCTTGGCAGCTGTGTGACAAGAAGCTAAAACTCCTGCCTGACTGAAAATCACTTGGGTTTTTATTTCGGTTTATGAAAGACAGCCAGAAATTAATTTAACAACATAAATGTCCAGGCTGAGATTGGAGACAAGAAGATAAATTTGGTATCCTAGTGCGTGTGTGTGTGTGTGTGTGTGTGGGGGGGGGGGGGGGCTCACCCTACTGACCTTTGGTATCCCATTATAAGTTTGGATTGATATTTTGAATCACATTTAAGTGTTCATTTTTTCTTCACAAAAGCAGTTTTTGTTTAGCAGTAGCCAAAATGAACTTGAAAAGATGTTTCTGAAAAGAAAGAAACTAACCGTTAAGATTGTCAAAATGATGACTAGATCCAATTTTAGTTCAGTGCGCAAATGTGTATCATTTAATATCACCACTTCACAATTAGCAGCATACACTTCAATGAACCATTTTCTAAATTTTATGTATTTATTTACTTCATGGGTGTTATGCACAAAGCCTGGATATGATCAACATTAATTGTCCTGAACTTTTTCAAGTGCGACTGTATCTTTATTTCTTTTAATTTTGGTTATTGTTGAACTCAAACTGTGTGTTTTTAGGAAGAAAGAGAAACCATAGACATAAACAGAAAACAAATACCTTTCAATTTAATTGCAGTTCAAAGTTAAGATCAAACATCCTTTGAATCCAAGCCAGTATGCAACACTTGTAAGGTCACTTTTACAAATACCAGACATGTAAAAATACCCACAGTGTGATGTGCTGCCAAATTTCCCCCACTGGCAAACACCCTCCCCTTTGGAAAAATTGCCTGTCTAGAAGATCAAAGACCAACTGCTGGAGTAACCAGCCCACACATAATCTTGTACCTGACCAGAAGGCTGAAGATGATTATAAAAACCTTACCCACTTCATTCCTAGGATATGTCCCTTTTCATGGTGTTGGGCAGTGGTAAATTGTACATGTGTTTAAATGATGTGGTCTTTACACACAATTGAAAATTGACATGCCCATTAGGGAGAAGGTTGCTTTCTGGTTATGATCCTTTTGAAAATCAAATACCTTATATTTCACTGAGCCATGTAACCTTTGGAATAAAATTCAGAACGATATTCTGAACTCATGAATACAAAATGCCTGCTGTTGCAGGTCCAGTTTCATATAATTAAATTGAATTAGTTGCTTGATTAGATGATTAGATTTGCCTTTGTAACCAAGGTTGAGGATGCTGTATCATTAATGTCTACAGCCCAGCCCTTATTAGGATTCTGATTAAAGAGAGAGAGAGAGAGACAGAGAGAGAGAGAGAGGACAAAGTAAATGGGAAGAAGAAAGAGATAAAAGTGGAATGAAAAAGATGAACAAATCAGGAAGAGATTTAAAAAAGATAAAGTGAAAGAAAGTGGGAGGGAGTGAGAACAAGGAGTGAAAAGAGAGAAAGGAGGAAGAGAGAGCGCATAGAGTCACCGGTGACATCGTTATGTGATGAGCCGATGTCTGGTAAATGGGAGAGTAGCTGTAGGAGGGAGTGGGCGGAGAAATCAAAGGTGAACATGCTCTCTGGCAGGCTCATTCTAATTCCGTTTGTATTTAGATCAGTCAGAGTTTCCCTGGATTCCGTTTACGTCAGACACACACACACACACGCGCACACACACATGCACACACACGCACGTACACACACACAGACTTTTTTATGCGAAACCGCTGCACACAGTTGAAGAACGCATGGCCTGGGGACCCCAGTCTGGCTGGATAAGAAGAATGGTTCTGGAAAAAAACGTGTGATGTGCTTGCACCCACTCACAGTGTAGTATCTTGCCGTAATGAGCCAGCAGTACAGTTGCTTCTCTGGGCTTTTCCCCAGAGATTTCCTCAGCGTGAGCTGGATTGAATTGTAATTACGGTCTATTCCCAGCGGTCTTCAAATATATCTAAGCACAGATTTTATCTCATGATTTCCCATCAGTCCTTCTGTGTCTCTTAAGTGCTGCGGAACATGGGCTCCCAAGTGATTTAATTGGTCAAGGAGCCTCGTACAAGAGCAGGCAATTAGATTTTGGCCCTGTAGCCCAAATCAGTGCTTCTATAGTGTAAATCCTGTGCTACCAGACAAGTCAATTTGAATTTATTTTATCTGAATTTGTATTTCCTCATTTGAAATTGTATATACATTTTAGGAATTGAATTTGATTATATTGAATTTGTCTTTGATAATTTGAATTCATACAAAAGATTATAAAGTGATATGAATTAAAACATTTTTTAACTTGCATGGATCCTCTTTAAATACAGTTTTTTATTCACTTTCTATTCAGGGTATGCAGAATAAGGATGCTGAGCAACTTTGCACTTACTAAAGCTAGAAAGCTGGCTGAGAGCTCATTTTAATCCGGACTGCTACTCTTCAACAATAATAAGTCAATTTTACGGTGTAATTCCTCTTTAAAATCTTCACCAAATTCAGACCCAAGTAACCAGGTGAACTGAGTAATAAACTGCTTTAATTGATTAATTAAATGCAGAATAACACTGCAAACCAGCAGATCATGTGGCCCTCCAGGACCAGGGTTGTCCCTTGATCCGTCTGCAATGCTAACTAGCTAATTTATTCAAAATCCTTCACTATTTTAAATACCTAGTCTAACAGTAGTTACCAGTTGACCTAGCTAGCTGGATATCTATCTGTCCATTTATTCATCTTGGTTGCCACTGTAGGTGTTGCATAGGCACAAATAAAACCAACAACAAATAATAAGCAGACTGCACAACCACAGCAAACAGTCTTCTAAATAGAGGCAGGCCAGTGTTGCCAATCAAATCAGGTTGCGCACTGCTGCTACCCGACACACCTGTAATTACAAGAAAACATCCCCACCAGCAGGGAAACAGTGAGGCACAGAAGACAAGTCATTACAATGTTAAAAACACTCAAGTATCAAAAGTAAAAGTACTTGATTGATATGTCCTCATGTTCTGGTACAAAGAGGCATTCCATTTTTGATGCTTTGCCCTGTGTAAGTGAATCAAAAAGGGTTGGCGGGCCAGTTGTTTTTAATGCATTACCCTCTTTGAGTGAAGCTAAAAGGGTTGGTGGACTTCTAAATGTTGCCCTGATGGGCACTTATATAAACTGAAATACAGTTCACATAAATACAAAATACAGAATTTATATGAACTGATTGCATGTTTTACATGCACAGCCCTTTAAAGTATAGTTACTTGCAGATGTTATAGATAAATATAGTGGAGTAATAAGTAAATGTAAAGTCCTCCAAAATGGAAATACTCAAGTCAAGTACAAATGCCTCAAAACAGCACTTCAGTACAGCACTTGAGTAAAAGTAACATTCCACCTCTGATTGTAGGTGGTGTTCGAGTGGGTTGAGAGATGATGCATAAAAGAAAATAAAATGATGTATTATAATACCATTTCCGTTGATAGCAATAGATTCAAAGATCACGCTCTTACATGCAAGGTGCTAGTAAAAAATATTTAAATGGCATATTTTGATCGTGTGTCATCTTCAATTTTTATGAATCATGGATCACAGAAAATGCAATTGCTTACTGAAGTGAGTCGTTGGCTCAGAAAGTTTGGAAGCCATTCGCTTAAACATTGCAGGTTCAAGTCTGGGCTAAGAACATTAGCTAAATATAGCAGCAAGTCCAAGGTCCGCCCACTGGCATAAACACTACGCAGTCGTCTAGACCCATAACCATCTGTGGGTGCAATTCAAGGATTTATTTTTGGGCCAACATTTTTGTATAGGGCCACAAAAACCCTAGGACTGTGCAAGTCCACAGTGCAGAAACGTAAACTGGCTTCTTCAGGGGTAAAGTGGGTTTAATTCGGGGTTCAGGTCACGGTTCCTCTGGTTACCTCTGTATTAGTTCTTCCCACTGAGGCACCAGGAGCCTATAGGCCAACAGTTCTCATGTGTCAGTCACAGTGTGAGATGCGCCTAGCTACGCCTGTTCACTTACATATGGGTCTATTGACTGGCTTGTGAGAAAGTATATCAGAGGAGTGCGTGCATTCCAGCTGCAGCGCTTCATCAGTTGTTGCTGGTAGCACATTAGCGATTTGACGGCTCTAACAAGTGACTCCAAATTTTTGCGTAAAAAAAAGCTCCAGCGAAAGAAAACGGTGTCCTGCGTAGTGACAGAGGACTACGCAGACTGGCCCACAAACTGTGGTGGTGAATCCTTCCTAACCGGCACCCCCAACCCCACCTCCCGCCACCCCGCCCAGCCCCCCCAACACTCCCAGGCCGAAGGTGACAATCGGTTCAACTGCTCGTTTTACTTTCAGTCCTGTGGAAAACGCCCCGAGGCTTGCGTCTCGCTCTCCTCCCTCTGACGGTTGGCACGACAACGGTGGGATGGGAGCGGAGGGCTCATCGGTGCCAGGTTACGTAACCGCCCCCAAATCTCTCTCGCGGGCCTGTGGAGACTCTCCATGTGGCACTGGAGCCTGTTCAGCCCGAATCTCACACTTCTCTTTCTGCCTCACTGTCTGCTTTCTGAAAACGCCTGTCCGTTCAGCTTCCCCCCAAAAAATTGATTTTTCGCGTATTAGGTGCAATTCTCGATTGAACCTAGCGCCTATATTCAAAAAACATTTGTCCTTAACTTGTCCTTGACTTTCAAATAAATTAGTGTTATATTTTTTTCTTCACAAACACAAATGGTTTTGTGAAGCAGAATTATCAAAATCAACTCAGCAAGCTGTTTGTGAAGAGAAAAAGTAAATACTGCCTGAACCAGGCCCGTTTTGTTCTCCGAATAGAATCATAAAAAATGACGGTTTGGTTTGCCCTAATAAACATTTCAGGGACCGGCTGTTTCTTTCCTGATAGTTGTGATTTTGATGCGCTGATACCTGTCCTGAAAATGAATGTGTACTTGACAGGTCAATGGAATTTGATTTTCTCAGTTTATTCCCAGTCAGCACGATGTATTTTACAATGCTGCAGTAAAGTGTCGAATAACAGCACTGTAGCAATGTTTTTAGATCTCTTTGTCACAATTTTCACAAATTCTGTTGTAAATAGACCCAAAAAGTACTTACACTTTCTACAGAAAACCTGACATAATCATGAGAACACAAAGTTTTAACAAACTTTTTTGCAAAGAAGTGGATTTCATAATATCAAGGGCTTTGCTTTTGCGATCACTTACCTATCACATATTGCGTTGATATCACCAGTGGTGGGTTTATCAATTTATCAAAGCTACTGACAGTTCGCTGACAAAGCAGTTCACTGTAAAAGCCACAGTGTCACATAAATTCTGTTATATTGGTCAAACCGTTTTTGTTTTTGTTTTCTAAACAAACCAGCTCTCCCCATCCCGTGCTTGTGGTAAGCGGAAATGCTCCCTCGCTTGTATGAATCCATTTATGGCCAGATTTTCAGAACTAACAACAAGGAGGGAAAACTGCAACCTAGCCGGCCTGCGCATGCATACTTTAGCTACACACCTCAGCAAAGGTAGACGTTACGCAGATGGTATTCCACTATAAGCATTTTTCCTAGTTGGGAGACTGACCTGTGTTGAGCAATCTCAGCTCTATAACAGGTACGGAATGACAGCAGTTGAGCTGGGAAGGTTATTGATATATCCCTACTGTAGATAGTGGTCACACAGATGTTTTGCCATGGTAGGGTCACGGGTTACTAGCGACCGCTTTTAATAAGAGTAATCCAACTGTGACAACTTAGCTACCTGTTCTTCTGGTCTATTTTCTCTACTCAGATCCACTTGTGCTTATGAGGCATTTTGATTTGCTTAGTTGTAGCTATGTAAGACTCCTATCTTGCAAGAGTTATCTTCCTCACTATCTAACTAGATGAAATTCAAATTTCACTGCCAAACTAGGTTGCCTGTTGTATGATTCTGCATCATCATATTATAAAAAGACACCTGACATTGGACAACAGCATACACAAACATATTTCCCAGAAGTCTTTGCATATCAGAAAAGACAATTGCTGCCAAAGAACATATCATAGTGTTTGCAATACATTTTCTGCACGTGTGACATTTGCAGAGGCTATTGTAAATTTTTGTAAAGTGAAAGTGTAAAGTAAATTGTAAAGTGAGTAACCACGAAGCCAATATGTTTGTTGAATCGAGAGCATATAATACACTTTGTAGTAGGCCTAGCTGTTTGTCTTTTGAGTTCTGAATTTTCTCACGCCTTGTTTGCATTTGGTTAAGAAAGTTGCATCCCCTGTGGAAATGGCCCCTACGTATTCACCAGTATTCAAGGTTAATATATAGGCTACTGCTTGTAACCAATATGGGGCCCCCAAAATGTCTGGTGCCCCACACAATTGCATGGTTTTCATGGTGGCAAATTCCTCCTCTGGATATCACACCTTTTATATTAATTGATTCCTTTATGCATTTTTGCTTGAGGGAATTAGACCCCAAGAAATAGACCCCCTTGTTCTGCATTTGAATGCCCCCCCCCCCCCCCCGCCCTCACACACACATATGTGCGCACACATGCACACACACACACACACACACACACACGCACATTTACACACACACAAATGCACACATCTGTCTTTCAATACACAGCCTGAATAGCAAAAACTGCTACTTCATTTATTAATGGGAAGCTATTGGGCAGTGGCACAGAATAGTAGATTATTGTTTGGTATAGCTCCACACTGTATGCTGGTATGAATACACACTCTGACAGATTGCCGTGGCTCCTGCCAAAAGCCCGTGTCCTGTTCTGTTCATGGTGCAGAAATGCCATTGTGCTGCTCAGCATGTGCTAAGTGGGGTCCCACCAAATGGCTCAGATAAATTATTTAAAATGCAACCGATTATTCTACAAGCCCTCAATATTTTTAGGGGCCCAAGCACAGTGGGTGTGTGGAACCCCTAATGTTTTTGCAAGGATTCTTCTAACTCACTACATTTTCACCCCTTCCCCATGCTCAAAAACTCACGAAATTTGGCAGGCATGTTCAGTATGGCTGCCAATTTATTATGCATGACATGCATACAACTGGCACTCTAGGTGGCGATAGAGCACCACCTGCAAAATTACAACGTTGAAAAAATTATTACGTCATGTTGTCTGATGTACATCCACCATTTTTTCCACATATCTACCACAATCTTTTCCACATATCTACCACCTCATTTTGAACAAATAATAACATACACTCACTGGCCACTTCATTAGGTGACAGGAGTGGCACCCCGTGTGGTGTTCTGCTGCTGTAGCCCATCTGTTTCAAGGTTTGACGTGGTGTGCGTTCAAAGATGCTCTTCTGCATACCTCGGTTGTAACGAGTGGTTATTTGAGTTACTGTTGCCTTTCTATCAGCTCGAACCAGTCTGGCCATTTTCCTCTGACCTCTGCCGTCAACAAGGCATTTTCGCCCAGAGAACTGCCGCTCACTGGATATTTTCTCTTTTTCGGACCATTCTCTGTAAACCCTAGAGATGGTTGTGTGTGAAAATCCCAATAGATCAGCAGTTTCTGAAATACTAAAACCAGCCCATCTGGCACCAACAACCATGCCACGTTCAAAGTCACTTAAATCACCTATCTTCCCCATTCTGATGCTTGGTTTGAACTTCAGAAGATCGTCTTGACCATGTCTACATGCCTAAATGCATTCAGTTGCTGCCACGTGCCATTTACTGGTGTTACACTATTTGTCGCTTAACCAACTTTGTTTGAACCCAGGGAACATATTACTTATAATCCATAGCCTATATTTCTATATTTTTGGGTAGTGTGCTTTACTTGCATTTCACATTACATGACCACGTGTGGGAGAAAATGGTACAGGCAAAAAGGCAAGGATGTGCAGCAGACAATGGGGTGAAAATTTTGCGTACTTTTGCTCCTGAGGGGCAAATGACCTGGTGCTCCACCAACATGAGGACCACATGTGTGCATGTGCCAAGCTGGGAAGAGGAAAGGCCTCAACCTGTCTCCCTCTCCCATTGAAGCATGTAGTGCACCCCAGCAACACAACTGTGGTATCCTCTGTGGATGGCCCCCTACATCGCTGCTTGCAGCTATATTTTCATTTTTTCTTTTCTAGAGCTAGCCCTGTGCCATTCTCACTCACACATTGAGCACTGTGACGAAAGCATGTGCTCCGCTGCTGTCCTCACTAACTGTCCAATGTTCTAGTTTACACCGTACAGTGTAAAGGTCTACAGGGCAGCTAGCACTGCTCAGAGGGCAGGACCATCTGGTTGCCTCTTTGTGCCTGACTTGTCCTCAGGAAGAACTAATGTATTGGTAAAACAATGAAGCATTACCTAAGGCTAAAGTACAAGCTCCAACCTATCATGTCAAGGTCACAGGGCCTAGAACTGGAATTATGGTGTCCCCTGAAGAGCCAAACATAGCAACACAAGTTGAGGAAAAACACATGAACAAATGTATAAAGATATATAGTATGACCGATGGAAAATGAATTAAAGCACTGACATTTCCTGTTATTCCTATGTAGGATAATAGTAAAATTGAGGAATCCAACCCTCGGCATGTGGGGATTTGTATATGGACGGAGAGACGGCTGGACCACGCCCCATGGTATTCCCAAACGCCATATCATTTTTAAAAAATGTGGCATTTGTTATATGATAAGTGTAATTGGTTTATTCTGCCATACAAATGTCATTTTATATAAGTAGTTAAAAAGTATCCAATTTTTCTTGTTTGTTGGGGATAATTGTAAAGCAACCATGTCTCTCATGGACAGAGCCTTTAGGGCTGGATGAAATCTTGCAATAGTTAGATTATGAAAATAGTCTCATACAAACCTCTAGTTCAGCGCCACTGTATACAATGATCAAATTAGGATTCCAAAGGTTTCATGAGGGCATCGCGTAAATTCTCTCTTTCAGTTGTGAACCCAGCTGGTATGAATAATGACAAGTGAAACATAATTAGGTAATAATACTGTGCTCAAGTAAAACACATTTGTGGCCATATTTATGGCAATATATTCAGTATTCACTGAAGCAAAACAATATTCATCCAACAGACCAATGCTCCTCCAACCGCCCTCTAAATAAAAATCATTTTCTGGTTTTATTTGTCCTTCAAAAGGAAACATGCTTGTGTTATTTGTCTGGCTTCAGGTTGTGGGCTTGGTGCTGTCACTCAAAGGGTGGTTATTTCTACTTTGAAGTGGTTGTCAGAGCTTTTTTTTTGGATGCTACAAATGTTATATTTAGCCCATCAAAGTCAGTGGTCCAAAGCTGTGGTTGAGAAAACACTGCCAGGCTCTAGAAGGGGCCTAGGTGGGTCATTAAGTACATTAAGTACAGTGAACATGCGTTATACCTCTGTGAGCAATCTTACTAATAAAATGAAGCTCTACCCTCTACTGCAGCCCACCTGTCACTGCAGAAAGGGAAATGATATTTCTTGTTTGTTTGTCTGATTGTACAGACCTCATATTTGGTGTACTTATGAAGTAAAAATAAATAAATAAATAAAAACTGGGTGGAAGGCTCAATTTGTGTTCATCAATCTTCACAGGAGATTTGTATTGCCTTTGTATGTCAAAGCTCTCATCTAGACTGTTCTGAGAGATGTGCTGAGGGTAATTATGAGGTATTGGCCAAAGTGGCCTCAATGTTTGCTTTTCCAAGTGGTAGCTACAGTATTTCATGTTTGAATGAATGATAATGGTTGTCTTGCTGAATTATTATTTTTTGTCTCAAGGACAGCCATTAGGGAGCAACCGTGACGTGATGCGATCAATACCCCAGGGCACCTTGTAGTAGAAAGCAAGTGGGTTTTAATAATTGG
Source organism: Anguilla rostrata (assembly GCF_018555375.3). NCBI lineage: Eukaryota > Metazoa > Chordata > Actinopteri > Anguilliformes > Anguillidae > Anguilla > Anguilla rostrata. The sequence continues at coordinate 27,354,062 of NC_057933.1, read as the reverse complement.
CCTTAATTGGCCTCCACACAAGGATGAGCAGATGTTGTGCTATTACATTCTCGCTGATGCCATTTTAATGTGTTCAACGTCACCATCATTTGTATATATTGTCAATAGCGGTGAAAAAAAATCATCAAGTGGTAAATTTGGCTTGTCGCTGTTTGACAGTTCTTCTGTCCTTATGGGGTTCGTAAATGTCATTCAGTGACTAACTGAAAATCAGATGATGAACTTCTTGGCTGACATCCAGTCTAATTTGTAATGGGAGGGCACTGTTTAAAAACTAATTTAAGGATGACTATCACGCCCTTGAAGTTCATTTAACACCAACCCTTTGGTTGCCCTTTGGTTGTTAAGGTACGTTCGCCTCCATTAAACTGCCTGTTAATACAAAAAAAGGTGCATGCTCAAAAATGTAAACTTGTTCAGCTAAAATTTTTGCAGCTTTCTATTTTTTGTAGAAAGAGGAGCAAAAACTGTGGAAAACTGCTGAGCCCTCATTAATGCATGATTGCAAGTGAGATATCACACTGACATACAGCACACAGATGCAATGCCATAATTGGATTTATGCATGTATGTAATTGATTGTAGATCTGTCACTTGTTAAGAGATATCAAGTTAAACATGGTTAATCTCATTATCTCATTGTCGCATGAGACATTTACAGAGTTGTTGGAAGCACTTGATGTGGAGAATTATTATGGTAGTTTGTGTTACCCCAAATTTGAAAGAAGTATGTTGAAAAGATTAGCCTGTCCTAAAATATGACAGCTTATTCATGAAAGTGAAAAAAAAAGGTTTTGGCATTAACTTTGACTTTCAGTTGCTGAGCATGCCAAATTGCCAAAACAAATGTTTAATCTCTATAGTGAGCCGAAGGTAAAAAAAAAAAAATGTTTATTAAATTCTGGTGTTAATTTCTGTAAGATTTTATGCTCTGAAACTCTAAGAACGAATGTAACACACTTTTTAAAGATAACAGCGTGCAAGCTTCTCAACTTGGAAGGAAGAGCAAACTTCTCTCCATCGCATACATGACTCCCCTCGGCTGGGTTAATGGGTGCTTTCTCCACACTCTGTTACTTTGGTAACCGTGAGGCACTTTCCACTTTCCATGGCACATTGCCTATGGCCATTTGTAATTAAACAAAAACAAGGGTGGGAGTGCAGAAACTAACCGACGCTAAACTCTCTTTTAGAATGCTATTTATTGGCTTACTTGTTATATAATTTACACATAATACCATTCTGGCAATTTGTTTGCTTGACTTGCTGCAAAAGTGATTAATGCTAAATAGTATAAATAATAGGCCTACAACTAGCTGCACTCACCCTTCATGCATTGCTTGTTTGCTAATGTTGGTAAGTTTCTGTGTGTGTTTGGTCTGCTGCGGCTGGCTCAGGTCTCAGATTGTCAGCATGGAATCGTCATTCATTGGCCCTTTTCACAGAGATCGATGATGATTGGCTAATTTGGATTTTCTGTACTTGAAACTGAATTTCTACAAACTGATATTTAAAAACCAAAAATTCTTAAAAACTGAATTTGGAAAAAATGGAACCTGAATTTTTGGGAGCCTGGTTTTTTGAGATTTGAATTTTGGGAAGCTAAATGTTTGAGATGTGAATTAAAATCTCTACATTCAGATGTATTTAATTCACATTTTTAAATTCCAAATATATTAATTTCACAGTTGAAAAATCCAAATCCTTTAGATTCAATGTGTTCTTAGATTCAATCTTTTTGAACCTTGTTTTCTTCCATAATGGAACCAACGCAAGAACAATTGCATCGAAAAAGCTGTTTGCGCCATGTGAATACCGCACAATTAAAATGAGTTTCAAAAAATAAAAAATAAAAACATTTAACAGAACAGAATAAAAAGCATTGCATTAATACCGACATTGCACATTGCTGCATTGCTACCTGTATAAAAAAGTGCACATATAAAGTCATGGGACCCAAGAAATGAATGGTAAAAACATGTACATGTGAAAAACCAATGGGTTGCGGTTTCTCTTTTCATGTTTGGATGGGAATGGAAGTATAATTATATTACGAGGAACCAAATAGACAAAATTACAGAATGTTCTTTAACCACAGATAGGAACTTTATTTTTAGCATTGACGGGGGAAAAACTTGCAAGCCCTAGCAAGAGTGTTCTTTTTTCTCAGATTAACAGGTCTCTGAGGTGCTAAGTTCACAATTATCTGTGGTCTGCAGTTCCTGTAATTTGCAATGCAGTGTAGTACTTCTTAATATAGTTCACACTCACATCCACTGAAATGCCTGTACTCTCTGAAAGATTTTTTAAGCTTGAGAACAAACTTAAAAGAAGTGAAGTATGCCAGATATTTTTTTTGTCAAATTACTTCAACATAGGATAATCTCATCAACATAAGACAGTCTTGCATAAAGTTGACATCTCAGTATTCCTACATTCAATATCGCAATATAACAAAACAGAGGACAGTGCCACAAATCAATTGTAAAATGCAAGCATTCATTTTGTAAATTGCACATACATGGGATGGCTTGTTAGGTAGGTCATATAACAGAAACGTGGGGTTTTCATAAACAGGCTTCATGCAGTGGCCAGTCTTATCTGAAAAGGGCCAATGCGGTTGCAGACTTTTGTTTTATCCCAGCACTACGACTGATGATTCAATTAATTAACCAATCATGGTCTTCAATCAAGACCTTGATTAATAGCATCAATGTGTCTTTTGTGCGGGGCTAAAAAACACAAACCTGCACCCAAATTGGCCCTTGTCCAGATTGAATGTCTGTGCTTTAGATGAATGGTCTATTCTTGTCATCAATCACTCTTTTAAGGTATTTCCCTCAGCAAAATTTGTAGAGCCAGAATTTCTGGCCAGCAGTACAAAATGTAAATGGCTATGTGTAAATATATATTTTTGACAACTCTTCCTCAGAATTCAAGTCCTCCAGGGTAGAACCCTTCCACCTCCAGCTTGGAGTTTCATCCATAATTTCATTGTAACCCAGTGTGTTTACTTTGAATCATCATCAACCTACGTAAACGACTGAATCAGTTATCCATTTGGTAGATAATTATGTGTAAAATGCTGGAACGGTTCTTTCACCTTAATGGGATAGAGCCCTGCCTTATACTGTACCTGAGTCAGTGTCTTTGTGTGTTTTTTACAGACAGCCATTTATAGTATTACGTGAGGTGAAGGTTCTCAGTGGAACTTCACAAAGGGTTATTTTGGTTTTGGCTTTTAGCAGTGGTAAAATGGCCCTTTGTGTGATGCATTTGGAGCATTCTTCAGCTGAAGTCAACAGTGGCCTTTATTCATCTCACGGTCGCTGGAACAGCCAGGGAAACAATGTGGCTTCCACTTACGCTAATTAAATTTCACAATGTAGTGTGCCTGCGTACATCTCTCTCAAAGGAGTTCATCACCTTTTTCACGGGCATCAGCTTGGGGGATGGGTGTCTGTGTGAGAGAGAAAGCGAGAGAGAGAGAGAGAGAGAGTGCGTGTGTGTGTGTTTGTGTGTGTGCGCATGTGCCATGTCCTGTATATATATATATATATACATATATATATATATGTTTGTCCACGGTATGTTCCGTCTGTGTGTGCCAGGGCGTGCTCATGCTGTATGTATGTTTATGCTATATTAGTATGCGTGTGTGTTTTTGGGCATGTGCATTTACAATGAGCACCATAATTCATTGGACAGTCACACATTTTTTGTTATTTTGGTTCTGTACTCTAACACTTTGAGTTTGAAAGGATACAATGACAATGAGGTTGAAGTGCAGACTGTCAGCTTTAATTTGAGGGTATTTTCATACATAGCGGATGAACCCTTTAGAAATTATAGAACCTTTTGTACATAGTCCTCCCATTTTTGGGCATCAAAAATATTGGACAGGTTAACATAATGTCGAATAAAGTAATCATTTTTAATATTTGGTCGCATCTCCTTTGCATGCAATGACTGCTTGAAGCCTGTGACGCATAGACATCACCAGACCCTGGGTATCTTCCCCTGATGCTCTGCCAGGCCTGTACTGCAGCCATCTTCAGTTCTTGCTTGTTTCGGGAACTTTCTGCCTTCAGTTTCCTCTTCAGCATGTAAAATGCATGTTCAATTGGATTCAGATCCGGTGATTGACTCGGCCAGTCAAGGATTTTCCACTTTTTGGCCGTCAAAAACCCCTTCGTTGCTCTAGCAGTATATTTCGGGTCATTGTCTTGTTGCATGATGAAGTGCCGTCCAATGAGTTTGGAGGCATTTGGTTTTATCTGAGCAGATAAAATATTTCTGTAGACTTCAGAATTCATTGATCTACTTCTGTCTGCAGTCACATCATCGATGAAGACAAGTGAGCCCGTTCCACTGGCAGCCATACAGGCCCAAGCCATAAAACCCCCTCCACCATTTTTCAGGGATGAGGTGGTATGCTTTGGATCATGGGCATTTCCTTTTTTTCTCCACACTTTCCTCTTTCCTTCACTCTGGTTCATGTTAATCTTTGTCTCATCTGTCCACAAGACTTTGTTCCAGAACTATTGGGGCTCTTTTTAGCAAACTGTAATCTCGCCTTTCTGTTCTTGAGGCTTATCAGTGGTTTGCATCTTGTAGTGTACCCTCTGTAGTCCTGCTGGTGTAGTCTTCTACGTATGGTAGACTTTGACACATCTACACCTGCATCCAGGAGAGTGTTTTTGATCTGTTGGGCTGTTGTCAGAGGGGTTTTCTTCACCATAGAGAGTATTCTCCGGTCTTCCACTACCAGGTCTTTGACATAATAGAGTTCACCAGTTGTTTTATTCTTGTTAATGATGAACTAAACTGTTGACTTGGGCATGCCCAGGGTTTTTGCAATGTCCCCAGATTGCTTGATTTTCATTTCTGAGCCTTATGATGGCCAGCTTAATTTGCATCGACACTGCTGTCTTCCTCATGTTGTCACACCCCAACAACAATCTCCAAAGGCAACTGCAAAGTCTAGAATCAAGACTAGACATCAACAGCTCTCTTCTGCATTCACTAACGACACAAATGAATACACCTGCCTAATGAAACACATCTGTGAAGCCAATTCAACAAATACTTGTAATACCTTAAAATGGTGGGACCATGTACAAAAGATGCTGTCATTTATAAATGGTTCATCCGATATGGATGAAAATACCCTCAAATTAAAGCTGACAGTCTGCACTTCAACCTCATTGTTATTGTATCCTTTCAAACTCAAAGTGCTAGAGTACAGAACCAAAATAACAATGTCACTGTCTAATGAATTATGGTGCTCGTTGTATGTGCCTATGTATGTTTGTGTGTTTACGTGTACATATGTATGCCTGTAGATGTCTGAACGACTGAGTAGTTTCTTTGGCAACTTTTGTTGCAGTACCTGATTATAAGAAAAGCTTGTAAAATGTTAATGATAAAAGATTATAATTTGATAACATAACATGTGGTGATAATACACTTATAATGTAGCTTGTGGAAAGTTGTGACAGTTTTGTGTGCTCATGGTTTTGTTAGACTTCCTGTGGAAAAAATATAGAGCTGTGTGAGCTAGAGCTATTAATACCATTAATGAAGTGTTGTGCTTTGGTTGAGGTAAAAATAATTGTTAAAGATATTGCTACAAGCTTGTTACTCTCTACAATCTTGACTGCAAGATTGCGAAAAAATAGGATTTGTAAGCTGCACTGGTTGACATGGTTGAGTTTTGTTTTTCTTTATGGAAGATGGCTGGGCTGTTTTTGGTAAATGGTAAATGGTAAATGGTAAATGGACTGCATTTATATAGCGCTTTTATCCAAAGCGCTTTACAATTGATGCCTCTCATTCGCCAGAGCAGTTAGGGGTTAGGGGTTAGGTGTCTTGCTCAAGGACACTTCGACATGCCCAGGGCAAGGGTACTTTTTGGGGAACTTGTGCCCTTTTCTGCTCAGCGCTAATGATTTTGATCTTTCCTGAGCAGAATGGAACTGCTAGACTAGCTGCATGTTCAAATAATAGAGGACTGATTTCGAAAACCGAATTCGAATCTTCTGTTATCTTTCTGTCTGGGTCGGTCACGCCTGCGTACTGTGGAGAGCTGAGGGAAGCAGTGGACGATGTTCTTTGTTGTCATTGTAACAATTTGTTCCTTTATGATTTTGAAGGCTTCAACTTGTTGATCTTATCGGGTGAGGGGGTGGGGCCTGTAATCTTCTATGAGATAGGTGTGAGCACCCTTGGCTCAGTCACTGAACCCCACAAATAGGACAAATGGAGGTTCAGCTCGATGCAGGAAGAGGGCCTGTGCACTGTGGGCTGTAAGCTTTCCTGATGGATCATAAGAGGATTATAAGTTTGCATTCTTGGCCACAGAAGTGCTGCTGGAGAGAAAGATGCCTTTATAACGCTGGCCGGTCCAAGGCGCTGTGAAAAGGAAAAGCAAGGGGGTGCCGAAAAATTATTTCACAAGCCAAGAAAGACGAGCTCGGAACTGCTTGCAGGAGGATGAGAAATCATGGCTTTACTCCACTGCTTCAACAACGCCACAGGAAAGGAGTTTCAGCGTGTACTCAGGAAAAGATTACAACTGCAACTGTGCAGTGTTTTTGTGTGTGTGTGTGTGTGTGTGTGTGTGTGAGTTTGAATGCGGTTATAGTGCACTGTGCAGTGTTTTTGTGTGTGTGTGTGTGTGTGTGTGTGTGTGTGTGTGTGAGTTTGAATGCGGTTATAGTGCACTGTGCAGTGTTTTTGTGTGTGTGTGTGTGTGTGTGTGTGTGTGTGTGTGTGAGTTTGAATGCGGTTATAGTGTAAGTCTCTCTCTCTCTCTCTCTCTCTCTCTCTAACGCACACACCCACATGCACAAAGATAATGAATAATACAGCAGTAGTCTGACAGTGACAACGACAGTTTAATTCCTCCTTTCTAATCTAACTCTCCTCAGTGGCCCTGTTTGGACCAATACATCCACACTAGACCAATACACACAACCTACCCTTGGCATCATAATTTATCTCCATGGCTACATTCCTTTTTGCCTGAATGCATGATGCTTAATGATGTCAAAATTCCAACTTTTGTAAGATGTACCAGCAGTATGATCAATGATCATTGTGCACGTATAAATGAAATATAACATTTCATACCTTCATACCAAATGCTAGACTAGACCCTAGATTTTTTGCTAAGTTGATAGTTTTTATGGAAATGGAAAATTATACCTGTAGTATTATGCCTATTTGTGCACTAACCGAGGTTGCAAACAATGAATGTATTGATTGTATAAGTCTCCACTGACCAAAATGCATTGTTCTTGCTCGAGTCACACCAGACAAAGCAATTGTCTGTTGCTGCTCCAGGCAATTGTTTATAGCACTCCCAGATAAATTCCTAAAGGAAACACAGTTCATGAATATGTAATAATGCAGCACTGTAACTGCATAATGTTTAGAGATCATTATACCTAAACTCAGAAAGTGTGACCTGCCTCCAATCTTGCAGACTTTTTGCAAAATGCTATGATGCTTGCTCTTTTGAGAGATTCAGGTATTATTGCAAGAAAGGAGACTGATTCCTTCATTCATGTGCAGATAACCCAGGCAGATCTGGAAGGACCTTTTCCTTTCTCTTAAGAGTAAAATAACATTGAACCAGTATTATCTGAATAAAATTGATGACATTGACGTACTTAGTGGGTGAGCTAAAGGGTAAAGCTTAAATCAATAAAGCTTGCATGAACTTTCAAAAATATTTTGCTATTTACGGTTAAATCAGCAGAAATTCTTACTTGAAGCGATGACTCTGTGTGCATAATAAGGTTAGATGAACACCACTGTAGATTATACTGACAGTTCATAGAGAACATGAAAAATAACTATTCTAAATGCACGGCAAAACAAAACATAGCAACTTATCTCGCACTTGGTTTGTATAAAAATAACTCAATTGCTCTCTGATGCAAATGATTGCTTAAGTCCTCACTGGTGGGGCTCACTGAATTTAAACAGAATGCCACCTTTCCTGACAAAAAGCAATTTGGGAACACTTGGCACAGGGGATGTCAAATGCACAAGAGAAAAACAATTGGATTTACAGCTCCAAATTAAATGTGCCGAGACACCCTAGCAGGAGCGTAGCTCGCAAGTGTCGAGCTGTGGGTGATGACAAGCGAAGACAAACCATTAATTTCTTGGGTCCGGTGGCTTTTGGCTGCAGCCACGGAGGGCGCAAATCAAGCCACATAGAGGACCCTGTTTTGGGAGAGCAGGGAAGTGGGAGGAGGGTCTCCTGGTTCCTTCTGTAAAGATTTTAGGTTATAGTACAGATGGCCACTGCTTTTCAGAGGGGATCTGTGGATGTCACACCCCACGAACATAGACAGATTCTTAAATGGGCCGATATTGTCGTCCCTCCATCTGGCACCGAAGCGGTCGGGAGGCTGGGGGCTGTGCTGCACTTGGAAAGCACAACTCAACCCTCTGCAGGCTGAAGCCTGCTAGGCGGCTCCACCAGGTTTCCCTGCTGGCGCGACTTAGCGGGAGGCTAGCGAATGCAAACACGAGGAAGAAAAAAAGCATGCGGTGCTTGAGAACCGAAATGGTTAAGCGGAGATGAGATTCTCACCCCCCTCCCGACTGTGATGTATCGCTGCAAGTCCAAACCGCTCTCTCCAAACACCCTCAGCTAGTCAATTGCCGAGGGTGGAAAACTCATGTGGAGTATGGCTTTTTGTTACATCACCACCCATTTGTCTCTCCAAAATGCTTCCCTGCCACAGCCATCCAACGCAGATTTTTATTCTGACATGGTGGGTTTGTAGAGGATGAATCGCACGGACATTTTACATTCATGCAGTACGCATACCCTGTTATCTATAGGGCCTTTTCCTATGGATGGTTTTCTCCAATGGCCATGAATATTAATAGGCCATTACAGAATTGGTCTCTCATTCCTCTGCTCTTCT